>NW_026542601.1:108970044-109350372 GCF_028750875.1 Macrosteles quadrilineatus
TTCCGGGGTGTAACAACCAACATTTTTGCAAATCCCAGTCAAATGTGGGTCGACGTTTATTACATTCTTTTCCCCTCAGCTACCAAATAGCGACGAAGTTTTGTAAACATGATGCTACAATGTATTTTTGGAACAAATATGTAAATATATAAAGACCAGGGTTTTGTCAATATAACAGCAAAGACTGTAAAAAGGTAACATGTTGGAAATAAAGAAATCAAAATTCATACCCTTAATATTGAGCTAATGTTAATTTATTTTTGACTGAAAAAATCAATGAGAATTTTTAAATAGTTGTTTGTAATAGTTGGTCAAAAAACTGGTCGTGTTCTTTTAAGGTCGACCTTTTTACTTTAGTATATGGAGAAAGTATTGTTTTCGTAAAAATTTTCGACCTTGAGTTTTGAGTGGACATATTTGTTTTGGGCCTTTCTGGATCCAAACAAGTGAGTTTAGAAGTGATGTCTGTGTGTGGATGTGTATAGAGCTACAGAACACACCTGTAGTCCGATTTTGATTAAATTCAGTATGTAGGTACTCATCAATGGTATCTCCAGGCACCTTTTTCACTTTCTTGAAATTTTAATTTTTAATGGTGATTTTTCTATAAAACCCCATGAAATAAAGGACAATTCGGATTTGTTAGAAAATGGCCCGAATGATTACAAAAAAAACTTTGTGTGTAGTCCTTTATGTTGTGAACAAAACCCCATTTCCGTACAAATTGCTATTCCAAAGCCATTGTAACTTATGTTATTTTCCCATAAACAAAAAACTTAAAATAAATTACTAAAAATCTGATTTTAGGGAAAAACTAGATTTGATTAAAATTAGTATGGTTCGGCCCTTATAATTCTAAATGAAATAGTGCAACTCCCCATTGCTGTTACAATTACGGTTCAAAATATATTGCAACTTTTGTGATTAGATGCTGTCAGATTGCTGACACCATTGATTTTAAATAGGATTCCATAACTGATAACCTAATGACGATTAGAAAATGAATCCAGTAACGATCTCGCTGGAAACCAAACCAGTGACTTGCAGACTCTAAGAACCGGATAATCAATTAACCAATCATACAATTCAACATTAACCTCTTTTAAGCTTTTTACTGCTGTCTTAAATTGTAATCATACAATCGAAAAAGTAAAAAAAAATAATAATAAGGGACACGAATACAATAATATAACGTCTAAGCTATTAGTACTAGTTAGCTACACACGTAAATGAAGTAAAAAAGTGCTTCATTTTAATTCCAGGGTTAATTTTTAATAAACAACGAAGCAATAAGGTTCCGAGAAGCTTTTTGAAATAAAGTGTGTTATTAAATCCTCCCTGAAAACATTTCATAATCCTCATACTTTAATTTTCATGGAAATCTTTACATAAATGACGTTGGATATTTAATGATTGTTAGAATATTTTAGATGTACAAACAGTATTTTTTTAAGCAATTATGAAGTCAAAGAGAAGTAACGGGCCCATTTGTCACAAGCAGCCCCGCCTTTAATGGATAGAAGCTTCGTTGTTAATTACAATTAGGCCGGCTCTTGGAAGGCTGCCTGCAAAAACATGGCGAATGTAATTATTGAACCTGAACCTTGGTGATTAGTTCTTTGAAATATTTGAGTGGAAACAAAAATCTAAACCAAATAATACTTGATACTGTTGGGTTAGTCTTTTTATGCACTTTTCATTATTTATATTAAAAAAATATTATAATACATTAAAGATGACATCATAAGTAATTCAATGCATGTTGAAATAATTTTCTAAAATTTTTGGAATAAGCCTAACTTCAATCTTTAATGAAATGTTGAGTTTTTGTACACTTTTACCCCAAAATAGAGTTAACCATAGGTGTTTTTATATTTTGATTTAATTTGCTTTACTGATGACTCGATCCTTTACAATTGGGAATTTGAGTGGATTGATAACTAGAAAACCTTGAAAATGGCCTGAAAATTGAAGATTTTATCTAGTGGTTACAATAGAGAAATCAAAACACTGTAGTATGTGTGGGCATAGAGGGACCTTATCATTTTGTTACTAAACCTCTAGCAGTTTCAAATATAAAAAGTCAAAAATTGAAATGAATCTTATTAGCCCAAATATTACCACACCATCAAACGCATTAATTATCTTTTATCAGCCAAAGTTAAAAAATAACTTATTACCAAATTAATACCATAAATTCTAGCTTCGATGAGTGCTAAATATGTAGAAGTGCGAGTAGGGGTAGTTTTTATAATCATAACATGAGATTCCAAACATAAAAAAGAATATATAAGAAAAGAACAACGTTTATTAGGAACAACGTTCATAAATTGTAAAAATTAAATCAATTTGATCTTCCAACAAAAGATTATTTGATTATTAAGTGTTATTAAGTGTAATGGAAAAGTCCTAAAAGTCTTCTATATAAGTATAAAAGAGGATGTTTGTATATATATTTGTTTGGCAGTGATAAACTCAGACACCGCTGAACCGATTGCCACGAAACTTGGTACATACGTGTAGAATTTCATGGAATAGGTTTATACACAATCAATTTCGTGATCCGTCCAATCGGCTCCGCCCCAGTGGCTCTGGAGTTTCCCATGTTAACCTTATGAGAAATGGAATTAATGAATCTTAAAAGCTGTTTCAATTAAACAAGTTGGTTCTGTTCTATGATGTTCAATAGCATTTAAGTTACAAGGATTACCAACAGGGTGCAGCACTATTATTTCTTTTACATTTATGACAACAGCTAATTTGAAACCAAAAGGTGAGTGAGCGTAGCGAGCGAACTTCAACCTGGAGGCGAGTAAGCGTAGCGAACGAGCTAACCTGAAGGCAAGTGAGCGTAGCGAACGAGCTAACCTGAAGGCAAGTGAGTGCAGCGAACGAGCTCCAACCTAAAGGTGAGTGAGCGTAGCGAACGAGCTCCAACCTAAAGGTGAGTGAGCGTAGCGAACGAACTTCAACCAGGACGTGATTCAGCCATGCGAACGAGATCATCTTGAAAATTAAGAAGTTAAACGGGGCAAAGCCCGCGGGTTACAGCTAGTATATTATATTTATAGATAATATAAACGTCAACACGGACTAACGTTATATAAACTGTACATGAACTAATAATTTAACTATTACGAATATTGAAATTCCAATAATCGCATTCCTAATACACTAAAGTTGAAGAAATGTACAAAATAATGTAATCATTAATAAATAAAGAAATGTAAAAAAATTTAAAATGTATGTAATCATTACTTTACATTCATATAATGCACTAACGATACCTTTCAATTAACGCAATTATTAATTGCCACGATGGGAATTTTGACGGAAAGTTTTTGTAGACAACCGCCAAGATCCTTCTTAATTGTAATTAACAACAAGCCCCAATCCATTAGCTACAGCAACGCTCCTGGCGGCGGGAAGCGACAAATGTTTACATGTAACAGGCTTCACTGCCCTAATTGTTTTCACCATTCTTCTCGACGGAATGAAGTAAAACATATTTTAAAAGGAAGGAATTTTCATTAAAAGCGGTCAAAATTTTATTTGTGAGCAACATTGTTTGTTATAAAGCATTTTGTCAATTTTCTGTCGATTTTTGTAAGCATAACGTATTATAATTTTTGTTGATTGGTCTGCAATGGGTGTGTAGGTTTTTCTTAACCTAAGGGGTTTTACTCTAATTCTAAATCCTCGTTAACGATTAAGAAAATGAAGCAATGTATAGAAATAAATATATAATCGTTAAGTTTCTAAAATTAGACGGTGAAAATAAAACAAGTAAATATCTGAATCATGTTTTAGCAATGGTATGTTGGGATGATTTGTGAATAATTAAACATTTTACATTTCCCAATCAGTACCAATAACATCGATTTAAATTTTTAAACAAAGTCTACTTTCTTATATTATCATACGAGTACTTAAATTTTGTTTAAAGTTATTAAATTTGTATACATTACAGAAATAATCTTAGCACTATAAATCTTATTGGTGACTTACCGGCTTCAGTGATGTGTGCCAGAAAAGTGTCAGTCTTTACGAAATGCCATTTTAATCTTCCACCTGAAAGGAGAAACATTTTGTAAATATTGTTTTCAGACTATGTATACATTTAAAGTACTTATTCATTGTAGATACAAACTTCCCGGAATTAACTAATTTATTTGAATCCAGAAGAAATCTCTTTAAAACGTTTAAATTGATGTTGATTTGTTATACAATATGAAAACTATTCGAATTAATCCTATACATTAATAAGCAGGCATGTTTCTTTTTTCTCAGCTCGTGTGCATCGCAGGCAAAATCTACGCATACTGTTAGAAGTATTATTGCTTGAATATGTGTAGAATCCCTTTATAAATAAAAAAAAACTTAAAAATAAGCACACAAAATTAATTTAAAATTTAAAAGAATAACTAACATGGGCCTAATGGGTTGCCTTGCCATGCTAGTGCCGAAATAACAACGAAATATAAAAACAAATGGAAGAAATCCCATTCTAATTTCGTGGTGGAAATGGAGAGGATTGCGAAATTAATATTTTCAGTCGAGTTTTAGAGCACGTGGTTACCTCTAGTTTACTTTAATATATTATGTACGATTTATCAAAGCAACACATATTTATTATTTACATAATATGGTAATTAGCGTAGTTATTGTTATCAACTTGTCAAGTTCCTCGTTATTGTACTATCATTATGATTACCATTGGAGATGGAGACGCCACCTATTGTCGGGACCTAGTAAGTTTGCAGTTGGTGGCAGCCAATCACAAGACAAGGATAGTGCGACGTTGCCACATTGCCCGTTGACAACACTAATAAAAATATACTATGCAATATTTTCAAATCAGCTGGTATTATTAGATTTGGCAACACCGCACGGTTCTCATTGGTTCATTCAAAACCATATGGTAAATAGGCTCCTCCCTCAACTGCAAACTTATGTGATCCCGACTCTAGGTGCGTATTTAAACCCAATATGAATGTAGAACCGTGTGAGATGATCTGTGTAGCTTTGTTACAGGCTAAGATCAGCTGTTTCATCCGAGAATATTTTTTATTTAAAGCCCAAATCAGGAACAGCTGGGTCAAGTTTCAAAACATCAAACAGCTATTGCCTTTTTCAGGATAGAGGCTACCTGTTGATGGCTAAGTAAACAATATAACCACTATAAGTAGCTGCTAACTGTAAACTTGTTCAATCTATGTGCAACCTCTTACCAACAGAGACAAGGGTAAAGCATTCAAAAACTCTGTATCAGTGTATTTTCAAACTTTTTTTCTTTTCTTTTTCTTTACACTTAGTAACCCTGTAACCGGTGAGGAGTGTCACCAACCCCTGTGGTCGTTATTACTATTCCTGCCACGTTAACCTGTTTTCAGTAAATCTCTTGTAAAAATACTCATTTTCATTTTATATTAACTTTATCCAGAGAGCACAGAATAGAAATCTATTATGTGCTCTCTGACTTTATCATTTTATGTAACCATATGCAGGTATTCTTTTCACGAAGTGCGTTTTCAAAAATCCACCTATAAATTTACTCTTATCTATCGTCTGGGGTATGTTTTCATACCCTCACCCTCATAATTAAAATTAATCTAGGTAACCGCAAGTCAAAATACAAATGAAAATTTATAATATTCTATTTAACTGATTATGTTACAATTTTAACTCTACGTCACATTTTATCCTAATTTATTCGCTATATTGTTTAAATTTTCATTAGTTTATTTTTTTCTCCTCAAATATTTATTATGCTTTTTGAGCTAATAACTTAACAATTTACAGTTATATATTTGTCGTATAAAGTAATAATTACTTTTTCCGATAATATAGTTTTAAAAATTTACTTTAAATTTTCCAAGAAAAAATAACACAAAGCGTGAACATTTTACCCTCCATAAAAATAGTTTTATTAAAAAGTCTACGTATAAATTTTAAACAAAGCGGCAACTTAAAATTAAGCTTTAAACTCTCATACTTTGTTTTTAAATATATCATAATATGATTTTTCTAAACCCATGAGTCTAACTCCATAAGTTAAACAAGATTTTCTTAATTAGTATGAAGCCCTCAAGCAACAAATAAGTAAGTAACGAAGCAGAAATATCTTTTGTTATTCTGAGATACTGTATTGCTTTGAAAATTTACCGCAAGGAAATGTATACGCTCTACTTATGGAGTAATGATAATGTTTCAATTTGCATCGCTGGTTACACAAAGAGGTTGAAATAAAGGTAATTTGACGATGACAAAAGCGACAAATTACGCTTGTTCCTTGGAAATCCTCCTTAGTTCTTTCCATCATTTTTTGTATAATTTTTTGCCGATTGCCAAAGAGGTTTTTTTCACTTTAATTCAATGGTTTCCAAACTGAAACATGGCGTAAAGCTTGTGCAGAATGACCTTACTTTTATAAAGCATTTGGGTTAATTTAGCAAATTTCAACTCGTTAATTAATCCTTCCTTAAAAAAAAGTAAGAAACCTTTGGCTTTTAAAGGTCTACCATTATTTGCGTTTGCTATTAATATCACCTTTAATATCGAATTATATATGAGTAATAGTAAAAATATAATAATTGATGGAACATTGAAATGCAAATGCAAGAATTAGAACATAAATTAAAACATTAATATGCAAAGAATTAGATACTCCAGGCTTTACCATAATAACTCAATGACTCAATGTCAAAACATCAAATTTTTCGTTTTTTAGAGAAAAAATGATTACATACTTTTATTTCTATCTGAACGTAAATAAATCCATCAGAAGTTTAGGATTTTGAAAAAAATATTTTACCTGTTAATGAAATTATATGTCATCAAAAGAAATACAAAGTTATTATCATGATTGGTTGCGTATTATAAGTTTTGGCACGCTTTTTCGTGTTTAGGGCAGTTGAATTTTATATTATAGAGACTAGTGAACGCTTTTAAAGGAAAGCTATCCAAGCACTAAACAATCCTTAGTGGCAGTGTATAAACACTCTTACTCCTACAACAAAGTCCAAGACACCAGACTCACAACACGTACAAGTTTAAAATGTTTTCTTTTCTATTTCATGCTGTTGCATGAGAGGTATTAAAAAAATAGTGCCTTTACAGCAGCAAACCTGCAGACTAAGCAAATTACCATCTGCCTGATTGTCTTTTCAGTAAAATATTTCTTATACATCTCGTAAATATTCCGTATTAAAAAAAAAACTAGGTTTAACTAATACTGCGATTTGCAGTTACTGGAAAGGTAGTAAGTGTGCCTTCTATAAAATATCAAAAGTATAAAATAAAAAAAATTGACAAATTTGATCAAAATGGGTTGTATCTATAAACAAGCAAAACTTAGTCGTTAACTTATTCTCTTGAAAGAAAAACGTAGGAATTTTTAATTTAAAGATTTTTTTGATTTTTTCCCCTTTGCTATTTTAGCATTTCGAGGGTGAAAACAGTAAAATCCAATATTTAGCCTATAATGACCCTCTTAAAGAGTATTTTTGAACTCGAACTGATGCTGTTTTTGGGCTCTGGGGACATTGGTCCAGGTTCCAGGTATTTGATATACGACAATAGCTTACTCTTCAGATACAAAATTCACTAAAACTCTCGCAATTTTCCGTAAAAATATAGAACTACTACTAAAAAGACAAACAACAGTCAAAAGGTAAAACATTGTAGATATATAAGAAGAAATATTTAAGAACAGAAACAACAAAAAAATCTTTAAAATGTGCAAATCTTTCAATTTAAACTGGGTTTATCCACTTTTAAGTAAACCTTTTGTTTCGTCATCCATTTACAAGAGATCTTATCCAATAGAAACGGTGAAGAAACACTGCTCCATGTGAGAGATTCTTAACCTTCAAAGCAAAACCTAAAAGCAATTTACAAAAGAATCGTCAGTTTCCTCCACCAGTATACTTCGTTTCACCAACCTCTTCACTTTGAGATGAAGGCCTACAAATGTTTCATGGTTTCTTTTATGCATGTACGTTATATGTTTAAAAGCATATAAATTATACTTTTAATTTGTTTGAAATTTTTTTATAGCTGTGTGAATACCAGATTTTAGTTAAAGGAAACCCCCAGTACCAAGACACTAACAAATCAATATCTGTATTTCTTTTTAAAACCCCCTTATCATTATGTTTTTTATGTGTTTGAGTAGGTTTTATATTATGATGATATTTATATATTTATATAATATTTATAATATAATTTTATGGTTATATTTATTTATAATATATATTTATAATATAATATATTTATATTTTAGTATATTTATAATATATATTTATGTAATATTTATATAATATTTATATATAATATAATAATATTATATTAGGATGATATTTAACTGACTAACCTCTGTTCACAATGCTAAGAGGACAATTTAAGATACCAAGGACTCATAATCCTTGGATTTGTATCTTTTATATTTTACATACATTATTAAGAACAAAGTACCTTACTTAAATGAATTTTATTTATAAAATATAAGTATTAGCCCTACATGCTAGGTGTTTTATTGGAATGATTTAGCCTACTATATTATTTCATTAAATCATGTACAGTATATATTTATGCTCTTTCCATCGTTATACAGGTTAAACTAAGTTAAGTTAAAGCTTAACTTAATATAATATTTACTATATAGCATTAATCATAGAGTAATGTTACATTCGATGGCTCGTAACCTGCTGTGCATAACTGTAGTTATTACTTACGTTATTGCATTACGTCTCGCTCATGTATAACTATAACAAGATTCAGAGTGAGCTCAAGTTTCAGTACTGTAGTTTTATGTATCCCAGCTTATATCCACAGCTTTATATATTTATAGAGATTGCCAGGATCACATTTTACCGCCAACGGTGTCTGATGTAGAAATATTATATCCTCTCAAACTCAATGTGACTATTATGTGAGTACAGTTCACAAAACCTTGATAACAATATGGAGGCAAAATACTAAGTTAAATTCTTTAGTCATTGTTCATCATACAATTATTTAAAAAAAGACAACTTGGGTCAAATTGTACAGCTCCGTTCATATTTAAAATGTACCTATTTAATAGGTACAATACAAACGTTCATTTATGTATATTATGTTGGGTAAATAAACTACTGATTACTAAGATCTTGATCCAACAAAATCCTAACAGAGATACGAAAGTATGACGATATGATTGTATTTAAAAACTTGATTAAAAATAAATAAAATCTATTATCTCATTGAATAATACGAAATACCAGAAAAGAAAAATCAAAAACAAATAATATTACAAAATATTCAAAACAGAATATGATATAAATCAAACCTTACTGTGCTGTAGCTGAAGAGTATTAAGCTAAAGAAACTACTCTTTGTAATAATTGGCAAACATTCGATAACAGTCCAATTAAATTATTTTTCAGAATTAGTTGTCATTATTGACAGAAGATTGAAAAAGAAAAACAAAGGTAAAATCAAGAGAAACATCAATCTTAAAGGCATTGGAAATTGGCAATATCATAAACAAGGATAATAAGGGAGAATAAGAATTGCGACGATAAACTATATTTGATAGAAAGTATCTCGGATTTCAACAGCGTTTTATAAAACTCTTTTTCTCTTGTCGCTGAACGTATTTTCTTGTAAAGTTTGTTTGTTTCCTGTCTCAATCAATATGGAAATATAAGATAGCTTTTATTTATTTTACTGCTTAAATATTCAGTATTGAATGGCATAATATTTTCTTTCTAAACCGTTTTATATTTGTAATTATTCATTACAGATGTTTTTCCAAACTGCTTTTATATTTTGTGAAAACATATTTTATCAATTTAAAGTTTGTATTTACAAAATAATATTGTACGTATATCAATTTACTCGATGCAAAAACTCATTTTTCTCGACTTTTTTTTAATTTTCTGTAACTGATTTTGACACTGTCTTAAAAGATTCAATAGATTCAAAGATCAATAGATGTTAAAAATGTTCGTCAATATTATCTTCAATATGTAACTTTTAAAATCCCATAAACTATAAAATGTATTTTATTTATCATTATTGTTAATATTTCTAAGGGTTATTATAGTTATTTGTCATGCTAATTAATGTAATATCACTGAATACAAACACTACAAACAATGAAAAATGATTCTTTATTACAATAGAAAGCTTTCAAGCTGGTCCCGAAAGTTTTTGGATTTACAGATACTCGAAATGATAAAAGCGGTCCAGAAAAAACTAATTTAACGCGTCAGAGTTTCCTTTGGACCAGAGATGAAAGAACCCCATTAAATCTAGGATTATTGTTTCAAACACTGTGAAAGAGTCTGAATTCACTCAAGTATTCACTTAAATCCAGCTTTGGAGTTTACGTATGAGAATTTTTCAAATTGTGGATAAGTTGTGAAAAAATATTTTTTTGTTTACAACCACTCTTTTATAGTTCTATATATTTAATTTTACAAAAACATTTATTAGAGTCTAAAAATTTATTTTTAAATCGGAAAACTTTTTCTAAACAGATCATTAACATATTTAATTTTTTAAATATTTGATTATATATAATAATGGTATAATATTTCTAAAACTAATGTTTTTGATAATTGTGTTTTTTATTTGTGACTGGGCTTTGCTTACTAATCTACTTTTTTACATTCTCTCACCTGAGGACGGTATGAAAGCTATTAGGTGGCAAAACGCCGTGAAAACTCAGTTGATTCGCCGTGATGAAATTTTGCTCGATAATCTTGTAAACAAAATAAGCTTATCATTACGGGGAATGAACTCACAGTGGGCAAAGTGCATTTATATAAACAAATTTAAAAAACTCACACTAAAATATGATTCTTGCAAGAATTTCGTAAATTGTGTTACGAAGGCCCTTTCACATTCACAAATTAGCTCGTTCTTAACATTTGTACATAACTCAACTGCATTGAAACCATACAATAATTTTGTAAATAGTAATGACAAAGAAATGAAAGTCTTCTTAAACCAATCCTGAAACCTATTTTAAATCCCTATCGACTTCAAACTTCTCCTGAAACAAACTCACAAATCGTCTAACCTACTATGAAATTCCCGTTTGTAATAATAAACAGGAAAAGCGCTTAAGATTATTCGGGTCCGCATAATGGGGTTGGCTAGGCGATAAAATTGCTAAGATCAGAGCACTTTTGACAGTCGGCTAATCTGGTGATAATGTCCAGTATAAGTTGTCAGTTTCTGGCTCTGGGCCAAGCGTGGGGCGTTCACCCTGCTACCGAGATGTATTGATTGAATTTGGAACTTTCATATTTGCTCTGTTTTGTTTTACTTAGTTCTAGTTACAGTTGGTTATTTTTTCATTATCTTTAACGGTTTTTGTGTTTATATTAAATATGATTTTTATGTTAAGAGGTAGTAAACATTTGATTGATTTTTTATGTTTTTGCTTGGAGGGAAAGCATGATTAACTATATTACCTTTGTTGTCGAATCTTAGTAGGTAGGGGCGTAATAAGCTGAAAAATGTAATCCAATATGATTTGTGTTCTCGTAACTAGGATGAAAAATAAAGATTTATGTTAAAATTGTATATTTATTTTTAGTTAGGAGTTTTAGTTAACTGTTTGGGTACGTTTTGGATCTGTTGGCATTGTAATGTTATACATTGTCTTTTTAGTTCATAGCGTTTGGATTTTTTGAAGATATTTTTCAAAGAATGCTATTTTGGAAGCGGGAGTCCAAAAGTACGCCTACTTTTTTGCGTTCTACATAAAGGTCAAACATAAATAGTTTGATTGTCATTTTAAATGTTACTTATAGTTTGTTAAACTCGTTTCACGATTGATTAGCTTAGATTTTACCAAAATTTAATATAATAATAATAAAAAATGTGTTATGATATCAAGCTTTAAATTGTGTTAAGTACTGATACGCCTCAAAATCAATATAACGAAATGCCTAAAAATACTCTGAGTTGCGTCAGTCCACTACTTAATATCTGCAAATTAGTGAAAAAATAAGAGTATTAATTTTGGACCAATCTATCATAACATTTTAGCAAAAAACACATTTTGACGTTCATTAATACAAGGTAAAATTTACCTTCATTTATGATATATTTAAAATCATAAATGAAACCGACGTTAGTTTATCTTTCGTCAGAAAAGAACACGCAGCAAAGAACTTATAATTTCAAATCAACTCTGATATCAAAGTAGAGATGTTTCTGAGCACGTGTATCAAAAACTTATACATCTGAGAGGTTCCAAAGAATCATCGTTCAATGCCAACGAAGCCACATCCGTTATACGGTGCTGCCTTTCCCTTTAACTTTATATCTTTCTGATCAACTTTACTTTTACAGATCTAAAAACAAGAGTTTTAGGGTATTCAAGTTAAATTACAATTTTTGGTTGGGATATCTGCCCAAATATATTCTTTGCTGTAATTAAGTTTGTGTAGCAACATTTTGAATCCTCTAGAACAAAACGCATCGAAGATGTTTGATTAAATGTATTGTTTTAATTACATCAAAAGGAGGTATTGTAGGAATAGGGAGAAAAAAGTAATAGGTCTTAATCTAAAATTATGTGTGATGACAAACTTAAAACAATGTTTGCTTTAAATGTAAATGAAAGTTTGATTTGCAGTCAAATATCTTAATCAAATACTAAATTCAAAATGCCTTTGAAATGTTAAAAATTTGAAGTAATTTTTCATGAGTAACCTATAGAGAGTCCACTGTCGATTTGGACTGGTTGTTTTTGTGACGCTTAGCGCCACTATTTTATATAGTGCCACACAACGAAATCGCTGGCCTTTCCGATCAGCGCGCCTCATTCGGTCTGCCGCTTGACGTTTTCCGTGAAACGGTCAAGGAGCTACTTAATCAAGATTTCCTCCGTCTTGTTTCTCGCCACCTGTCGTTGAATTAGCTTCCAATCTCCATTTTCTCATATCACCATGCCCTCGTTAAATCAGGATAAGTCCTCAAATATTAAGTAGTGTTAAGATTAAGATGACAGGCTAGATTAACAATTTAAGGGGACGTCGGCAGGCTTTCGCCTTATTCGCAGAAATGTAAATTCCAATAGTTATGATAACCTCACTTAACGAGGTAATCATTCCTAGACATGCAATATTGGTGTTTCCGTATGTAATAAATAAATAAATAAATAGTCACCACGTTGAAAATTTAGGTATTAAATCATTCAGGAATCGTCTTAGGAGTCCAAATTGGTTCAATAAGGAGTTAGGGAACACAATAGACCTATTTTATCATCATCTAAATTTTTACACGATTTAGCAGTTTAGTTTGGAAGGTTAGCTATAGTTCTGTTTTCAAGTTAAATTATAAGTAATCAAAGCTGGCTTGGCTGGTCTGGATAAAGATTTCTGCCCTCTGGTTCCCCAACAACGTTTCCTATTAAATTGTCATTTTAAGATGGTAGTAGAGGATAGCACGTTCTTAATTGCTAGCAACACAAACAAGCAATTACCTACATATTTCACTCAATTACAATCAATACATCACATCACCACAGAATACATAACCTAGATTCCGCCCCAGTTGCCACCAAAAGGCTACATTTTGGTATCTATTTTCAACAGACCAAAATATAAGTCCGAGATAATCAAATGCTGTTGTTTAAAATGTTTAATCATGTCTAAAACTATTACAACCCTCTTTAGTTTTATTTTTAAAACTCTGATGAACCTATTGAAATAACAGGGGTAAGTCGGTGGATCAGTTGGTAGAGTCACGGCCTTTGCTTTTTTTTAGGTTAGTGACCTCTTCGGACCCAAGGCAGCGATGTCGTGGTTTCGGATCCTGGTCGCTGCCTCAAGCATTTTATCAGTACAGAACACCTTTGTACTGTTCCGGCTCACCCCTTGCTTTGCTGGATACGTTCCCCGCACGTTGTAAGTGCTATCATTGACTATATATACCTACAGGTATAGGTATATATAGTCAATGGTGCTATTCTACAGCCTTAAGTTAGTCTATGTGGACGGACAACTGCAAGGTTAAAAGAGGGAGGCTGCCAACCTCTAAAAAAGCTAAAAAAAGAATGCATGATATGTCATTTTATTTGTTTTTATGTTATATTATTTTCGCATTTCCTACCTTAATTGTATATTTTAGTTTCTTCAAATGTGTCACCGTAGTAGATACAAGCTAAATGTACTTACGGACTTGATCGCCTGTCTGTTTTTAAAGTACAAATTTAACAATCCATTCAGCAATTTTTCGTCAGTATTAATTGACATCGAGTTCAAATACCGTTTAAATAGTAAACGAATCCTTTAAAATAGTAACTAATTCTGCTGACCCAGTAAATATAAATTGGTTAGGTATGTAAATTCACTAAATGTTATGGGAGTACATAGGTTTTGAATCTTGTATATTTTCCGGCTTGAAATAAAAAATATAACAAATATATAGAAAGGGATTTCAGATGGAAATATTTTGAACACATGTTACATTTATTTCCTCTCGTGGTGGGAAACAAGAGTTACAACAACGAATTGTTGGGATTCCTGCCTCAAATTCACAGCATTACACGTCGACGAGCTTTCTGCATTCAAACTCTCTCAATAGCATAGGAGGTGTTCATGTGTTCATTCTGAGTTCTGTTACACGTGTGTCTGTCATACACTAATCCGAGTTTTGGTTTATATGAATTCAAAGGAAAACTGTACGTCACTGCTATACGTGTTCTGTAATTATATAGATTTTTTGTGATTTTCGATATTTCTTGGTTGAACTATTCGTCAAATTACTTTCTTTGACACTAACAAAGATTCATGGATATAGGTTCAGATTTGAATATTTCATGGTACAGTACTTCATAATTGTCACGATTCAAATTCGAAAAATCATAACCAGTAGTTTAAAATACATTAATATTATTTTATTCTTTAAATGTAAATGTTGATATGCTATTGAACTATTTCATGATAAAAGTATTTGCATCTCGTGTTAGCAAACTTCTGAAAGAAAAGATATAATTTAATTTTTTTAAGGGAAATTCTATTATCTACTTGCTTGATGTTGTGTTAATCACTAATATATCAAATTCATGTAGTTTCTGTTGTTTACAGTGTGGTATGGAGTTTATTTTATCAAATGTGTATTATTCACATATTTACTTTTGCAAAGAATTATAATATACTTATCTTAAGAGATATATTATGCAGTTATAATATGCTACTTTTCGTTGCTATAAAAAGCTTACCAACTTTTTTAAATCGAATTTGAATTGATTTAGGTACACGATAGGTTTTATATAACAATGATCAAATAAATATATAAACATTCAATTCACATAAAACTTTACTCAAAACTTGTCTGTAAAATCAGGTTTATATTAAAATCAACCTAGGACTCTACGTCCCTGACTTCCAACGCTCTACGGTTGTAGAAATATAGGCTAAACTGCGTGGGGGAAAAAATAAAACTACAATGTTTAAATTGAATATGTTTACGTTTCAAAAATCTTCTATCACAATCAAATATCTAAAATAAATTTATGATATTTAAACCATCAATCCTTTACCAAACTTGAACAATATTATTTATGGTGACAATTACTTTATTTATTTTATTCAGTGACCGTACTATGGATATAATTCTCCAGAATCTTAAAAATACTGACTTCCTTTGTATTATGTGGACAAACACCATAGTAAACTATAGTATTATCTACAACTAACAATTAAGCGGGGCCTAAGGGGGGCAAACTGGTCTGGTCTGAAAGTGTGGGAATCATACCCTGAGGTCCCGGGTTCAAATCCTGTCAATCACAAACTGATTTTAATAGTGATAATGCTGCTACCATCTAGGCCTAGCTAAAAGTAATGTGTCAATAGTTCGAATATAGCATCCTAGAATGTGAATGTAGAATAATAAACAATTTACCAGTGAAATTTGGCCACAATATTATATACTGTACATTAAATGCTTAAGATAGAAATTCCAGTTAGTCAAACTAGTTCAAGTTCTAAATCGATGTCACAGATGGTTAACTTCCATGTCGAACTCGTATTCAAATGGAAAGAACTGTCTTCCTCCTACTGTACATTATCATATAAATGCGTCTTTACTGAACTAGGCCGGCCCCCAGGGCGTTTTAGATCTTGTTGCATTGGTTCAATAGTGGGAAAGAAACACATTCTATTCACAGTGGGAACACACATTTGCAAAGTGTTTCGAAAATGTTGCGAAGTGATTAAAAATTATTGGTATCAGAGTTTTTGGTGAAGATTACCATGATGGGTTTAAAGAAGTTTTAAAAACTCACATTAAGTTGTGTAGGTATTTTTAAATGTTGAGTTAGTTTATAATTTCTGAAATTTCATGCAACTAGTACTTAGTATTTAAATTGTTGAGTTAGTTTATAATATCTGAAATTTCATGCAACTAGTACTTATAAGTACTATAATTTTTGTTTGTAACACATTGTAAATCCCTACCGTTTTGCTGCAAATAGTATATCAATAGTGTTTGTCTAGGGCATTTGATGGAAAAATTAACTAAGATTTGATCATCGTATTGGATTTAAACTGCGATTTCCATCGAATGTATTATTTTAATTTACTTAAAATTATACGGTCCAGTGTGAACAATGCACTTAAATACCCTAAGAATTGGATATTGATCGACATTTCAAAGAGTAACATAAATATCTAAATGAACCCACAAGCAGTTATGTGTAACAGGAACTGTCCTTTTGCCAACGAACGTTGGCCGCAGTTCAAAACGAGATTCATTCCGATTGGGTTTTACCGATAGCAACTTGTCGATAGCGAGTGTCGAATACATATGAGGTTATTCTTATACGAGGGGTATAAAACATTCATTCTCCTCAGACAATTGAATGTGTACTCTATTGACAAATAAGTACTATAATGATTTTCTGATTAAAGATAATTATTACCGTGATAAAGAGGAACATCCGAGCTTGTGGTTTTTGAAAACTAAAGAAGCAATACATTTCCGTATATTTACGATTACAATGTACGTATTTATGCGTTCGTGGCCATGTAAAATCAAATTGTTTAGGTACAAAGACAAAATATGTCTAGATTTCTTGGTTACTTATTTTGGGAAGTTAGACCTACACATAATTAGATATGTCTAATACCTCTACTATAAAGATCTGCTTTCTAAGAGGGGCTATCTAATTTCATTTAACACTACCTAAATGGATGATAATTGAACACACAATGGTACAACTTAATGGTTAAAATTTTATGTTTATGTAAGATGTTAAAGTAATATTTAGCAGAAATAAATAGAAATATCTTTTTTCAAGCCCATGGTATGGTTTATTTTACGAGTACATTCTCCAGTAAAAAAAAATGTTTAAAAAACCCGATCGAAGATGGGTTAAATATATAGGGCTAACATATTTTTCCCTAGGATATTGATTTCAGAGAGATACGAAAAGTGGAAAAAAAACTTAGTTGCTTTTATATATATATTTTAAAGCTTATAACACAAACCGAAATAGGTACGGTTTAAGATATACAGGTTAAAAAGTATTTTGGAGGTTGCTCCATAGCCTGGACTCTTGGCCACTGTGAAGAACGTTGTCATAGTGATTGCACTTATTGTGATTTGAAATCTCTCAACGATTCTGTATTGTGTGACCATTATACCCACAAGGGGATTCGTAGAAATATAAACAGAGCATTCCGTAAGTAAACAGCCAAACTCCGGGAAAAAATTCATAAATTTGCTTTGTTGACCACATATCTACAATTTTCTATTTTTGCTTACCATTCTTTCCTTAGAATTGTTCCAACCGGTCTTTAAGGAACTTGGCATGTATATGTGTCTGTTTATGTAGAGATCAATGTTATATAAATATAAATTGACTGGGTTCAATTCAAAATAGTAGCCATTTTAAAATTTAAATAACTGAAAATGGCAAAAAATACATTTTAAGCAAATTATTATTTTGCGTTTAATATTCCCCTTCGAACGACACTAAGCTTGGAAGAGATCGAAAAACTCAAATATTATGAAATTTAGTTGTAGCCTAGCATAAGGAAAAATGAAGTGCGACGTTAGCTTAGCCTTATTTTACTTCCAAAATTGTTATATTTTAGTTATTTTACCGATCATTTTTTTACTTGACAAATACATAGGTACATAAAGACATTTGCGAAAGCAACTTTTCTGCTACTAGCAAAGCTAAAGTATTTGGCATTTCCGTAACACATTTAAACCAATAATATAGTTTTCCTGCTTTGGGCTTTGGAAACATTCATACGAAAATTACCACTTTTGCTTTAACCACTTAAATAAGTGAAATAGCCGCAATTCAACAATACAGTTCGAGAATTGTTTAACTAGCTAAGTTTACTCTGGTGTCTAGAGAACAAAGAAGTCAGTTAAACATCCCAGAACTCGAAGTTTGCTTACTTAAATCATCCGTGGAAAATTATCATTTGATAAAAGAGAACTGGTAGGGTAAAAATAGTAATGTAGCAATCATTTAGTTATGCATTGTATTGTACTGTACCCTTATTTAGACAATGGGGTTTTTAAGTGGGTAGTCTGATAATTGCAGGAGTCTCACACCACAGGCTGGCTACCTGTGTGCGTAAAAGCATTTTCCCTCCTTTCTCTAAAAAAAATGTAGACAATGGATTTTCAGAGTTTCATAATTTTGTGAATTAATAAAGTTTAAAATATGGCTATAAACTGTAGGTCCTTCCAAGCATTTTAATTTTTAAATAATATGGTTCTATTTTTTTCTATCTACGCCAGTCTCATTTACCACCTCTCAATCCTTTGAAATGTCAATCAATACAACTCTTTTGTGTGGAAGAAGTGTTAACTATCCCAATATCCCATAGAAGTCCCAGGAATGTAAGAAAGTTCCTGAATTCGGAACAGGAATGTGAAGAATTCCCTGAGTTGTTATCCAGCCTTGTCGTTGGTCGATGAACGGAACATTTCTACCTGAACTGTTTTATTTTGAAACCAAGAGACTGGAAACTATGTCTTCTATTCTTTACGTTAAACCTTTGGAAATGTTATTGCAAAGAATTTATATACATCCTACAGAGAAATCTGAATTTAAGATAGATGGATTTTCCACTTAATCCATACACCTGCATGGGATCAGTATTCTTAAAAAGAATAGTAGTTAATGTTGTAAAGTGTGAAGTCAGATATGTGTTGGAAATTAATTGGTCATCTCAATATCATCATCTCAACTCAATATGTAACATCTCAAAAGGGAAAAAGCAATATTTGGAAAACTGATTGAGCCAGAATCTAATAATTAAAATTTAATCATTAATAATTTAAGCTGTACTGCATGTTCTTGTAGGTTTCATAAAACTCAATTATGTAAAATTATAAAACATTTTAATAACATTTGTAACTACTCATGATTACTATTATTAATTATTATTAAAACTGTATTACCAACTATTACAAACTATATTAAACTATTAATATAATCCTAATTGTTTGAAATTCTCCATAGATTGTTCGTTATGCGCAAGTTAGGATTTACTTTACCATGATATTGCTTGGGCTACTAAATATTATAAAATTGCCACAAATCACATTTAAAGCTATGACCTAAAGAAATTTAATATTTCAAGGAGATTCGTTAATTTAACATAATATAATGCCTAATAAATAAAAATGTTGGGGGAGTAATTATAACTAAAACATGAACGTTTGGAATGTGTTTATTTAATATTCTTCTTACAATTTTCAAAGATAAAAGCCAAATTTCGGTTAAAAACTCAATCGAAATTTGCATTAAAATAATATAACTATTATTAGTCAAATAGAAATATGAAGGATAGATTAAATAAGTTCTAGAACTTAGTTTCCACCAATTTACGGTTGTTGCTTCCCGAACAATGGAACCCTTCGGAACAAAACAAGAAGTTCCCTCGTTACGGTTAACCGGTGGAACAGAGAACAATAACCTGTTATGTGTGGCCTCTCGGAACAGAGAACAATAACCTGTTATGTGTGGCCTCTCGGAACAGAGAACAATAACCTGTTATGTGTGGCCTCTCGGAACAGAGAACAATAACCTGTTATGTGTGGCCTCTCGGAACAGAGAACAATAACCTGTTATGTGTGGCCTCTCGGAACAGAGAACAATAACCGATTATATTGCTAGGCCATGGAAATTAAATAAGAAGAACAATATTTTCTTCCATATGCCTGGTACAACTAATAAATTTATCTATTAATCAATGAATGATATTCAACAACTGGTTGACTTGATAGTAACAAAACCAGGGTTTGTAATGTTCCCTTACATCCCTAATTAAAACTAAGTACATACTGGTATTCGGTTTTTTAGTATTCGAATAGTATTGGATGAATTGAGATAATTTCGAATAGTAGCCGAATATTCGTTTCCCACCTAATTGTTTGACAGGGTGTCACATGTGTTTTTCACATTTTCACAAGCATAAGCCCGCTCGTGTAAAGTATCGAATCAAGAAGGGTGTGAGCTGGCACAGAAACAAACCGAACCGTACCAATAATATTTCTAACAGCACTGGGACACAATCCACTGTGTATCTTGGATTTTTAGTCTGTTATGCTACACATACTACGCCAACAACTTGTGTATGGTGGATAATAAACTGACTAGCTTATGTAACTAATAGCTTGAACTAGGTACATTTTAATTATAACTAGCTGCTGTAACCATGCTTCACAACGGGAAGATGTACTATACCACCTGATCCAAACACTTGTTGAGTACATTAAAATATATAATTAACATAATTTTCATTACTTACAACTACAGAATCTTTCTTTATTTCCATAATCAATTACATCGTTTTAGAATAAATAATCTACAAACAAGCTTAAGAATAAATAAACCCACCACATAGGCTACTTGTGCAAAATATTTGATTTAATTTGTTTAGAACAACTGTCTAAATGTTTGAAATAAGCATTTAGCATTTCTGATTGAATTGGAAAAAATTAAAAAGTGTGTAAATTGTAAACTAGTTTTTGATGCTTACGAGCTGCATATTTGCAGGTTTTAAATAGCCTACTACAAAAAGGTATGGTAGGTTAATGATTCGTGGAACTATAACTTTTTTATAAGAATTTCCAGAAAACTTCACCAAGGCGCGTCTAAACATATTCGTATTAGTATCCATAAAATGTCTACGTGTATTACCTTCTGAGACAGCATCAAGAAGAATCACGATTTTGTTAAAGTGCTATTTTTAGTCTATAAAACAGAGTTTATCTTCATTTAGTGAGCTACATATTATTAAGTTATTTGTAAAGATTAGCATTGCTCTTATCCTTACTAATTTCTGAGAGTTCGCTTTGTACAAGGTCTTTAATTTATTTTTATCAAAATGTATTTAGACATGCAAGGAATTTTACAAATACCTCTTAGTTGTATGGTTAACAATCGTATCGAGATAAAGTCCTATAAAGTCCTTGATGAAACAATCTAAAATAAATTATTATAACTACAAATAGCAATAAATCATCAAGCCTTGAAACAATTTAACAGTATATAATGTACATTTAAATTGTTTTAGATGTTTTGAATCACGTCAGAAAGTGAAGCCAAAGCCATCTGTTAGCTGCTGTACAATAACTCAACTGACCCAAGTCTGGGCTCAGACAGTGAAAAATTACTCTTTCAAAATCTCGTTTAGACAATGAGAACCGCTGGGGTCATATATAAACAACTTTTTCATTAGCTCAGGCTGTGCTGTCATTAGTAAGGGACGCAATTAATTCCACGTTGTTGTCAAAAACTGTTTCGAATTTAGCTTTTATAGATCCGTTACAACGAAATGTCTAAAAATAATTGTTTCCTCTTTTGATGATACTAAATTCAGTATGTTGTACGAAAGCATAATAATATAATAATACAAGTTAATGGATGTATGTATTTTTTTATAAAGTATAACGCGATTAATTACAAACAAAGCAAAACCTTGATTATTTATTCATCACCAAGCATTTTTATTCTTTTTTCAATGTATAAATAAATATATATATATAGTTCTGCAAACATTTTAAAAACAATTTTCCCACTACTTTCAGAGGTATAATAGTCACTAAAATATACTTACAAAATTATTATTTATAATTAATCGTTTATTTTGTTCAGGAAATAATACTTAATGTAATATTAACAGCTACGGACTTTCATATATATTCTATATAACATTTTCAAAATAATGACTAATTAAATCTCACAATATTCGTCTCTTTAAACTGCTCAAAAATGTTTTTCAACGTCATTTCAAATGCAAATGTCTTGTCTGAATGATCTTAAAAACGAACTATACTCACATAATTATCAAGCAAAAAAATATTTTCGGCGGATCTAATTTTTTACAATGTTATTGCAAAATTAGCCATGAAAAAATCCCATTCTTTCAGAATTTGGTTAAAACTACATTTTTCACTTCGCGTGCTTTGGTGGAACTAAAGCCAATTCAGTTCTGACTAGATGTGTCAAACAAATCTATGGACGTTGACGTAACGATGACATAATCTTTCAGCCAAAATATAACGTTTGAATAACCGAAGCAGATCATTACGGGCGGAGTTGAACAACTGAACAAGTTTGAGTATTGCTGGGAGATTGATTTTTGAGAGCTCATCCATCATCATTTCGACTGTTTATATTGCCATGCCTCTCTGTAAACTCTTTAGCCTCTTATAAGTTTGTAAAATGGCTAAGTGGATTATGCGCTGAATATACGCCTCGTAGTTTAGCTGTTGATCATGTTATTTTGTAATGTATTCCGTAGGAACATTCGATGATTCATAAATGAGCTAAGTAAGTGTGTCAAATAGCCTATTTCTTACGGAAGAGATTTTTGAGATTTAATGCTGTCCAGATTTGCTTTCTTTTCTTCAAAATCGTTTTCATGTGTTTTTTCCTGTAATATTATATATTTCTTATTAGAATGTATATTTGTATAGGTATTGCAGGCTTAGGCACTGTTTAAGATAAATTATCTTCATGAGGGACAGGTTAATTAAAACTCATTTCAATTTGTTAATCACGAGAAAAATACTTTTAAGCCTATGCCATTCTTCAATAACTAACTTTATTTGACAATCGATGTAATAATGTAATTTTTATAACTGTGCCAAATTGTTTAAAATGGAAGTATCTTTTTAAATTGTATCACATGTAATGAATGGGTTGATCACCTATAGCCATGTATAGAATACCGATAGTACCGAAATATAGTACCGATAGTACCTAAGTATACCGATACTCAATAACTTTTGGATTACAAAATAGAATAGGCCCTATACATAAAAAATCTGTAAAATCATAACCAAGAAAATTATATAAATTTTATCAGCTGGTTTACAAGGATATGTAAGGTTTTTAGTTAAAGCTCCTGTGATCAATATAAAGCTACATGCTTCGGTTAACGGACAAAGCAAGGCTACATGTACGTTTCAAAAGAGTAATCTAACAGGAACAAGCAATTTAGTGAGTACAATAGACACTAAGTGAGTCCGATTTGGGAAAATGCTTCCTTCGATAAAAGGCAATTCTATCATTTGTTGTGTTTGGTACATTTGATTCTGATTGAAAAGTGGCCCACGGCAGAATGATGATAAATGAATGGCATTGTGCGTTGATGAACTTTGAAATATTCAAATCAATATGCCTACCCAAAAGTACCAGAACGTAAGTTTTGAGCCACGTTTAACATTTATTTTGTTGATTACAATGTAAATTTGATTTTTTTATATACTATGGATAAATTGTCTTTTTAATTTTATTTGTTCATATGCATAACAAAAAAGCCTTATACGACACCTAACAATATGTTACGTTTTTAGACATTAATTTCGATGCCTAGGCATTTTCCTGTGAATACATGCATACTCGATGGTAAGATTTTAAATTTATATTTAGAGCCACTTATTTGTGAATAACGTTTCTGTAAATAACCACCGTACACAATTAAACTGCAGGGTGTGGAGGTATAAACTTCCGTAACTATGTAATACTTAATGAGTAATATTAAATTAATTTTTACTGTACAATTAAGTTTTTAACAGTAAATAGGGAGCGAGTGGTAGAGTGTGGGGCTTCGGATCCCGTGGTCCCGGGTTCGAATGTCACCAATCGCCAATGGATTTTATCTATGGGAGCCGCAACCCTCTATGACTAACCTGAAGTATATGCAAAACAGTTTTGGGCTTGAACTAGCGGACTAGGATGTGAAGGCGGGACATAAGAAAAAGTGTAAATTCTTTTTGTATTGACAAGAAATAAAAACCTAAATTTTGAAGTGCATTTATTCTATCGTATTTAATATTTGAATCGATTTAACCAACTACTTAAATTTGGCAAAGGAATATTGATTTTTCGATGATATTTCTCGTAAAGAAAGCATAAGAAAGTAGTTTTCGCACCTTTGTTTTGATTATCACCACTAAGTCATTAAGATTTTGAGATGGTGCATTTGCGAATTTGCATACTAGGTTATGTGTAGTCTCTCATAGATGTAGATTACTAGTATATGTAGATGAGTTTATTATGCAACCAACCAAATCTGCTCTCTAATGAATCGTCATAGAACTAGATACATTAGAACGAAATAGTCCTCTGATATTTAAACTATATCGCATATATTGCTACTTTTTAGTAAAATTGCTTGTAAATTGCATTTCTCACTAAGAAGAAAAATATTTGACCTATTCAACCCAAAATCTCTAACGTATTTTGCGTTTGTTTCGAATGAAATGGGTTTTATTTCATCATGCTTACTTAAAAGTGTTTATCTAAGCTAAATTGAATTTAGGTAACAATTTTCTTTTCCTACGCTAAGTGTTTTAATTGCACTATGTTAGTTAAGTTATAAAACTAAAAAATTGTAACAGTTAATTTCAAGTGTAGTTTTTTAAGCCTTGTTCAGTAACAAAGATGTATATTTTGGATAAACTGCAAATGTTCCATTTTGATATATTTAATGATAAGTAGTACAGCGGAAATACAATTTACAATCATTCACAAAACGAAAGTTGCTTGAGAAATAAAAAAACTTTTGTTTAACACTGAAGAATTCCAAAATGTTCTCCTAAGTGTTTCAGAAATCACTTTAACGTCATTACCAAATGCTTTTACATCATTTCCACGGGCAATATTCTTGACTTGTAGCTGGTGGTTCGGTATGCAGCGGTATTTTTACAATTATTTACGACTTTCCTGTTAGTATACAACCACAGTTATGTTTATCTCACTAAAATTTACAGTTTCCAACACCTAAGCGCAGTATTTATTGCCCAACGATGTAGTAAAAGTTCAAAAATAGCCTACCAGCTTGTGAAGTGTGTAGGGCGTCATTTCAAATTTTAGTTCCGGAAATCGGTAGGTGATGAGAGATAGAGTTGAACTCTCAACATAATGTGGATTTGTATACAACATTTTAATGAATTTCAAATTTAGGGAATAAGCTATAACTGTTGGTTTTGTTGTAAAAAGTGGACCTTGGACCTTTTTCCTTTTTGTTTTGATGCCTCCAGAAACAAATAAACATCTGTTCTATTTCATATACATATTCTGTATCTATATTTAGCAATATGTGTCCGTTAGCACAACAACTTGAACAATTATCATCTGATTATGATGAAATTTGGTACAAACATGTATACTTGCGTTTATTTAAGCAAGTTCGTGCACCATCAATGGGACTAAGAAAGGGGTTTTTATTGAATATAAATTTGGTATTCCCAATTTTTCAATCAATGTATAATATTTTGCAGCTTCTTTCCAAACTATTTATATTTTTTTTTTCGCCTAAAAACAAATTAAATCGTACGTTGGTTATAGGCTTCATGGATACGACGACGACTTCAAACACTTTAAAAATTCCACTTCTCATGGAGTATAGGTTAACTGTAGTAGTTTGAATTTGTGGGCATTTTTATCAAGTTTGGTAAATTGAAAATCGTTTATTCTGCAGGATGACTGTGTTGTTGTTGTTGTTTTTTTCATAATTATTATTTTTGAAAACACTCTAATGCAACCGACAATAACGAACACAATAGTGCAATAATGCTCGGATTTAATTGATTTCAAGTTTCTTATGCAACATTAATTATATACACGTAACCATATATTTCTCATTTATGTTTCCACGTCTCTAATATGAGGGGAGCCACTAATTACACGCTCAACAAAGCTTAGCTTAATTGAATCTGAGGTCGTTAGCATCAGAAGCCCCAGCTCGAGCAGATGCATCAAGTGCATCAAACTAACCCGTTGTTTAGCCACTTAAGTGCCTTGGCATAGCAGTTAAGGACATGCGAGGTATGAGTTTACCTAATGATCCATTAAACTCAAGCCAAAAGGTTAAAGAAGGTTTCTTACAACCTTATTCGTAATGTAATTTAACTTTTCAAATTTTAAAATTATTTAATATAGCAAATACTTAAGTAAACCTGGTTTTAAAACATGAATTATGTAATTAAGTGAAATTTGATACGAGTACAATTTCTTATCCTTTCTCATGATACGTTATTTAATAGTATGTGTAGAATAATGAGTGATGTTTACAACGTATAGTCATTTTTAAGTTGTGGTAGAAATTACTTGTTTAACTAAGTGGCATCTTGAGTAGAATTTGTAATTTTGCATAATGGTTAACATGTATCAAGAAGATGTATGTTCAAATGCAAGCTAAAAAGTCACTTCAAGTAATTTTTTTTTTAATTTTCTTATTTGAAATAAATAAACTTACCCAACAAAACAACGAGTAAATATATTCTCATATAGCTATTATTACTAACCTAAACGTAGCTATGGCGGTATTATGTTTAAATTAGTGTTTAACGCCCTAACTACCACGTCTCATAACGCCTCTTATACAATTGAGCGTGACGGCCGGTAGGCAACGTATTAAGGCGAGAGCATCGTCTTATTCTATCTTAACTTAAGATTACTTATGTAAGGTAAGTAAACTTGATTAAAAAAAACGAATATTTCCCAACCTTTAACAGATGGTGGTTACGAAAAATGGTCTGGAGTTTATTTTTCTTACAAGTACAGTATACCGGTTTTGCATCTATCAGTTATATAAATAACATTGCCATAGTTACCGATAAACTATATCCTACATTTCAGATTTAATTCAAAAACATTATCAGTTTCGAACCAACTAGCTTAATACATTTCAAGTCCAAGGACCAATAAACATCAACAAATAAACATAAACATAGAGTTGTTTCGTATAATAACTTAACCATAAATCCCGATCATTTCCTATTTACAATCCTAACAACGTTTTAGAAACATCGGCTGTACAGGCTATGAAATGTTATGGTCTTTTTACCGTCTTTTACTTTGACATAAAAGGTTCATAGCCATAAGTCCCTTAACTGGGCGCTTCAGGGCGATTACGTTACTGACTCATGTATTAAACTTTATTGTTTTCAATTTTCCGTTTTATCTTAGCGACACCCTTCTTCCACATACTTGGAACAGGACCAATATAATGTCAAGTGATTGGATATTATGTTTATGCCTTCAAACACACGAGTGTCGTTGAGTTTGTTATCTAAAAAATAAATACTCTAAACTCTAGGTTGTTAGGTCAAACGTAACGATTGACATTATTTTCTTGCTGGAAAGTCGTCTGTAATATTCTTATCTTACTGATGTTATAACTGTGAAAATTTGGATGTTTGTGAGTATGTCAAATCACTGTCTTCAAATGTAAGGAGGGTATTGAAGATAAGTATATTCTTAAGTAAGTGTGTCTAATAAGTTAAATAATAAGTTACAGTACTTTTAATCATGCATCAGTGCCGCTTATACACCGTACGCACATGTACCGTAGGTTGCCTTAGAAAATTCTAAACCCTTCCTTGAACTTAATAAAAAGAATGTTACCGAACTAAGCGATACAATCAAAAAGTTCTATCTAGGATTAAATTATGGATTTGTGACTTTTCATACAGCAGATCTAAAGAAAATGACACTGGTATAGCGATTAAAAGGGTGACTGTAAAAATACAAATATAATAATGTAGCTATTTTTGATCTAATTATCATACATTTTTATTTTTTTACAACTACTGAAGCTTTTGGAGGATATAAAACATATTAGAATAACTCTACATAATTTGTTTATTTGAAAAATATGTTTCATTAGGCTATGTTAAATTTGTTTCGTCTCTAATCACAAAACGTTAAAGTTGTCGTCTAACTATTGCAAGTGTTTCATAAATAAATTAAAATATCATATTTCTCGTATGTGTGAGAAACCATATAACTATATGTGTTTATAGAGAAAACATATAAAAACTTGTGTGGCACGGGTTGAAGTTACGTTGAGAAAATCCCCTTTAACGTCAATGAATCAAATTGATCGAATCGGTATTTTCCCCTTAAATAAAAGTACGTTTTACCAGCACCTTAGTAAAATTACCAATTAAGATGTTTCCGTACCAAAAAATTACAAATAAATTAAACAGTGACTTAACTATAGATAATATATTTTCAAAAGTTGACAACAATTTAGTTTTCGCTAATCAAAATTAAATTTTTATATTCGTAAAATTATATATTTTGCTTTTAAATGTGATAAAATTATAAATGACATTAATGATGGTAAAGAGAAACAATATGCTAGTTTTAAATACTGCTCATAATATACGTTACGAAATTAGTGTGTTAATTGGTACACAAGCCTACCAACATCAGCGGTGCAATTTCATTAAGGAGAGTTAAGAACATTTTTCTTAAATCACTGCAAAGGCAGGACGCATTAGTCTGATTAAATTTAATGCTTTGATTTTACACGGCTTAAAATACAGAGTAGTCAGGGATTTAGGTTTGAATTTCAATCTCAAATATACCTTAAAATTATATAGATTTATCTTTTGTTCGTTATACATTTTTTTTCATTATAGGCACCTTAAGACTATGGTAAAACTTACAGTATCATAAGTTAATATTATGAAGCCAAATAGCTAATGTTTAAACGTAAGGTTTCCTTTTAAACGATTTTCACACTGACTTAATTATTTAGTCAAATTCTGTTTAAAATTGGTAAAATGGTCCAATTCATAGTTTTTTAATAACTTTGAAAGGAGTTTCAAATACATTCAATATAACTCCTCATTTAACAGCTTAAAATAAATAGCATTTTCCATTTTACAGTGTTTTTAGTTATATTTTATACTGTAGAAAAACATTAAGATTGGTAAGTTAGAGTGGAAGCAAAGACTATACTGTATATAGATTAAACCCAGACAGCTATCCGGACGATGCGTAGAACCCCGTCATCGTCTGGCCCCTTTTACTCTATATAGTCTGTGGTGGAAGGGTTTAAATGAATATTTTTTGTAAACTTAGTGGAGGCCTTTTATGATAAATACATCACCGTAGAAAATCTTGTCATTATCATGGTTAATTTAATGTCATCGGGTAATGTATTTTAAGTATTTTCTCGTTTAAAATCTTCTTAACCTTTGTAATGCACGTACAAATTCTCATTCTTTGTTGACATTATAGTTTTATAAAAGTTTGTAAATTAAAACTATTAAGATCAGTAATTTGAAAAATATATACTAAAATATGTACTTCGTTGGAGAATTCGTGCATGGAAATAAAACCAATTCATCAGAAGGATAATCCCTTAATCCTCGATTTATATGAGACCCATCAATCTAATTTTCATGCAATTTCCCTTAACATTATTTTTATCATCGTTATATTGTATTGTAAGCTAAATCTTTAATTGATTATAGATATTTAACAAATGATTGCGTATACAATAATTGATGATTCACATAAGTATTAACTAAAAAAACTTAAAAATTATATTTTTTCATATAGACAAAATAAAGTTACAATGCATCTTAAAGGAATTACAATGCTACTTTTTTGTTTTGTTAGTTGATTTAAGAGCGTTTGCTATTGATTATACAAATAAAGACAAATTAATCTAATAAATTTACATAGTTTTACTTTCGTGTATTGTATTGTTCAGCTGATTATGGTAATATTGGTTCCTAACTAGTTAACGAATCTCAAACAGCAAAACAAAAATGCAATTCTTGTTCTTAATAATTTGGACGTCATTCCTCAGTTGATATATTAAAAATAAATATGCCTATAAAGTATTTAAATATCAATAATAAGCTAAGAAATACCGTACCATTCTTAATGACCGTACACATAAGGTCTGTTTTAAGTGGTGTATGGTGGCTTTTAAGTTTAAATTCATTTGCTTATATATTGATCAATGAAATATAAGTCTGCGATTACGTAATTTAATTATACAAAAAAAACGTCATAGAAAATTTTTATTACGTTTTAATTTAATACAAAAACCTGGATGTGTAAAATCTCGCTTATGTTTTGTCTTTCGCCTGGTTGAATTAAAACTCCAATATGTAAATTAATCAAATAATAAGAAAACCAAGTTGTTCACCATTTAGATAATAGTAGGGTAACTAGTTATCGCCTATTTTTGACAATCTAAAAACCTAGATTGAAATGCAATCCACAGTTGTTTTAAATATTGATTAAATGTATTAAAAATTGATTTTCTACACATAAAAACTACAAATTTCAGTAAATACTTGATATGGCTGTTAATTTCGTCCAACCAGTACTGCGTTCAGTAGTTTCAAAATGTTTAAAAGTATTTAATTAACAGTGATTAAAAGTTTAGTGTCTTATGATGAACTTAGTGTTAGCTTCAGGTATAACTATGTTTAAGTAGGTACGATGAGTGGAGTGGTCCACCATTTAGTAACACGTTGTGTATGAAGTTCCTACCCATATAAATACTGCAAGATTTAAAAAATAGAGTTACACTTCGTTAATGGCGTCTACATCTAGCCTTATATAGAGCTGCCAGTTGCCACTCTTGGTATTACAATCATGTTATACATGTTACATCATACTCAGCACATCTGTTCCCAATCGTAATAAGACCTTATTATATATCGATGAATAAGACAAGCGAAATTCTGCTCGTTAACATTTCAGGCCTTCTAAACTGTTTTAATTTCTTAGAAATAATGGAAAATTACGCATCTAAATACGTTTGACTATGGAGGCTTTTATAGATTTACAGTAGGTTTTTTTTCTTCTTTTTTTAGGAATCAATATAATTGGTTTGAGGTAAGTTGAGTCGTGCGTATTATTGCCGACAGCGTGCATTCATTTTGTTAACTTACGGTATTGTATTGTTGTATTGTTGTGTATTGACGATAATAATGTATTAAAATAATTTTACTTGAGACGTCAAGAAGCCAAAAAAATAAACAGTTGAAACTAGTCACCCGAGACTAAATTAGGGCTGAAGATAGGTAATGTATTTAGACTTATTTGAATTGTCACCAAGTTTAAATCTCTCAATTACTGCCCGATTTACCAAAATTTACTGAAATTCTTTATGATATTTGTCTAAATTGTCTTTTCAATACGATTAACGTTTTCATTTTTTACTGTTAATTGTCCAAAACGAAGATTTCAACTTAATACTCAAAGTTTACTTTGGGGTACTAAAAAGTATATATGTAAGGTTGTAATGCCCAAAATAATGCATGTCAGTTGTTCTGCAGTCATGCGTTTTTTTCATTTCACGTTTACTAGTAACATTGCATCCTTTTTAGATTGCATTTTAGCTATACCTTTGATTCAATTGTTACTATAGGTATAACGATAACAATAGTGTTGAAGATATTAGTGAAGAATTGTCATGAACAAAATCGTTTACACTTAAACATATCCATACACAGTATTGCTTTGTATTGCTATCTTACCAAGATTGAAAACGTGTTTCATAAATAAAAGATCAATAATTGTCAAGGAACGCCAAACAATCTACTTGTAAATCGAAACAGATACATTTTTTTAAGTTTTTGTTTATTCATGTTAACCAAGTAAACGTCAAAACATTATAATAGTACATGTGAATATAACTGTACCGTGAGTACCTTTACTTTCTTCAAATCCATTATTTGCATTTTAAATAACTTTTAATGTGATACCGCATATCATATCAAATTCAGTCACAGTTATCACCGATCATTCTTATCACGTTTCTTCGTACACAGTCACATATGAATCATTCAGATCTATTTTAGCCTCCCTGACGCCTATGTATATTTTAACTTAATTATTGCTTAAACAGTTTAAACTAAAAAAGAGAGTGATTTAGACTGCGTCAAAAAGCACTCAAGCGTTTCCAGAGCAATTAATGCAGCGCAATTTAAAAATTCCCTCTTATAATCATATTCAGATTGTTTAAACAATATTTTTTAACCATTGATGTGGTAATATTTTTGTATATTTGCTATAAACTTGCGATATTGAAGGCAATTCTACATTACTAAGGTTATGTATGAAATAATTATTGTTAATAATAAATAACGTGTCCCTACCAAAAATAGTAGCATATAGTACATTTTAACAATTCACCCAGCATCATTTTCACTAAGTGTTTACGATTCGTTATCTACAGAGACCACTCAGCCCTATCTCCAGATGGGGGTTTGATGGATCGATTGTAGGTCTACACAGCTGAAACTTGACACCGAGATGAGCGCGCCGATCAGCTGGGTAACTAGGGCGGGGAAATCAGCTGATGGCATTGTGCGGTTGGTAAAACCGGTTGTGCTTATTGCTTACCTGTGTGAGCGAGACGGACAATGTTAGAAGAGTCACACAACACCGCACTGCACTAGTCTCTCGCACCGACTGAACCAAAACCAGAACCACGCCGCTGCCTCCCACATTTCCCGCGTCGAGACGAATTTCCCCCAAGTGGGGGAATTTCGAGCGGAAACAGATAATATCGTTGCATTAGTATTTTCGTATAACACGTGTTGACTCTAGTTTATTCTAAATTATATCTTTTCAAAACAATAAATTGTGGTGTTTTTCTTTATTAAAAGCTAATAATAAAGGTTATAACTATTATTTCTTATACAATCCGTGTCCGCTTTATGGTATTGTTACGTAAATTAAACAACGTGTATTGTAATTTATACCTAATTAGAATTTAATTTGTCATGATCATTTACTTAATACACACTTAATGACCTACTCCATACATTACACAGGATTTTTTGACACATTCCCGTCAAAGCTCTGTACAAAATATTTTTGGTTCGTTACAATAAAGACTTAACCATTAAAAGTCGTGTCAGGAATTCTTGTTAATTTTTTTTGTGTTCAACTTAGGACCTCATAGCACTTTACCAACATATACGATCAACAAGGATATGAGGTCGACTTGTACCCACACTAATTTACAACATAATAAATGCATAATGTTTTCGCCAACGGTGATAATTACCTTTACTGTTTATACACAAAAGTCACTTTAAAAAACTTTTAAATTTCACAACAGAATCACAAATGATAACACTACAAAGGTTTTTTAATTGGTCGTTGTGAGAAAAATTCCCTCCTTCACTGTACAGAGAATATCCATCCTACCACGCCTAAATTTCCCCGCAAGGGGAAATTCTCCCTGCAGCAGGCGGATGGCCCGGAGCGGTCGTGTCTTGCGCACTAGCCAACTATCAGGTCAATGGAGACGACGCTGCGACGTGTGCGTGCGTGTGCGTGTGTGTGTGTGTGTCACACTGTTACGCGTGTCACAACAATGGTGCAGGTGTTTAAACTGGATCATCGAGGCAAGGTTAGAGTACATGGCTACAGACTATTTCTCTCTCTACATCTGTTGGTGAGAGATGAGGTGAATAACAACGAGATAGAGGAGTGTTGTAGGATGAAAAAGATACTTTGAATGTTAGTGGTGTAAAATGCGTAAGTGATTTTTCACAAGGAAAAACGTCTAGAGATAGTTAAATTGGAAATATACACGTGATTTAACATATATAAGTTTAGACCAGGGCTGGGACCACAACTACAGCAACTACAAAACTATACAAGATGTAAATGACTTATAAAATCACTAATTAGTAAACTTTCTCTCAACTAGTGTTGACAGAGTGGACGAGATTTCATATTTGCACAGTAAAAAATATTTAGTTGGTTTCTGTCCAAGATTGGTGTATATGTTTGTACCGCGCGGATACTAACTACTGAAAATCATGTACACAAATATATATATATCATGGAGACCAGTCATTATATTTGAATATTCACAATCAACAATTTGCATTAGGCTGAGGCTCGGGGCGTCACAGTATTTAATTGGCAGCATCAAATTTATTGATTGGCTTTTATAACGATAAACAATCACAATGTCAACTTTTGGTCAGTATATTTGTTTATATTTCGAGAAAAGAGTGTGAAATTTTAACTCGGCTAAGTATGTAAACCTTTACGATAATGTAGCAACATTATTTTTTAATTTTGTTATTTTCATATTGCATCGGTAGTTATCTGCAGCTTTGAAGAACCGTAGTATTTTCTTCAATTTTGCACCTTCGATATGGAGTATGTCTAAAACAAAAACCACTTTTTACAAACGATTAACTTTTGATAAACCAATTAAAACCTAGAAAACATTAAAATATATTGTTAAGTATACGTAAGATACCAGAGTATCATCATGGATATCAGCATTTAAGAAATTAACATAGTTTTGTTTGCATTTCGGTTTATATTTTATCTTTGATTTTTTGAGACCTGGCTAATCAGATAGAATATATTGTTATAGCTGCACTTAGATGTTCACGACACTTATTTGAGAGGAATTGTAATTGTGTAGTTTACAGCATTGTTGAAATTAAAAATTCACAAGGCCTCCTTTTGAAACAGAAAGAGAAATCAGTTTTTAGTCCACTTATTTTCTTTATGGTATGAAATGCAATTTGAAAAGAAATCAGTAGTGTAAACTTGACTGGAAGCAACATATTTCCATAAATGGATTTCTTTGAACAGGCGTGCTTTGCATCGTAATAGGTTAAAGAGCGTTACATGTGAAGCTGGTCTCTCTAAATATAACATTTGGTCACGCAACTCGTAAAAAGTCTGATTTATGGTTGATTTGAAAAAGCGGTCACTGCTAGATTTACTTGATAATTTTAGATATACGATTTATGATATAAAGTTAAAATTTACGTTTCCATACAATTATTATTGTAGAGACCTCTGAAAGTAATTGAAAGCTTGGAAGGCGAATCCCTTAAAGAAAACATTTGTTCAATTTCTTCACTAAATTTAAAATTTTAAAATTACACCTGAATCTTAAACATTGAATGAGTAAATCGGACGAAAAAGGAATGTCACAGAGAAAAGTAAGATTTTAACTTTATATTTATTTAGGATCGAAAGAAGTATTAAACTGAGAAAGATGTCCACACAAATATATTTTAAGTAACCAAGTACAGTAAATAACCAGTTTACAACTTAAATACATATTCGTGGAAATGCTGCATATGACTTGAGATAAACGAAAGCACAAATCAAAAGACCTCAGTTCAGTCTAACTGTCGATAAAGAAGTATCTAGTAATTTTTCACCCAACTTTCCTAGTTCAATCATAACTTTATCATTTGTAATTTAACTTTTGGATTGTGATTTCCTGTGTCTAACTTCTGATCTAATCTGAATTCTGTCAAGGAAGATTGCCATTTCAAATGCTCATATTTTAACATAATATTGTAAAGTTTTTCACCAAATATATTGAAATTTTGAGCTTGTTTGAGCTTAAAATAGTTAAGGGGTTTGCGGCCCTTAATCTTGCACTTGCACGTTCACATAGTCAACGGACGTGCATGGAACGTATCCAGCAAAGCAAGGGGTGACTGGTAAAGTACAAAGGTGAAGTTTAGTTTACTGTTAAAAGTATTTCTAGGTACCAGGATCTAAACAGATGATATAGCTGTCTTGGCCGCGAAGTCTGTGGTGCTACCAACTGAGCCACCGACTCACCTTAAATGTGCAAATTATAAATAATAGAATATATAAATAATAGAAAAATGACAATAGTTACTAATCAAACAATGGCAAAAAACTGCGTAACTTATAACTGCATTTATAAATTAATACAAAATGTATGTCTGTGAGTAACATTAATAAGCATTTTTATCTCTAGATTTCATCGACAATAAACCAAGAGCAATCTCAGGAAGTATCCTCCACCGTGAACTTTCAAAATTACTATAATAAGCTTAGGAGAGTCTCATAGTTTACTATCTTATTGGAAACATACGAACAATATACTGTTTGTTGCTTAATCTCCCTTTGTTCGAACTTGCTTCTAGTGTTGTTTACTTTGTCACATAGGTAACTTTTTCCAATCAGACACAGCAGTTAAAAGCGATATAGTGAGTTAATATTATTATGTTAATAATATTATATACTATTACAGTAAAATTATAAAACAGTCATGTGTTCGAATACTGCCTAGGTCAGGTTATTAAAGTCTGTAAAGGTTAAAACTACTAACTCTATTTACACTGTTTTAAATGGATATTTTTATACAATGTAAAAACATTACAATAATCGGATTAAATAAAGAAAACTCATTTTTGTAATTGAATCAATTTTACGTTCTAAGAGTTTACGATAAAATAATTAAATAAAAGAAATTTGAAAATATACAATAAAATAATTGAAAGGAACAAATTGAAAACTAGTTTTTCTACAGTTACAAAATCTAGTAAGCCTGTCATACAAAAGATCTGTGATCTGCCATCTTACTACGAAACATTATAATTACACATTTTCTCAAAATAATTATTTCAATACTGCAACATCATTATGAACCTTAACACTTCAGCAAACACGACTGCTTAGCTACACGTCTTTAGGAAATCTGAGCGCTCTTTGTTAAGTACATTATGGCGTCATTAATTTCAGAAACAAGTTTCAGCAAGATAAATTAGAATGTCTGATGAATGAGCTTACATGTTTGCACGCGAGATAAATTAGAGTAATTAAGCTGCACCTTGAAGTCGAGGTATTAATAGAGGTGGAAAATAAATGCTTCAGTCTTTAGCTTTGTTAGATTGTAGGATTAAATGACTTTGTTAGTTATATTATAAACTACTCAAGAAGTTGTAGAGTTAAATTTTCCAAAAAGTCGAAAAACAGAAATAAATCTAAAAACTAACGCAAATAACAACTAAGGACTAAACTATAGAACAAATTAAATTTATCTTGAAATGACGAGACAGAAGGTTAATACAAATGGAGGGTTTAGGTACTAAAAGAGAGGCTATTAATGTCTTGCGCTCGCCATTAGTCCTGCAGCTTGTCAGCGGTGAAGGTCCATGGGAAGTAGTCACAAGAGGAATAAGTATCATTTTATACCACTCCACGGGAAAAAAAATTGAAAATAGCCTGGAAGGATATAAGAGTAGAGGTAATTAAGAAGGGGAGAGTACATAGTATGGAGATAAATGCTCAGAAAACGGGAAAATTGCCGTTTAGGAAAGAACATTGCATCAGACTCTACAACGTGAACGCAGCTTTTTAACCTCTTCGGCTTCCGATGCCACCAACTTCACCAACAGAGGAAAAACCCAGACTAACAACAATATGGAATTTTTTAACAATTTTGCCAACGACACAAATTAAGATTTATTAATGCCTAACTATTTGAATATCAAAATATACCGGCTAAGACATTTTTTTTGTCCTAAGGACGCTAGGCACGAGCCTGGGATTGTTTTTCACATTACTTCAGGCTAGACCTAGGGGTTGCGGCATTATCACTTAGATAAAATCCATTGGTGACTTGGCGGGGATCGAACCCGGGACCTCAGGGACTGAAGCCCCGCGCTCTAACCACTACGCCAGCTCGCTCCCCCACCGGCTAAGACATTGGAAAATATTGAATTACAACTAAACAGGAGTGTTTAGAGAAACTTGATATGATAATGTTATAGAGGTATCAAAAAATATTGTAGAATCAAAATAAAGAAAGCGTAATGTAACATAAAATATTTATTATATTTCTGTTTTTATATGGTAATTCAGAAATATATTAGTAAATCCTATTCAGCCGCCGTACACCAATAGTGTCTCTACTGGTGATGCTGTATCAAGTAATATGAATCGTAGGACATAATAAATTGTATGCTCTCATCTACTCCTGCAGTAATAATCTAATTTACCTTGAAAATAAATAGTGCTTGTAAAACTATAGCTGGAAGGAGCTTAGATTGGAATTACATTTAAACGAGTTAAACATCCAAACAAACATTGAAAATGAATTGCATTAAAACCTTGGGCCTAAAATATGAAGGGTTTAGCGGTCATTCAAGGCATTTGTAATAAATAAAAACTAACACACTAGCTTTGTGTTGCTCTCTAAAAGACAACAATAATCTTTACAGCAAAAAAAACTTAAATTTGGAAATCCCAATGTATTATGATTGTTTAATTTTTTTTTTTTTTATAACGGTCGATAGTATTGCACCAATAGTTTATTTTAGTTAGAAAAAATAATATTGTATATAATATTCTAAAATTTCTGAACAAATTGTTATCTTTAATATTGTTTCTCTTTGATAAATGTTGAACAGTAATTCTAAAGATCTGGTAACTGTGATTTTAAGTTTATAATAAATATGTTAATTGCATGTTATGTTAAATGTCTGACAGTGGAATTTATCCAAACATTAATTATTATTTGTAGTAAAACTATCATTTTTTACCTACCTCATATTAAATTATACACAAAAAATGCTAAAAACTTGACATAGCCTAATATGTCAATTCATCCTAATGAAAATGTAGACTTCGACATTTTGTGTAAAAACTAATTTTCAAGTGTCTAACTTAAACAACCTAACTTTTGCAAAGGATATATTATATAAGTGTGAAAAATTAAGAGTGTTTTATTACTATTTTTTGTAAGACCTTATTCTGTAATAAACTTATTAAGTCATCGCAGCGTTATTCAATATGTCTGTCATTCAAAGCTCGACTCCGTAACTTGATGAGCTACCTTGGCGTATTCTGACAAGCATCTTTAATTAAAATACCTTTCCATTAAGATTATTAATTCTATTCTCGTAGTACTAACAGCACTATTTTGTAAATCAGAAAGATTACTAATTAAAATCTGTCAGAGACACATGATCCTAAACAACATTGACTTTGTTGGATTCCTAAGCTGTTCAGCATCATTTCTTTAATTTTAATTATTAAGTAGTGCATAAATCTTCTTCTATTATTGTTACATTTGGGTCAATTTAGGTTATGTTTATTGTTTACACCCTAGGACAAAGGAAGGTAAAGTTACCTGTTATACTGAAACAATTTCACTTCTCATTTAGGAAAGATACCATTTTACACATTATGTATATTTGTATTGGGGTGACTATGTAAGTCAAAGTTATAAACGGAATAAATTGTTATTCATGGCGATTATGAATTTTAAGGGAATATTTTTCAGTAAGGCTTCTAGCTAGATATTATGAGAACGATTTGTTAGGGAGGTATGGCTAACTGTAGTGATTGGCTTAATTTTTTATATATTTAGGTTGAATGAGGCAGTTTCGATTTTTTGGGTACGTGCACTGTGTGCTTACTTTAGCTATATTTCCCTTTGGTACTCAATTTGACGAATTCAATGAAACTTGATTCACAACTGTAAATTGAGTTATTTCTTTTAGAAAAAAATAAACATCTTTGAACAATTTGAGTAAAAACTCAATTGTTTACTTTTAGCCGGCAATCTCTTAGTTGTTTCGGAGTTAATCAGATAATACTTCTTTCTCTCATGGAATTCAACAAAACTTTCTAAAAACCAAGTATTTGAAAAGCTAACACACCAAGATTTAAACAGCGATTTATTGATTTATCTATTTGATTTATTGATTGATTTATTGACAACCCACGTTTTACATTTATACAACAATAACTATTAATGAAACTAAAAGATTTTCCCCAAAACAATTTAACCAAAAAGACTTTATCTCATAGTAAAATTATTTTACTCTTTTTCCTTAGCTGTATGTACTTAAAACAAATTCAGGACAATTTTTAGGTCTATAGTGATTGTAAAAGTTCTATACACTTTATTTTGTATAACACTCTGTAAATGAATTCGTTGTACTTAGAAACCTCTAATCAGTTAAAGGCTGACACTGCGCCAGGTCTAATGTTTAATGCATGTCTTTACCACGCTGACTTTGTCCTCTATCTCATTATTGTTGAATAATAGCCTTTCAACCCTTCTCAATCAATCTTGACACTAACGACAATGATATCTTTTTATGTTCCAAAACAGGTTCGTTAAATGAGTCCAAGCAAAACCCAATACTTTTGACATTTGATTTATTTCAACGTACTCGCATCCTATTTATTTATTATTATTATTATTATTTATTTGTATCCTGGTTAATTTGGCTATCAATTACTAAAACAGAATAATAGGATTTTGATTTAGTTTTACTTAATGAAGTCAGTTGGTTAGGCTAGTTTATGTTAGGTTGTTTTCGGCATTCTGTTTGATATACAGGGTGTCTCAGACCACCCGGCCGGCTTGTATAGCTCCAATATGAAAGCAAATGGAAACCTAATTGCAACTGGAACCCCCTATTTTGACCCCAAGGAATTCAGCTAAATTATTTTCAACCCCAAAAAAGCACCCCAAAGGGCAGATTTTGGGGGGTGGGGGTGGTTTTTGGGAAATATTCAAATGTAAAGGGGGGTCGTGTTATACCTCATTTTAAAGGTCCTTTAGTCCTGAGTATTTTAGTGGAAAAAGATTTAAATTATCTTCATTCCTATTTACAGGGTGTTCAAAAACGTACAAAAAATAGACCTTTGAACTACTTTTCACTGTAAAGAGGTGGAATTTCGTGGGGGGTTCAAATTTTTATAACACTTTAATTGCTAAATGAGCTTTCAAAAAACTCCGGTTTCAACCCTTTTGCTATCTTTTTACTTATGTTACGCATTTTCAAACTTTTCGAAGTTTCAAAAGCTGTTATCTCAAAAATTTCAAATGGCAACATGGGTTTCATTACAAACCACATTGTAGTCCTTAAAATTTGCTACAAATTTTGTATTTAATGTTTTTTGGTATATTCATTGGTTAAAGACATATAGCGAAATTAGTGTATTTTAATGTTTTATTAAATGGTATTCAAAGTGTTTGCTGTTGTAAATGTACTCGTCTAGGTCTCAATTAAAACTAATTATGTTAAAAAATAAAAATACTACCCAGATTGTTGATCTTGGAAGATTGATAAAGGAAATAACACAACTGCAAATATTCTTAGTTATTTTACAATTCCATGGCTCTAATAGTGCTTGAAATGAATAATTTGTTTGAATCAGCATTAATAGCCTACATACCGCTGGACTTCTACAAATGCTTAAATTGCCTTCCATTTTGTTCCATGCAAACCCCAACTCTGTTTATAGGCACGTAGTACTTCTTCTCCACTATGCTATTTACGTACTGTATTGGTATTTTACTACCGCAGATGCATTCACCTCTCGTACAGGTCCAGTAAGTTCCTTAAAATTTGTTTTATTTGATCAAACATGATCAGTTTCACACACACGCTCATTGATTTCATGATGATTTTTTAATATTTACAAGTAGCATTTATAGACAGTATTCATTCAAAGCACTATTAGAGCCATGGAATTGTAAAATAACTAAGAATATTTGCAGTTGTGTTATTTCCTTTATCAATCTTCCAAGATCAACAATCTGGGTAGTATTTTTATTTTTTAACATAATTAGTTTTAATTGAGACCTAGACGAGTACATTTACAACAGCAAACACTTTGAATACCATTTAATAAAACATTAAAATACACTAATTTCGCTATATGTCTTTAACCAATGAATATACCAAAAAACATTAAATACAAAATTTGTAGCAAATTTTAAGGACTACAATGTGGTTTGTAATGAAACCCATGTTGCCATTTGAAATTTTTGAGATAACAGCTTTTGAAACTTCGAAAAGTTTGAAAATGCGTAACATAAGTAAAAAGATAGCGAAAGGGTTAAAACCAGAGTTTTTTGAAAGCTCATTTAGCAATTAAAGTGTTATAAAAATTTGAACCCCCCACGAAATTCCACCTCTTTACAGTAAAAAGTAGTTCAAAGGTCTATTTTTTGTACGTTTTTGAACACCCTGTAAATAGGGATGAAGATAATTTAAATCTTTTTCCACTAAAATACTCAGGACTAAAGGACCTTTAAAATGAGGTATAACACGACCCCCCTTTACATTTGAAAATTTCCCAAAAACCACCCCCACCCCCCAAAATCTGCCCTTTGGGGTGCTTTTTTGGGGTTGAAAATAATTTAGCTGAATTCCTTGGGGTCAAAATAGGGGGTTCCAGTTGCAATTAGGTTTCCATTTGCTTTCATATTGGAGCTATACAAGCCGGCCGGGTGGTCTGAGACACCCTGTATACAGGGTGATTGATATAAGTGTGCCAGCCGTTTTATTTGAAAACTTTAAGAGATATCAAAAAAAGTTAAATGGTAAGTGCCTTGGATTTTTTATTTAAAAAATTGTTGTCAAGTCAACAAAATTATTTTAGCCGCCATTTTTCCAATATGGCCACCAACTTTGATTTTTCTTATGGAACACCCTGTATTTTATGATGTATTCTTGTAGAAAATGTAATTTTAGGACGATTTTATTCTTGTAATTTTTTTCATAAACCTAACCGTTTAAAAGATAATAATGGTTAAAGTTTTGAAATTTCTGCATGAGAAAGAGTTTCGATAAAGGCCTAAGCAAGCATGCCAGCTGTTTTATTCGAAAACCATTCAAAATTTCACAACTTAAACCACTATTATCTTTGAAACGGTTAGGTTTATGAAAAAAGTTACAAGAATAAAATCGTCTTAAAATTACATTTTCTACCGGAATACATCATGAAATACAGGGTGTTCCATAAGAAAAATCAAAGTTGGCACCCATATTGGAAAAATGGCGGCTAAAATAATTTTTTTGACTTGACTATAATTTTTTAAATAAAAAATCCAAGGCACTTACCATTTAACTTTTTTTGATATCTCTCATGGTTTTCGAATAAAACGGCTGGCACACTTATATCAATCACCCTTAACAGCTATATAATATATATATAATAGCTATAATATGTATAGCTACCGTACTCTATTATCCACATATTTAATAAATTTCAACAAAATTGCTCTACTATATTCCTAAAATAAAGTTTATTTTCATAGAATTAATGATAACTATTCTGTTTTACCCACAACACAAAAGATTTTTTTTTATATCCACTACACCAGGGTAGATTAGGTATTTTTGGTATTTGTGCATAAAACAATAAATTCAGTTTCATTAAAGATGTTTAGTTAGGAACCTAACATAATCTGTTGTGGTCGGTATAATATAACCATAATGATTTTATTTAGTTAAAAATGATTACATAACCATTTGGTATGTTACCTTAGCCTATGTTTTGCTTGTAAGCGGCTACTGTTATTTACACATGATCTTTTATCGTTTTTCTTTGGATTACAGGTCCTCAAACATGTTACTTCAACATACATGTGTAAAATGTTACTTGAAGTGCTGTTACTTCAATCTACTCTTTAACTGTACACGTAGCTTAACCAATATAACATGTTATCACGTTATTTGAAATGACAGAAAACTAGAAGACATTCACCATCAGGACTTTTGTTATACTAGCTATATGTTTATCGTGCTAATTTACCAATTATTTGGAAACGTTAGATTCTGTGTTAGACAAATACCTGAGTTTATCCAAACAGCGTAGCTTGACATGATACGATTAAGTCTCTAGCTCACGTCACTAGACTTGAAACGTAATCTCTAATTAGTCAATGTATCCATTAAATCCTTCCACACAGTAGCTTTAAGTAAATTGGACTTTTTAAAAGATTTTATTTACGTTAATGTTAAATATCTTCATGCTGATATTATTACCTGTTGATGTATTTGCTTATGTAACCCTACAAGAAAATAAATAAAATAGTTTGTGAGATTTATAATGTACAGTATTTGGAAATAAGCTTAATGAATAGACACTGAGATAAACGCTATTAGCTCGTAAAGATTTAAAATAGCACACAAAATTTATAACTTTGATAAATCGAAATAGCCAATGTATAGGATATAATGGTAAACAAAATTAATTTTGAAACGTACATTTTACTATTGAACTTTACATTTACTAACACACACTTAACTCCTTAAAGCCCAAAAAAGGGATAGGCCATAATAGATCCTATGTGCCGAAACGATTTTGAGCCTTTGCTTAATATTTCCATACCCTTATTGTATTATTGCAGTTTACATCTCTTGCCTTCGCCAATTTTTGCTAACTGCTGGTTTCAGACCAGAGCTTCACAACTAATGTCGTTGAAATTTTTTAGGGTAGATTATTCAATAACATTTAATTTTAAGGAACATTGATGAATTCTTTAACTCATCCTTAAAGGAGATAATGTCAAATAATAAAGTATAAACATTGTACTTAAAGATATTATTTGACATTATCTTATATTTCCTCCAATTACAACTGTCTTCATAGAATGCAAAATTCCTCCCTTACTTTTCTTACTCCTAAGTTTGGCCTTCAGGTATGTTTTCTGTGATTTCAGTTTTCAACAAAGTATACATTTTTAGGTATCACTGTGAGAAACTTTTTTTACCTTGAACCCTTAAACCCTTAATCCTGTGTCATAGATATATTAAGTGTAAATTATCTAGTTGTTAACCTTTTTGTATTATCTGAATATTCAGTACTAGTAAGTTATCTTTTAACAAATTATTATGTTAATTAAAGTGTAAAAAAACGCAATTGGACAAAACTTTTATTTAGCATGTTAGTTACACAGGGTTGTAGTGCTCAACAGTGCCCACTAGAATGCGTTGTTAACTCAATTTGTCAAAATTTGGACTGACTCTTGTTTAGCCTGTGTTCTTCATTTTCCATTACAATAGCAATAATTATTAATGGAAATTATAGGTATTAAAATCAATTTTTTCGTATAGTGTTTTTCATGATTGAAACAGTATTTACAAATTTATATCAACCCCTACTCACATATGGCATACTTTCACAATAAAAGTCTAAAGTTAAAATTTCATTAAGCTTTTTTTAATATAAGTTTCTGTTTGTTTTAAGTTATTTAATAAACCATAACAATTATTTTCTTTATAATTTGGTAACATACTTTATGAAACCAACAAACAATCAAAAATAAGGATGTATATATTTTTTATTTCATTAGATTATAAGAACTTTTGTCTGTTTAAACATTTAGTCTATATGGTAGAAAGATAATCAGAAATATCACGTTATAAAAGGATTTATTTTGTGTAAACCTAATTTATTACTAGAATTTTTCTTGTCCGAAATATCTAGTAATGTGAATATTTGTATGAATAATCATTATTGATAGCCATTTAAAATTATAAACAATCAGTCTTACACATCGTATTATTTGATTCTTGTTTCCACTGTATACTGACCTACAAACTATAACTCTTATAATAACGTGTTTTTGTCATAAAGAACTTCTTGTGGGTGAACGATCAACTGGACCCAATCTGTAGAGTAAATATTGGCCAAATGTAGCAAACAACGTTCAACTGGGGATTGAATTGCTATACAAAGGTGATTTCATCTCTGAGTTTGCACAATAATTGTATTCCTATAGAATGGCGTTGCACACGTATCACATTCTACTTAACAGCTGGACGTAAAAGTATTTGGATTTACATAAATTTTAGTCATTATTGAGCAGCAATTTGTAAATATAATAGTATATCTCACTACTAGTCACGGAAGTGACCCATTTTGGGGCGAGATAGTGTTTTACATGTGAGTAAAAGACATTGGAAACTTTATCGAGCCCCGAAATGGGTCTTTCATGACGAGTATAGAACGATGCTTTTTATCACGATGAAAAAAACTATTTTATCAAACTTAAAAAAAATATCCGATTTTCGTAATCCATTCATTTTTCTAATCTAGATACAATACGGTTGTACAATTAATTTTAGTGTAAAATTCAGCTGATTGGACATCAACCACGCTTCAGTTTTTGTTTTCTGTTTGTCCTTTTAAGCTAACCGAGACCTTCAGTTGTAATGTTTGTTGATGTCAGGCAAAGTATTGTTTGTGTAACAAAAGTAATGTTTATGTCAGGAAAAGTCAGCTGATCACCATTTGTTTTTGGTGTATGGAAACAGACGATTTCCGAAGATCTCAGCTGTTTGGAAATGGGCTATTTTCGAATTCAGAGTGATGAAAAGTATGTTATTACCATTTTTTGAAGTTCTCAAAACGTGCACCCCTTTGCGTTTTGCGGACCTAACCAAAATGTTATCGTATCCAGCAACAATTATTTTTCTATTGCTCTTTTCAACTTCTAATTAGTCTAAATTTTCGCTTAGTCACATAAACAAATTCTATAGCACTTAACCTTTAAACGGTCTTGCTGTGGGATCAGGTAAATCTCCTGTAGTTACAGGCAATGTTAATCCTATAAAGGGCATTTAATGTGTTAGTAAAATGGAAATTGAAAAACAAATAAATATCGTCATTAAGTCATAACACTATTACGACCTAATTTACTTTGGGGTCGGAAATATAATTTGGACTTACAAACAAGGAATAACAATTATGTACCCACAAATGCTAATCTTTGATGTATCAATATTGATATGGGGCAAGCATTAACACTGTGCTGAGATCTAGGGTTTTGTTATGGTGATCATGATTTTGTTCTACACCCAGAAAAACCTGTCTTCATTACATTACAGTACAGGTCCATAATGTTGATATGGAATTCGACTGCTTCCAGTTTTTTTTAAATGCCATCAGAACATTTTTTGAAAATTTAAATGTACTAAAAATTTAAAGAATTTACTTTTGAAAAATAAACACTTTTTAGCCAAGTAATTATGGTACCAATGCAGATAATGGTAGAATACGGATCTATTTTGGTCAGGTATCGGTTACAGTACCTGCTTTGAAAAAGGTGCAGTAAACTATATATTTTTTGTGGGCCCAATATGTTAGTAGATGTTGCATAAGTTTATTTATTTTCACATTGATAAATTCGATAAACCAAAGTGTCTATAGTCTCTTTGACGCACTAGATATACAAATAACTATTTGCACAAGCTATGAACGATACTTGAAAACTTTATAGCGTTGAAAAAATAAGTGTTTTAACAAATAACAATTCCACTTTAATTCACACATGTAAATCATGTTTAAACATACAGATCATTTGATTTCTTATAACTTTTCATGACTCCGAATGGCAACAGAATCAAACAAAATTGCAAATTATTCAAGTCAACTGTTAAAAGAATATCTAGGCCTATAGTACAAACCACAAACTAACTGTAGAGCCAACTATTTTGATAAAATCTGTAGGAAAATTATCTTTTCGTATAATTTAGAAAATTCACAAAAAATATAATTAACAATAAAAGTATTTGTGTTATGTTAAGGTGTTTGAGGCAGGATGCTCATATGCACACATACACTAATTAATGGGTAATTATGTTTACAGACCAATGAAGCGACTGTACGTAATGATCTTTTGGCATATGAACAGCGTTCAACGTTCAAATTAGACACTTCCTAACAACTACGAAAACAGCTGTTTGCACATATTTTTCGCTTAGGCTAAATATAAGAAAATATCTTAAGAATAGTGTGTTATTAAAACTATAAATTTACCCGTAGAATCTCACACAATGCTAAACTTTAAAACTCAAACGAATTCTGATAAAGGTTTGGGTGTCTTGTTAGGTAATAAGTACTAAATTAATGAAACATCTGAAAAGGTCACATGAAAATATATTTTCAAGATCAAATAGTTTATTCAAAAATAAAGTTTTTATCAATAATAGTTGGACATTAGCTTTTATTTTGTTAAAAGGTATAACATACATACATCAAAAATAATTTTTCATGAGTATCACCTATAATTTTATGGCCACGAATGTCATTTTTTTTATCAGAGATTAGATAACTTTACGAAGGTCTATTGTTGATTTAGTCTCTTTTAAATGTATATTTTAGTAGCATTCTTTTCAAAAATCTTAAAGTAAAATGTTGTAGTTCGAAAATTTACGCAACAATAAATACAGAGATAAGAATTATCACGAAAGTACATACTACCTTTAAAAGATACATGTTTTATTTTTTATACATAAAAGGTAATCATAAGATGTAAGTTGTTGGTCAAATATTTAGCTTCGTAATATTTTTAAAGTTATTTTCATAGTTAATCACTTGTGTAGTCAATATTTATTTCACTATTAATGTGTATTTTTATCAATGCTGTTATTAAAATGTTCTAAAGATTTTGTATAAAAACCTAGTGATAAAATAATTAAAGAACAAGGTAATTTTATTTTACCTTTGTCCTTTTAATATTGAATTTAACTTTTCTCATTTGATAACAGTATTTTTTCACTAATGAATGTGTTTCTACTCCTTTGTTAGCGTCTAGATCTTCGGTCCAAGGGTGAGAGGTTCTGTTCCCAGTAAGGACAAAAGTTATTGAAGAGTTTGGACAGTTTAACTGTAACATCTTTATTGATTTCCTTTCAAAATTCTTTGTAGTAGACAAACAAAAGACAAAACACGATTGTACGCTTCCAAAATATTCAATAATATTATAAAACTGCAATTAGCAAAAAAAATATACTCTATGTTTTGATACTCTGCACAAGCCAAATGCATTTCGCAGAACTCAGTTTGAATGAAACAGACTAAGATAAGTCTCTTGACATTGATGAAATACCAGCTTATTGAGAGAAGTCTTGCTAAATAAAGAGGCCAACTGTATCGTATCATGAATCATTTTACAATAGAAACCGCTATGAAACATAACTATATCACTCAACTATAAACAAAATACCCCCGCCGCAGCAAACCTGCAGACTAAGCGAACTTCCATTTGACTGATTGGATTTACACTGAAATGTCTACCTACTTAAAATTATATAACATTTATTCTTGATTTAAATAGAATTAGTTTAACAAGTACTTAGGTTTGCTGCATCAGGGAGGGTAAAACTGTTTTTTTTTTTTGTAAAATTTGAATAGTTAGTAAAAAATAAAAACATTTTCCAAATTTGATCAAAATATGATCACAAACAAGCAAACTACAACAGTTTATTTATTCTCCATAAGAATAACATGGGAATTTTAAATTTACAATTTTTTGGAATTTTCTCCGTGACCATTAGGCGCATAATAACACTTCAATATACTAAATTATTTGTTTTTTTAAGCTCTACAAAATGGTTTGGAAAGAAATTGCTATATTTTATGTTTTTTGGGTCAAAAATGGGAAAAACCTATTTTTACCCCATAAAACCCCCCGTAAACCCCCGTTCCCATGGTCCGATCATGCTAGATCGCGAACTCGTTCGAATAAACGTACGTTTACACGTTTGTACCAAATTTCATCAAAATCGGATCATTTTTGCTCGAGTTATCGTGCTGACGGACACATATATATATATATATATATATATATATATATATGAATTTGAACGGATGGTGTTTTTAGCCTCTAGGGACCTCAAAACGAAAAAAAAAATCGGTCCCGCGTCCAGGTCTTACCATGAGTACTACGGTAATAGCTTATTCCCTATATGGGAAATTCGCTAAAACTATAAATAATTAAATTCAAAATTATCATGCTGCCCTGTAATAGAAATGTCGCAAAGAAGGACTGGCATAATGGCAGTCACGGAGTAATGAAGGTCACTTAAATGTTTAAGAATGCAGGAGACGTGGATTATATTTGTTAAGTGCTGCTGCATGGCGGCTTTTTGAATAAATTCTACCTAGACTCTTTTCAACATCTCAGTAGAGGCTTGCGTTTTTTACTGACGATAAAGTGATTTTAGGCTCTTTTATGAGATTAAATCTGCTTTTTATCAGGCTATATACAAGAAAAAATATGCATCGAATGGTTGAGATCGAGCGTTTTCTGAACTTGCATATACAGTTCAGTAGTTGGAATGCGTATGGTTATGATAGAGGTTGAGTTCATGTTAAAGATAATGGGAATGGGGTCAACAGATTTAGGGTAGTGGGAAAGTACAGTAATTACTCAATAACTCTATCACTATTACAAAAATGTATGTTTTCTTTTTTATAAAGAAAAACAAGGATAAATATTGGCAGCCTAAGCATGTGCTTTAGCAGTATGAAAGAAAACAAAATATGCCTGAACCACCAAAGATCTCTCTTATACTCTGCTAATCAAAAGCATATCTCTATTGCCAGGATGCAGCAGTTGGCCAATAATACAATATATAAAACAAAGTACACAAGGAAAAATGTTCATGCAGACAAAAAAAGTACGTTTCATTACCATGGACGAACTATGTTTGTCAATAAAAAATAACACAGCAAAACTAGCTTATGCCTATATATTTTTATATTTATTTTGTTGGATGGTAAAATTCACTGATTTTTTATATTAAAATAATAGTACGGAGTATGGTAAAAGATGTTAAAAAAACTTAGTGCTTATGGGGGCACATAAAACTGATTGAGATCAATCAAAAGTAGATTAAGAACAAAATCAAATCAGCTGGACGTTTTCCCTGGCTGTAAATTAAAGCTTGGGAAACAATAACTTTTATTGATATAATCGTTTATTGAAAATATATACTTTCTGCACGGAGTGATGAGAAAAATTTAACTGCTTCTAACATAACAAGAAAGCGGTTACTTGAAACCTATAACAGCTTTTTGATTGGACCTTTTTATTCTTCCGTTTAGCATATTTTACTTCTACAATTCTTTCGGTACTTATCGTTAAGTGCTATGAATATTTGAATAACTAATAATTTATTTATAGTTTATAACCCTGAAAGTCTTTTGTTTTAGTATTTTACTAGCTTGAGTAAGTAGCAACTATAGTCTGGACTAGACAATAATTAATGGACAGCTTAAGTCCCTCCGAGCACCTGCTACTTAGGTTATAATGGTGGCAATGGCTGTAAACGTATATAAATTTATAGGGACTCTTGATAAAACATAAACCCTATACATTATAAAACCACTACTTTAGAGAGGCGATCCCATTACAACGTGTTCTCACACAGCTTTGTAATAAGCTTCGGTTTTATTGCCGGGGCTCAGAGTCAAACTCCTCATACAATAAAATTTTGTTTTTGAAAGAAATGAATTTTGTTTAAATAATGTAATAAACCCCATTATTTTTAGAAACATCAAAATAATACTGTATACAATCTTTTAATGAAAGTTTGTAATACATCATCAGTATAAAAATATAGGTTAATATTTAAGATGTGCATAAGCAATAAAAGTAAGAAGATGATGAAGATGAAGATGGTTCCCTGTGAACCGAAACTATAGTTGCCACAAGCAGCTCATCGGATTACTGAATGCAGGTATTTAAACCATTATAAATAAAAGTAAGATTGTTTCTCATCGAATAAGTTTTGAACTGAACTTACATAAGCGTAGTAAGGGATGCCGTGGTATTAACAGTAACCTAAGGGCTAGGGAATCATTATTATGTCAGGTCATATACTTTTATTCTCATAACTATATGTTTCAAATATTGTTTTACATGTTGCACCCTAATAACAGGGTATTGTGAACAAGACTTTAACCATGTAAACCTAAGAATGCTAAACTAAATTATTACTTTAGGAGTGAAACAACACAAGCTAAAAAATATCTCGGATCGTCATTCGAGTTAAAATTGAGAGTTAGTATTCGATACATTTAATTTTACCTAAATTAGTAGGTAAAATGGAAATTGACTAACGCAAAAGTGTTATCAACCAAGTGGTAATCTTCATAGTTACTTTGTTTTTGAAACTGTTTTCGTCCATCGTCCAGTAGGTTATTATAGGGTAGAATGGTTAGGTTATGAACGGCTAAGTACACAACCACTTCAATCAAACACGTAATATTATAATGAACTATTTCAGATCGATTAGTTATGATTAATCCTGTAGACACTGTGCATTGCAATAACAGCGTCCTTAGATTTCAGCAATGTAATGTGCAAGATAAAATTGCTTGAAAAATTAAGTGTTTTGCAAACTGATTCAAGTGATTAAAATACCACTTAGTATGGCAACTTTGTATAAAATATATAATTTGCAATAAGTGCGTCTAGTATCGGTTAACTTAGATGTTCATTCGGGCGATTTTTTTTGTATTGTAAACTTATGTATAAGCATAGATAAAAGGAGTATAGACATATAGACAAAGAAGTATGTCTACTTCTTTTAATCTATGGTATAAGTTTATAATATGAACTTTTTTGTATGACAATTCAATGACACAACTTATAGTTTCCATAGTCTACAGGTTTGCTGAGAATGAGATAGTTTTAATTGATGTAATCAAACTACTACTTGACATCTCACCTTGTGTTTCTTAGTTAGTTAAAAACTAGAACTATATGGCTACATACAAAATATGTGCATCATCATAGCAAAGGATGGGTTTTTATTGTTTTTAGGTTTCAAATCGTTTACTAGACTAAGATTCAATCTTTGCTTTCCATAACTGAGGATATTCATTTTAAGATTCTTAATGTCAGAGAGCTTTGGGAAAAGTATAAAACTATGTGAAAAATTACGTGCATAATTCGGTGTAAGTTTTGAATGCACTCGCCCGTTTACAGTAAGCGGGTTGTGTTTAAATTAGTGAACGTTTATGACTTTAAATTGTACACCACATTTTAAACAGATAGATTATGTCACTTTTAGAGTAATAGTAATTTATCACTAACTTAATTTGACATGCAAATTACGAACATACATTGATGCAACAGTCTGGATGTGATCGGTTCCACCAATTGTCGTTGCTATGGAACTGTTATTTAGGCCTACTGTGGTGTTGGCAACAATTCTGGTAAGTTTTATCTGTATCTATTCATATGCATTGACCCGCTTTCATTATTTGTAACAATAAGTGTGTAATTTAACAAAATGTTAGTTTTTCTATGTGTTACTTCTGATGTTTACGTAACAGCAGAAACAGAATTTCAACAGAGAACTCGTATTCCATACGACTTACTAACGAGTTACTAATCATAAAACTTTATACTTGTATCGAGTTTCATAATCCAATTTGATGAGTTAAAATGTAAACTTTACACTTATATTCAACTTTCTGATTTCATTCAAAGAAAACTTTACAAATAAACTGTACAATATTGTATAAATTAATCCCGTCATTCGATCAAAATAAAACTTCACTACAAAAAAATTCCAAAAAAACTGTGAAAACTGTTTTTTTTTTTTTTTTAGTTTAGAGATAAATTGATGTAAAATTAAGAGAATTCGGGTAATTAGATGTTTTCAGAGTCACACCCATTGTTCCATTTTATATTTAAGTTGTGTAGAAACACTTTGTATACATATTTGAACGGATGGGGATTTTTGCGTCTGGTGACATGAAAACATAAAAGAAAATTGGCCCCAGGTCTATTCTTTAAATAGCTTATTCCCGACGTATAGGTTTTAAGTATATGATAAACTCAATACAAGTTCAATTTAATCGTGTCTAAGTAACGCTCCCTTAGCTTTGTATTTTCTTCGATCTTATGTGGTGTTCACATTTTGTCAGGATGAAGTAATAATAATAAATAATCGCTTGGATGGATACATAATCGTGGCCTTGGATGAAGGCTATGCTGTCTGCACAACTTTTATTTCAGCCCCAGTTTTTCGATGAGTTGTCTGTTGACGTTTACCTCAACCCATTTTCGTTCCAGTTCCAATATTTACAAGGGAACCGTTACTTCTGGAAGCCAAGTTGTTTAAATTACTTACTCACATTTAATTTCGGTGAAGATTACTAAAAATCTCTTCATTTAAAATTTTCTATTTTGACGCGTTCCAAGAATTAGTTTCAAATAAAGAAAACGACTAGAGTATTCCAGTAATTATGGATTGAACGTTTGCTATCAATCGGAATTTTGAAATGTTACAGCAAGTTTGGCTATTTAGGTTAGGTTAGAAAAGTTTCCTAATACTAGGTTTTCTTTGTGTGCAACCTGTTCCCAAACAGTTATATAAGTAACAGGATCAGGAACGCTTTCAGACTCGGCAGCAGACGGCTTTACCAGCTTTGTCTATGACGTCACGCAATAGCAGCTAATAGAATGCACACTGCACAGTTGTTTGTATCGAAAAACTCATGCTGAAATAGAAATCGTGCATAATGCCATCCTCCTAGGTACAATGTTTTTTATATATGTGTTACGTTTATCATTTACACAGCTGATCATGATTCCCACAAACAGAATGTTAAACCTGAAATAACCCAATACTGTTGCAGATACTTCAGAACTTGGATTTTGCAATCTCTGACAATGTGAATGTCAAGGGCCACGGTAAAATCAATTATTTATTCAATACTATCTTATTAAAATTCATTTAACTCCAATAACCTTATGAAATACAAATAAAACTTATCTTCATTTGAATGATGCTACAAGATCTATACATAAAGCTCACGAACTTTTGAAAAACCCGTAAGCCACACATTCATCAACTGCATTTTGAATTACATATCTTGTCGCGAAAATTCCCCGAACAAAATAAGTTTATAGATAAACCCTCTCTTTAGGGCACAAATCTCGATTAAAGGTCTGTATTCAAACACATTTAAAAATTTTAAGATACATCAGATGTTAAAATTGTTTTTACTATCGTTTATTCGTTCACTTTTTCCCTGAGTTTATATTTTGATCCTCATTTTAGATGTTTATGGCGATTAAGTTAAGAATTTTAAATCTGCCACACTGTGTAATGCAAATACACAAGAGATTTTAATTTGAATCAGTGAAATAAGTAACATTGAGATTCACTTGTATGTTTTGCATAGTGTAACTTTAGTAAAGTAGATTTAGAGACCCACATTATTCTTCAAGTATTTGCACTTAATTTCCAACGGATATTATGTCATCGAACTGAACACAAACTAAACAAGCTTAAACAAAACGAAACTATCATAGTTTGAAATGTTCAACCGAACTCAAAGACTCTAAACTAGTTTCGAAAACTTGTACACGATAAAGTATATTTAACTAAGTGAATCATGTTTCTCTGGAAAACCAAGTCAATGCTAAACAATAAACTAGCACAGTTATTTAATGCTACAAGAAACAATTTTTCTAATAAAGCCGCATATATATGTTTCAGTACTGACCCTCCCTCAACAGAACAATGAGAAATTTAGAGATTTGGAACAACCCTGGCCTACGGTCATCGAATAAGAGAATAATGTGAAAGATCGCTTAACGCATCATGAAATACCATTCGGACCAGACAAAACTCTTCTTGTCAAATGTGTACAAGATAACGATGAAGCCAAAGCCTTTGTATACTATGGCCAAGAAGAATTCTTGCTAGATATAGTGAAAATGTTTGACATTAATGATATTTGCAATCAATTGGATGGTTATATTGATACGCGCACGTCCGAATTGGAATCAGAGGGACGGAAATAACGAGTTATCATTCGTTATTTCGTACAAATTCGACGGGGAGACTCCTCAATGCGTCACTAGAGTCTACACCCTCGTCACATTTCTTGACTACGCCAAATTGGAGAGAGAACTCAACTCAAGGACGTATTGCAAGGGACAAACTGTGATTGTAAGTCCAAAATAATACAACAGAATAGCTACGCGACATCATATGGTCCAATTAAAGTCAGGAATACTATGAGTGTACATATATATTTTTTTTTTATTCTGTATGGGTTCTAAATGTTATTTTATAGCATAGAGATGTTTACACATTTGAGTAACACTTTTCGAGCGACCCATCATGAATTGTTTACGCTTTACCAATGAATACACAAACTATAGTTTGTTTATTCATTGGCTTTACGTTGTTTGCACATAGATAGTTTGTAGCCTGTGTGTACATTAACTACCTCAACATTTGATCAAAATTGCCTTTATCACTTCATTTTCTATACTATAAAGTTATTGCAAGACCATATCGGGTATTCTTTGGAACCAAGCACATATTACTTTTAATTACTAACGTCGTAATAACTGCACGATAAGTAAATACGGTAGAAAACAATTTGAATGTATGTTGGTAAACCATTAGTGTTCTTATTTATCGGTGTTCACGGATAAGAGCACCGTTGTTAAAGATGTAAACCGCTACAAAGTGTGCAATGGTGATGTAATAACTACTTTTAACCAGTGTGGAAAGTAGCTTTACCAAGGGTCTTTGCCTCTAATTGCCTAGCTGTTGTATTATTTTGAACGTTGAATAGAAAATATAGAAAAAATTGAATCCACGTAACATTTATTTGAGAGGCTGTTGGTTTGCATCAAACCTGTAAGCAGTTTTGTTTGTGACGGGTATATTATGGAATATTTTTGTCTGGATATCTAGGGAAGATCTTATTTGATATGCAAACACACTACTATTCTGAATATAGTATGGTTTTAACTGATTACAAGGTATCTGTTTGTAGAACGGATAGACTACTATACTACAGTAGCTAACCTCTTACAAAACATTCAAGCTGTACATATGTTTTTTTTTTTTTTTTTCAGGAAAGCGGTACTCTAGATTCTAAAATAGATGGTAAGTAATTACAAGGTAGCCTAAAATGCAATACCTCTAGCCAAATTAGGTCTATATATTACTTATACTGTATATTGTTTACATCTGTCATTAGGATAAACAATATACATGAGGTATTTTAATATATACTACATTTTCTAACTTCTACCTAAGTTTACTGTGTTTATAGGATGTTTAACGTCATCGGGAACGTATGAAATCATGAATTTCAACAAAGATCTTGAATCTAACGAAGAACCTATTTCACACATCATTCAACATGAATCAAATATCAAGCTCGTGTGCCAAAAATACATCAATCCAGATAGCACAGCCGAAGATTCCGTCATAGCAAAAGGATTTATAATGTATGGAGATTTAATAATAGAAAAGTTATTTCTGGACACTTGTATGGATGGAGTTGAAGGAATGTACATAGACACGGTGAAGATTGACCCATTATATGAAAAAGAATTTATACTTGTGTTTAAAAGAACAAATGGGTACTGTTATAAAATGTACATTCGTTATAGTATCGTTAAGCCTCGCGATAAAATTAAAATCAGTCGGGACGCTCCAGAAGGAGTCAATTGTCCAAATCCAGCAGATTGGACCAATAAGGCTGCATTGGAAGTGAAGGCATCATGGTTCAAAAGAGTGCTCAGTTTGGATTCCATTGGCAGATCTAAATCATCTGAAGAACGCACTAACCGTGACCGAATGTTGTCCAAGCAATTCAAGTCATTTTCTTTGAAAAGACAGAAAAACAGTAACTAATAAAACCCCCGTTCAGAATCCTAAACAAATAAACCTAAGGCGTTGACACGTTTTGGAATCCACAAAAGGCGAAAGTAGTTACATGAAATACAAACAATGACATAAAATTACGGACACTGATATAAACACAACAATTAAGACTCTAACCTGATACCTAGAAACCGATTACTACTGTATCATCTACTGTAATGATTCTTTCGCTTACAGTTAATTTTATTCAATTGAAATTACATTTATCTTTTTACTGAACAGAATAAACGTTTTATTCATTTTCTTGTTTGTAATTACTTCTAGGGACACAATTCCATTTTTTTTATTACATTGATTCATAATATGATTTGTATTTCTTTGAATTAATTAGCTATAGCAACGAACAAAAGAGAGTATAATTTACCTAGAGAATGTGAGTACGGTGCTTTCTTGAATATTTTTGGAGTGTCGGTCAGAGCGATAAGAAAGGAGTTGTTTTACTGAAGCCATTCGGGTTTCATCCACCTCTGGTTTTAGTCATAGCCTAATTCAGGCCCTTTTCTTGCCCTTCGGATTCCTCTTCATGCTGTCAGCTACGATCTGCGTCTTTCTAGGCATAATCTGTGTCCACCAAACCCACCTCTCCCATCACCTAGGAAATATCAGGAGTTTTATTTCTATAGAGAGGTCAAACAATGCTAAGTAAGGTTTTAACTAATTTTCTTTTATTTTACTAACAAAATCCTGATATTTCAGCTATTTTTTAAAATATATTTTTGAACTTTATGTAATATTATGGAGAATTTTAAATGCTTTATAAACGTATTTTGACACTTTTAGGTCAAATCTTCATTTTTTTATAATAAATTCTAAATAGCTGCCTTTTACAAATTTTGAATCGGAATACGTTAATATTAATTTCTCAAATCGGTCACTTTACTTTAACATGCAAACGAAGTTGCGTAATGATCGGTTAGCAAAATCCCAAAGTAAACATTTTATTTACAAAATATTTGGTTAGCGAAGCGATTTTAGAAAAGTTTCATTCTTGATTTTCTCTATGTTTTCACCAATAGAACCCGGAGTTTAACTATCTGATTACGGGACAGCCCTGTATATTTGTATGATACTTGGTGATCGGTGATCTCCAGAACAATATATTGGGGACACAAGACTGAGGCTAGAGTTAGCAGTTTCTGTGCCAAGAAAGGATTGATGTTATCGTCCCTGGGGCCGTTACGTGGAAGCCGACACCTCAGATGTAATGGCGGGTGAAAGTTCTAGGTTTGGAAAATACTCTTAGGTAAAATTCTTCGAGGAATACGTCATAGAACACACGCATTTTGTTCTAACTTGATTATTTGGACAAACAATTTGTGCATGTAAACACATACTTAATGTAATTTAATTTTAAGTAACATCTTTACAGTCGTTGATTGATTTTTTTTTAGATTTTTATAAACACGAATAATCACTAGTGTATTTCTTGTTCCTGTGCCACGAAGAATCAAAATATTGATCTGATAAAATGCATTATAGCTAGTAGAATGTGCCTTTGACTTTTATATTATCCTTTAACCATGGTTAGGCTAAGAATACTACTTAAATTATTATTTGTATTATTATTATTATTCCTACCCACCTCACATGTATAAGTATTCCAAAATATTTCGTAATTAGGTACTACATGCTTCTGATGTACTTATGATAACGGTAAATTGTTAAAGGCAAATGTTAAGCGTAGTGTTTCCCTTTGCTTTTCTATACAGCTAAGCAATTTAATATGCCTGCACAGAACATAGAATAAATATTTATATATATTAATGTTAGAATATATTTATCCTATGCACTGTGTATGCCTGTTTCAAAGAGGATACACGGATTACCAAAGTGCAAAATCTGATCTCAATTCTCAAGGATTTGCAACTGTGCTTACGGTATAGTATGGATTTAGATAGCTAATAGTGTTCCATAGTTAACAAACAAAATCAATTGATCGGTTTTTCAATAAAGTTGGTTTTTTACACTTAAAATCGCCACCAAAACAATCCAGGTTCTATTATATTAACAAGTTTACAGTTAATTTACTATCAGCTAGAAAATATCTTTCTACTGGGACAAAAACTGGCAAATAATTATTTCAGTACAAGTTGGAACAACAAAATGTGTGTATGTTCAAATAATGTGTGCATTAAATTTATCTAACAAATACGGCCGAGATAAAAGACAGAAGTTACGTTACGTAAGACATGTTTTCCCAATGTTGCATGTTACTTTCACCAAGAATTAATAAAACACGATAGTTTCTTGCTCTAGGATGTTTTGATGTTTAACAAGATGAAAATTTACTTGCTGAAAAGTTTAGTTTTTCTTGACCAAAGGTATTTTTTTCTTTGATATTAAACATTTCAACAGCCTGTAACTTAGCTTGGACATTGTAAGCTAACATTGTAAATGTCCCCAATTGATAAAAATTGCATTATTTAATAAATGAAAATATTAAGTTAAAGCCGTTCTACTGTACGGTTTTTTTGTGTGGGGAGCGAGCTGTTCAGTGGTTAGAGTGCGGGACTTCGGTGCCCGAGGTCCCGGGCTCAAATTCCGCCAAATTACCAATGGATTTTATCTAAGTGATAGGCTTAATACCACAACCCCTAGGTCTAGCCTGAAGTAGTGTGAAAACCGATCCCGGGCCCGCGCCTAGCGTCCTAGGACAAAAACTGTACTGTTTATTTGACAGGTATTATACCACTTATATAAACATGTTTAGGTTTATTTACATCAAACTAATTAAAGGATGCAACTAACTATATCACCACGATTGTCCAAAAGTAAATATAATATTCAAATAATTATAAATCGGACGAATATGTGTAGTTATGTGTTATATTTACTAAACCAAGATACTAATTAAACATGTTCACTCAGTATTTTCACACTACTATTTTATTCATTGCTACAAAAGGCGAGGTGGACAGTTTACACTTACAATTAATCTCTTGCTGTGTTTGTCGTCGTTAACGTAAATAGAAATGTTTGCTTAGGATTACACAACGCAATTGAATTACAACTCACCTTTATCATGTTTCAACAAAATTAATGAAAATGAAAATAGTTTATAATTGTTTGGTGAACTTGAAGCAAAAAATGGGATATTTTATGTATTTTAGAATAATCAGACCCTAATATTCCTAGTGTGGGATCTTCTAAAATATTGTGTGCGATGGGAATAGAAAAGGATTACCCATCGGTCCTTCATGTTGGTGAAGACTAATGAAGATTATCTCTTACAGTATTGAAAACAATTTTTAATCTCATGAAGAACTATGTTTCTGTTTCACAATAGAATTTATTTATGTACTCATTATAAATAGAAATACTGTTGAAACATTGTTTTTTACAAACCAACGTAGCGTAAGTTAAAAATTTTATAAAAAAGTGTATTGTTAAAATTTACCTCAAATAATAAATGGTAGGCTATATTAGTCAAAACAATCAACTCAAACACGTAATAAATTGAATCAGTTCATTTGCACTCCTAGCCTCTTTATGTTAACATTCATAAAATTTTAAAAGAGTGGTTACCCACTAATATTATTCTTATAATACCATTATTTGGCTTAACTGAATATTCAGCCATTTTAGTAGAATTATATTTATATATTTTGTAATTAATTCATGATGATGCGGAATAAATTACTGTGTCCTATTAAATTGGTTAATTCAATGAAAAATATTCAACATTTCGTGGTTAGGTCACTTATTTACAAGAGTACTAGTATAAATAGTAATAATCAGTATAAACAGAATAAACAAGTTGATTGTTTGAAATATATGCCCCAATAAAAAATGTTCTGACAATTTTGTAACTTTCTTACTTACGCACCAAGAGGAAAAAAGTTCGTATGGTAGTTTATACTTCTTTCTTGATTTTTCAGTTAACAGGTTTAATGCAGTTTCTGCTATTTCTTCTGGTCTACACATATATTCACAATCACTTTCACTGACTTAATTATTTAGGCCCACTTATAATTCATTAAAATACTACACTTTAGGTTATGTTCAAACCAAGCGTTGAACGAAAATAGAACATAAACTATAAACACGAAATGACATGTGAAATCTTGGTTTTAAAAGTCAATCAGCTGATCATAGTATTATTATCTTTATGTGTTGCCAGCCTATTTCCAAGCGTACACGGATTACGTGCATAATAAAACCACGTTTTTTTGTGTTGTTTGGTTGGAATCCTAATGTGCGCCAAAGTATAAACCATACGACAAAATATAAACCGTACGACAAATATAAAGCGTACGACAAAGTAAGTAAATACAGTAATTAGCAACTTTCTGTACTATAAACAGTGTAAGGAAGCCAACTTTTTCGAGTGACTGTAGAAAAAGGAATAATAATCATTTTCATGAAAATCCGATCATACGACAGTGAAGACCGTTTAAGACAGAAGCCGATACTTGCCATTATAGATGATCGAGCGTTGTTAGTGACTGTGATCCGATTTACTCTTCAAAGCCCATTAATATTGAGAATTTATGGCTTTTATTGAACACCTATACAAGTCAGGAACAAGCCAATTTATAGTCTTATTTATATTTTTTGTTTATTTCACTATTTTTCCTTGCATTATTCATATCCTTTGATATATCATGCTCCTCAAACCTATAGAAAAAAGCGTGTATTTCTCAGGAAGAACACCTACGAAAAGAATTGAACTGGCGGGCCCACTTTTCTGGTTCACATTTAAGTGGTTTAACACGCATAGGCCTACTTGTAAATATAATATTTATCTATATTAGAAGCTTTACCCATCCCTTACGTTTTATTTTAACCAACCTGTTAGTAATTAATACAAGTGCAATAATAGTTTAACACAAATTGTTAATTTGCATAATTACTTACAAAATTGTAATGTAAAGATACCTTAAAACATTTTGTTTCAAATTAAATGTGTTTGTACAATAGTTTTTAAGTGAACATTTTCTTGATGGGTTGTTTTTATTTAAAAAGGTTCTTTCCTACACAAATAGTAAAAAACCGTTTTACGACAATTCCTTAAACAGAAAAGCTAATTGTACATTTTGCAATATGTATTAGCTTAACCACCATTTAAGCATTCCCAGAAAACATAGTCATGCTTTACCATTTTGAGGGAATAATCAAACGTACAGTTCTGTGTATATGTGCGCCCTATTTTAATCAACTACATATTAAATTACCATGATGATAATAATTGGCTACTTTATTATTAATCGCCAATCAAATTAAATCAAATAAAATCATTTATTGAGTCAGAATTAATAATTTATACAAGTTGTATTGGCTAAGTCTAAATGAAATAAAAGTTGAATACATATACTTAAGAACTATTTACAGATATACAATCATGCTCACATTTGTAAAACTACTATACAACTTTTAAATATAAATATTCTACATTCTATAAAATATTTTCATAGATTATAAACCCGCAAAGTGAAGAATACAATCTCTATCGGGTAAACTATGACATAAATGTACCGAAAGGTAAAAATAAAGGTCAAGTAGGTTAAAATAAACAACGTCACCGTTGAAATCGTTCGTTGTCGAAAATTTACAAATGTATGAAAAGTCAAAAGACTGCTATTTGAAATTTGCATAATCCAAAAAATGTCAAACCTTTTGCTACTACGCCTAAACGTATTGCTAGGAAAAAATATTTGTATATTGTTATATTATAAATTTATCACTGAAACAGAAAATATACATATGTGTATACTTATATTCAAATAAATGTTCTGTGGAAAAATATATGGTACCACAACAAAAGCGCCAAAATATACCCGCAACTGGTGAATAAAATGATCGCCAGATCTAGGGTTAACATTTTATATCCCCTAAAGTTTTCATAACACATGCTTTAGGGAATAACTTTTAATGTTTGTACTATAGTATTATTTCCAAAAGGCCCCACCCTATTATTATATTCTTTAAGGTATAGCGACTAAATCTATGATTTTATTTCTACCACGAAAAGTGTACAATGCTGTTTTATCAAATGCAAAGATCTTTTGAAGTTTACGACGACATTATAGCAAATTCAGTCTCGATTTTTGTCAAAGAGCTACTGGCCATTTTGTTTATTTACGCTCTGAAAAACATATTTACACCGAACAAACACAGTCATTTGGGATTTGCCTGTTCAATTATACACTTTTATCAATATGTACTTCAGAGAACGTATGTAATACGTATTTTATATGAATTTATTTTAACGAAGAGGTTTGCTCTATAAAAAATGTGAATATAAAGTAGTGACAGGAGCACATTTTGAATAATTATATCATTCGAAATATGAATTTTATTTGAATACATAAATATGTATTAACTCGATAACGTTTTGATTGTTTTTAATGATGCCAGTGGCTTTTGTAAACTTTTTGTGTGGGTGAGTTAAAACCCTGGTATTGTTAATAACTAAAGTCAACCTTTAGGTAAAAAGCATTTATTTATAGCCCATTGAAAAATGACATCTGGGTCTGACGACGATCCCACTTAGAATCAAACCGGCGACCTTCAAATTTAAAGGTAAGCACTATAACTTCTCAGATACCCAGACAACTCTTTTCAAAATAGTAAGTCAAATGGCCTGAAGAAAAAACCTTTTAAATTATAAATACAATGTATATACCACTTTTATTTTATCACTACAATTCAGTATTCTATGCAAATTTTGAAAAATAAAGTAAAATAAATCGTTAATTTACATAAAAATTGTTTAACATTAGCTGAATTATATTAAATTACAAATAAATTCTAAAAGCAAATTTTAGCTATAACCGGTGCATTTAAAAATTTTATCATTGAAACACCCATTACAGAAACGAGTTTAAACACAATAAAGACCAGGTATATTTTTTGGAAAGAGATAGCGGAACTATACTGTTAATTATGATTTCTTGTTAAGATAGTTATAAGGTATTCTTCCCGCTAACAATAGAAACTAATAATTCCTTCGTGAATGCAGGTTTCGTAATAGTAATTTTTTATAGTGCATGTTTATTATTTGCAGAAATTCTTTAAACCTTTTCAAAAATTTACAAATGTATGAATAATTCACACATTTATGACATATTTATCAACAAGACAGAAACCCATTTAACAATTGCACATTTACAACGTATTTACTCCAAAATATGTACTATAGTACAATAATACAACACAAATCACACTTCAAATGTACAAATAACCACAAATGTACAAATAAATAATGTAATAATAATAATTGGTTATTTTACTCTTACGTTTAATTATGTTATGTTACTGTTTAATAGGTCTATGTTTACAATTTATATATCTCATAGATGTTTTACATCTATGTTTTAATACATAGATGTATTATTTATTTTGGTTACGTAGTATTATAATATTTCTCATACATTAGGGGTCAGTATAAGTAACTGTGTAAGTTGATGCATCATGTCTACCGAGATTAACATGTATTTGGTGTAAGAACAATTTACATGCAAAAATCTTCCCAATTGTTTAATATATTTTATTTGAAATTTACAATAATCAAACTAACCATTACCTACTACAGTACTGAAAAAAATATTTAATGAAAAACCAAGCCGATTTGGTCAGAAATAGCGTAATAAAACTAAATCAATGAAATCCTTTAAAAATCCTCTTAAAAGATCTTATATTACTTTGGTCCTTAACCTCTAAGAATCTATTGTACGAAAAGTCATTTTCAGATTGGATTTACAGAAAGGTTGTCTGATTTACTGGATTTAATAAAAATAATTAATTAGTTAAATTGTCCATTGGTGATGCATATCGTATTTGTACAAACACATATATTCTATTTGTTGTTATGCGCTACATCATCTGACTATATTAAGTATTTTATGCAAATAATATTTTTCCCAAGCTTTTGTGGCCAATGTTTCAGTACGATTTGGAGAATTACTCTCAATAATGAATTTGTATCACGTGCAAACGTAAAACATTAAATCTTTAGGTAAAAAAAATTACACTTAAAACTCATATAAATTATTAATAACACATTTAAAAAATTAATTGTATGGTTAGGTCAGTATGTGTTCGGATAAATTTCAGAATATGTTTATGTTTTCCAAGTATGAGATAGGTTTACAACCAACATGATAAGGATATATAAATATTGACCATCTTGATGAAGCCTTGTTTACGAAAACGTCTACGTCAAATATAAGATTATCTATACGTGATCATAAAAGTATAATTTATCAAGGTTCCGAATAATAAATTAAAATGACTGAATGAACTTTATTTAGAGTGCTTTATTTAGTGTGTTTTAAGGCCAATGTAAACAAATTGATAATAAGAAAACAATAATGTAGTAGAGATATTCCTGGTACCTTGAAAATGTATTTCAATTAGTTGAAATATGTATTCTACTATAGCGTATATTCATTTGCTAAAAAATGTAGTACGTAGAATGAAATAAACTAAACGTTTAAAAAGGTTGTACCCCTTGGGTTTCAATCTATATGTAGCTCTTGTTTCTAACAATTTAAAAACTGTTATATTGGGTTGTTATAACTAGAAACATAAAACAGCCAAGTTGGTTTATCCTTAACCAGATCAAGCGTATAACAATGTTAATCTGTACTTGTGTCAAAATAGAATCTTAATTTCATCCACATAACATGTCCTGTACCAGGTGGCAGCGTAACTAAGCCATGCATAAATCATACCCAAGTGTCCAGGTCTAGAATACTAACTAGAGACAAGACTATATACAAATGTTAATCTGTATCATGGTGTCGTCCACATAACATGTCCTGTACCAGGTGGCAGCATAACTGAGCCCTGCATTAATCATACCCAAGTGTCTAGGTCTAGAATACTAACTAGAGACAAGACTATTTACAAATGTTAATCTGTGCTAGTGTCAGAAGTGTATCTTGGTGTCATCCACTAACATGTCCTGTACCAGGTGGCAGCATAACTGAGCCCTGCATTAATCATACCCCAGTGTCTAGGTCTAGAATACTAACTAGAGACAAGACTATATACAAATGTTAATCTGTGCATGTGTCAGGAGTTTATCTTTGTGTCGTCCACTAACATGTCCTGTACCAGGTGGCAGCATAACTGAGCCCTGCATTAATCATACCCCAGTGTCTAGGTCTAGAATACTAACTAGAGACAAGACTATATACAAATGTTAATCTGTGCTTGTGTCAGGAGTTTATCTTTGTGTCGTCCACTAACATGTCCTGTACCAGGTGGCAGCATAACTGAGCCCTGCATTAATCATACCCCAGTGTCTAGGTCTAGAATACTAACTAGAGACAAGACTATTTACAAATGTTAATCTGTGCATGTGTCAGGAGTGTATCTTTGTGTCGTCCACTAACATGTCCTGTACCAGGTGGCAGCATAACTGAGCCCTGCATTAATCATACCCAAGTGTCTAGGTCTAGAATACTAACTAGAGACAAGACTATTTACAAATGTTAATCTGTGCTAGTGTCAGAAGTGTATCTTGGTGTCATCCACATAACATGTCCTGTACCAGGTGGCAGCATAACTGAGCCTTGTATTAATCATACCCAAGTGTCTAGGTATAGAATACTAACTAGAGACAAGACTATTTACAAATGTTAATCTGTGCTTGTGTCAGGAGTTTATCTTTGTGTCGTCCACTAACATGTCCTGTACCAGGTGGCAGCATAACTGAGCCCTGCATTAATCATACCCCAGTGTCTAGGTCTAGAATACTAACTAGAGACAAGACTATTTACAAATGTTAATCTGTGCTTGTGTCAGGAGTTTATCTTTGTGTCGTCCACTAACATGTCCTGTACCAGGTGGCAGCATAACTGAGCCCTGCATTAATCATACCCCAGTGTCTAGGTCTAGAATACTAACTAGAGACAAGACTATTTACAAATGTTAATCTGTGCTTGTGTCAGGAGTTTATCTTTGTGTCGTCCACTAACATGTCCTGTACCAGGTGGCAGCATAACTGAGCCCTGCATTAATCATACCCCAGTGTCTAGGTCTAGAATACTAACTAGAGACAAGACTATTTACAAATGTTAATCTGTGCTTGTGTCAGGAGTTTATCTTTGTGTCGTCCACTAACATGTCCTGTACCAGGTGGCAGCATAACTGAGCCCTGCATTAATCATACCCCAGTGTCTAGGTCTAGAATACTAACTAGAGACAAGACTATATACCATGTTAATCTGTGCTGGTGTCAGGAGTGTATCTTGGTGTCATCCACATAACATGTCCTGTACCAGGTGGCTGCATAACTGAGCCCTGCATTAATCATACCCAAGTGTCTTGGTCTAGAATACTAACTAGAGACAAGTATATACAAATGTTAATCTGTGCATGTGTCAGGAGTGTATCTTTGTGTCGTCCACTAACATGTCCTGTACCAGGTGGCAGCATAACTGAGCCCTGCATTAATCATACCCAAGTGTCTAGGTCTAGAATACTAACTAGAGACAAGACTATATACAAATGTTAATCTATGTTATGTCAGGAGTGTATCTTTGTGTCATCCACATAACATGCCCTGTACCAGGTGAGAGCATTACTGAACCTTGTATTAATCATACCTAAGTTTCTAGGTCCAGAAAATTTAGTAGAGATTGACTGTATAAGTAGCAATGAGGACTTATCGCTGGTGTTAAGTTATCGCTTATTTGGTTATCAAAATTTTTAATATTTAAACATATACAAATGTTGAATATGGTTTTTTTCGAGAACATGTAAAGGACTGTAACATATTTTGGTTGATGAAAAGGCGTAAGTTAATTATTTAACAAGAGATTAATTTCATTTTTTTTATTCTAGCCATACAAGCACCTCCTCGTATTATGGGTGTTTCCAAGAACAATATATTGGGGACACAAGACTGAGGCTAGAGTTAGCAGTTTCTGTGCCAAGAAAGGATTGATGTTATCGTCCCTGGGGTCGATACGTGGAAGCCGACACCTCAGATGTAATGGCGGGTGAAAGTTCTACATCTAGTAGTAAAACCTTAACTGAAATACCTGAATACTCGTAGTTTTGCTGTATAGATCTTTGTTTGCTAACTTACGAGTTTTGTCATACAGTAGAACCTTCATAACAAGATCCTCGATAACAAGTCACCCTTGATAACAGGGGTCATTTTCAAATCCCTTTGAAATTATTTTGCCCCTGATTACATTTTATTGCAAACTTTGATAACAGGTCTTAATTTATAATACCTATGAGAGTCTGGTTGTTAAGGTACTACTGTAAAACCTCAAATCTAATGGTAGTTGGTTCCATACCCAAAAAGATCGTTACTGGCTATCATTTAAAGGAAATGTAGACATTAAATAACAGCAAGACCAGGGTTTGGACTACTTGATTGAAAACCTCCATTGGTGTAGCTAAACATAAAATAAAATAAAATAAAAACCACTAATGTAACCATAAACAATATTTACCTAAACTATTCATTAGCTAAAATTAATACACTTTAATAATTTCTATGCAGTTATAGTGTATCTATGACCATTATTTTTTACTTTTAATATTTTAAAGTTCAGTGCTAGATAAAACAACACAAGCATTAAACACTTGATGGTAAATAATACTTAAAAAAACACCCTTTATTTGTCTGCTTGTACAACAGTATTGCTATTTTACTTTTAAACGCTGAAACATGCTTACCATTCATATGTTAAATCTCCTTCCACATCAGAAATGACATGATAAATGTGTAATATGTATCCTTGTGTCACCAATTTCTACGATTTGGTTTTTGTCAGTTATTATAAACCATTTACCATAATATAAAACACTTTACTAACTAAATTTCCTGACTAAAAGTAATAGATTTTCTTAAGTTTTACAAATGTTATTTGATAGTAGTGTGTTTTGTTCCAAACCTACAATGATATATGAATTATAGTAGTCAGTTATTTTACGCTCACGTTTGATTATTTTAAAATCAGGAGCACCTTCCATGCAATAAATAAAAAACGTTTGCACTATTTACAATGTATATCAGTTTCTTTTTGAGCTATAAGTTTCAAAAGAAATCTGAGTCTAGTCTTAAAATTGTAGGTATTCTAGGAATTGTTTTTCTTTGAACGAAAATGTCATTAAAAGACTAAAAGTTTGCTTTGGTTTAAATTAAAAGCTAAACAGAAAACACTTTGGTGTATTAAAACTCCAAGTTTTAATTAAAAATAAAGGAAAAGTTTAATCACAGGATTTTTCATTACTATTACAATGCCTGTAAAGTTAGTATTAAATGTACACTAAATGTTGTTTAGATTGCTATTTTGAAATGTTTTAATAAATAGACAATTTATTTATTTTAATAGCTTTATAATACGTACTATATAGCTCCACGATCCCATTCTACAGAGTTCTCTTTAACGAATGCAAACATTTTACCTCTTGATGAAAAGATAATAATTTTGGTTAACTCAATACAGTGTAGCCTTAAATATATTTTATTATTTAGGAAGATATTGTTAAGAAAAACGTACATTTTATAATAATTACAAATAGGAATCAGTTCTATAATTGTTTCGAGTCAATGCTATAATGTTTATTTTTGGAGAGGAAGCTTAAAAATGGTTATAACATCCAAACTAATAACCTAACCTAATTACCATAAATGAAAACTGTAATCACTTCAAGTAGCTAGATTATTAACTCATGTGGTAACCTCATTTTAACATCAAGGTAGCTACGAATATACTGAAAACTGTACATCAATTTTTTAAATATTCGCTTGTGATATGGAGGCTCTACTGTTATAGTAACTACCGTTAAAAAAATGATTGAGCTCCGTTAATTTATCTAGATCCAAACAAGCAATTAAATAATATTAATTCTTACCGAGATTAATTTTAACACAACATAAAACAAAATGAGATTTTGTATTAATATATATATTTAAAACTAAACTAAATGTCGGTAAAATATATTATGATGGTTCAATTAGAAAAACACGTTGAACCCATTGGAAACAGAAGCCTACGTGTCTGTTGAAAAGATGATCGAGCCTTTTTAGCAACTACGATCTAATTTGAGACCGGACATTCTTGTAATTGGAAATATAAAAATTGTAATGGAGACTTTTACACATTAGGAACGACACAAACTTATGTAAGTTTACTAATATCTCTTACTTCACTATTTTTATTCAATACTGAATGCATCGCACTTATTACAATTATACGGGTGAATTTTAAATGAGTTCCCCCCCTACTTTTTTCTACATTTCTTAAGATATCATCTCCGGACCACGTCAGATCATTGTTTAGTAGTAAGTACTTCATTTTGACTGGGTATACATTTTTGGCCGCCATCTTGGATCCGCCATATTGGATACAAAGTTTTTTTTCGAATGTAAAGGTAGGGTTGTGACCCATTATTTCAAACTAGAATTTTACGCTGATTACAATGCCGCAATTAGTTTTTAAAAATCTTGATTCGTTCTAAAGTTATGAAAACTTTTTATAACTTTATTTTTAGCGCATTTTAACATTGTGCATTTACAAACTAAGACCATAATCTTAAAATAGTGCTAGATAAAGATAAGTATACACCACTATTCATTGTCGACATATTTTCACTTGGTTATGACGGATGTAGTTTTTCCAGCCGCCATCTTGGATCCGCCATTTTGAAATGTGATCAATTAATTTAAATATGAAGATGGTGTTGTGACCCATCATTTTGAGTTACTTTTTTATGCTGAACTCAATGCCGCAATCCGTTTTTCATTTGCATCTTTGGATTTTGAAATATTGAAATTTTAAATAAGAGTATTTTAATATTTCATCAAGAAAGCTTGATAACCAAAAACGGATTGCAGCATTAAGTCCAGTATAAAAAAGTAGTTCAAAATGATGGGTCACAACACCACCTTCATATTTAAATTAATTGATCACATTTCAAAATGGCGGCTCCAAGATGGCGGCTGAAAAAACTACATCCGTCATAACCAAGTGAAAATATGTCGACAATGAATGGTGGTGTATACTTATCTTTATCTAGCACTATTTTGAGATTATGGTCTTAGTTTGTTAATACACAATGTTAAAATGGACTAAAATAAAGTTATAAAAAGTCCTCATAACTTTAGAACGAATCAAGATTTTTAAAAACTAATTGCGGCATTGTAAAAATCTTTGTATCCAATATGGTGGATCCAAGATGGCGGCCAAAAATGTATACCTAGTCAAAATGAAGTACTTACTCTTCAACAATGATCTGACGTGGTCCGGAGATGATATCTTAAGAAATGTAGAAAAAGTAGGGGGGGGACTCATTTAAAATTCACCCTGTATAAAATATTTACGCTTATTAAGTAATAAATAGTGATGATTTGACACAATACAAAGAACACCTACAACAGAATGGGACTGGTATGGGCCAATTGTCAAATACAATACGGGATACAATAAGACTAGAGAGAATGGTTGATTGAATGAAGTCTTTGAAAGTTCCTCTCTCTCCGAGTCTTTCCTTTCAATGGAATTACATCTGAAACTTGATTAAAATCATCGTGAACCATTAAACTTAAAATCTTGCCATGCTTAAAATTGACGAAAATCCAAAAAAATATACATAAATATCTCAGTTAATGAACATTCTCGTTGGAACACACCTAAGATAAGTTATTCATTAAAAAAACACCAAAGTTTCGCTATAAGATCAACGATTGAGTTTTTAATGAAATATTGTCTGTATAAAATGAATGGGAAAATTAACTTTTAAGTTTTCAATTGAAGTGACGATTTTAATTAATTAACATTAATTTGTATCTTAATAAAAATTAAACTGGAAAATTGCTAACCTGTTAACTTAAGTGTTGGAAACGAATCTTATGAAAAATTAAACTACCAAAAATGACAACATTTTTGACATAGACTACATTTTATTTAAAATCTACTCACACTTGGAAGGCTGTCAGAATTTGTGTGTCACCAAACGCAATCAGGATCACGTTGTAATTAACCTTTTCGTTCTGAAATGTTTACCTTATCTATTTAACCTTAAATACTAACACAGTTCCTAGTTTTAAAATCTTACCCCACACCTTCCTGACTTACTTGTCTAATCTCCTGTAGCTCCTTGCTAGGAGCATAGGGCGCGAAGAAGAGTTCGCCATCCAACCCTATCTTGTGCCAGGTCTCTCAGCTGACCCCAAGTTTTTGCTATGCTCAAAACCTCTTCTCCAATTAAATTATTCAAGTGCCGCAAGGTCTTCCTCTCTTTCGAGTCCCTTATGGGTTCCATTCCAACACCTTCTTTTCAATGGCAGTGTCAGTCAATAGCTGTTTGGTGGCTCGTAACCAGACCCAGCTGTCTCTGATCATTGGGCTTGAATTTATCCTGATTAATGAGGCAGCTGATCTTAGGCAGTAAGCTGTAAAGAAAATCTCATTTAATTCTAAACTCATCCTTCAATTATATTTTGGCATACACACCTAGGTAGCGTACCCATCTCAATGGTTGATAGATAATAAATTACAACCCTGTATTTAATTATAGTAGATTGCATAATAGAACCTGAATTATTATGTTCTGTTTCGAGAACACAAAACCCCGTAGGTAGGTTTCATAATTTAAAATATAAACTTGATAGTTAATACATTTTCTTACCAACCAAACCATAATACTTGCGCAAGAATATATAATTATGTGTGGTTATTATAGAATAAAATATTTATTGATTGAATCATCAGTTTGTACTTAATTAAACTCATACTAGTGTACCGGTTGCTCGAATTCGAGCAATTGCTAAGTATTACAGGCGTTATTTTAAAAAGAATAACAGTCATAATTTCTGATGACTTTAAAAGTTTCAACTTAAAGATTATGGAAATACTCAAGATGTACATAACAGATCGATATAATCAGCATTTCTTGTAAATATTTTATCATTTTTTCAAAAGCTGATCTTGTTGTTTAGTGTTTTCTACATATAGCCTTGCTCATAGCAGCATTAGGTTGTCCATAATAACGATTATAAATAAAAAAACATTATTTATATTTTCTTCTCCTTGTTTTTCTTAGTCTGCAAATCTGCTCTTTTAATGATTACTATGAAATGCATCTTAGTGCTAATTAAGTTTTTTTTTTACTATATCAATTTATCCAGGACTCATCGCTTTTTACATTGTAATATTTTTACGCCAACCAAAATAAAAATAGTAAATATTTCATTTCAAAGTAAATTTTGTAGCAAACTGTTAAATTAGCAAACTTACTGACTGTTTACAATTAACATATGCTCTTCTTCTCACTTTTAATTTCTGGCATCAGCTGGAGTTTCATAACAATGTTTGTTTCCCATGTTAATCTTATGGAGAAATACAAAACTTTAAAGGGTCCCAGGGCTCCACTCTATAATTATTTTCCTAAAAAGAAAGTTTCCTGCACAACTTCACGATACGCTCTTTCCAATGACATCAAAAACATGTCAATTGATTCAGTAGTTTCGGAGGAGTAATTGTCACAAAAAACCTGCTTGCCTATTAAATAAGTATAATACAGATACAGATGTATTATAAACTAGCTGTTTGCCCGTTCTACGTACGGGAATCTTGTAGTAAGTTAAAACCTTATATCCAGAACAGGGGTTGGTTTGCATATTTAGTGTGCATTTTTTCAGATATGATGGCAAAACTATTACTGTATAGGAATACATATAAACCTTCTCAAATACAATATCTGACAGTTTCAAAGCCAAAACGAATGCTTCGCAATTAAATGTCACCCGATCGTGTTAGTCTATATTTTATATCTAACGATAAAAGGAATTGCTTTATAGTAAATATCTATGAGGCATAGCCCTAAGGTAGGCCTGTAATTTAAAGCTACTTTTCACACTGGTTAAAAGTAGTTAAAACACTACCTCAACCTCACTACTGCACACTTTATTCGGGTTGAAATTTTTATTAACAATGGTGCTCTTGTCTTTTCCACGAAAAATAAGGACATTAATGCGTTACCAATAGACATACAAACACAAATACAGAATTGTGTCTACACAACATTTTGGTGTTCAGACAGAAAACGCTAAAGATTATACAGTAAGACATCAATTAAATTTAATAAGCAATAAGGTGCAGTGTTTATAAATAAATATTGAAAATAGTGATGTGTTTGTATGTAAAAATGATTCTTACTGCTACCACCGGTTCTAAAGAAAAGTAGCAGTATCAAAAACCAACGTTTACATTTGAGAAAAGATGTTAACATATTAATGACAGTTTGAAGAAACCACCTTTATCCAAACAAAGGTTTCTTATTTAAAAGATTACGTAATCTCTAAACGATAATCGGTACTCATATCTAGCAAACATTCGGTGAAAATGTGTCAAAAAATGCACAAATCTGGGGTTTTGTACGTTTGTAGTTTTATTTCCTAAGTAGGAAAAGTACCGATATAGTTGTCGAAATGTAAGTAAGTAGAAACCAAAGGTGACACATTGGATAAGCGAGTTTAGCTACATTTGTTAAGTTAAACCTCTGTTACGGTACCATCACAGCGAAATCAGAAAGATCTTCCAAGATCGCAGCAACATCCACGATCACCCACTGCAGTTGTGATTTTTTACTTTGCACTTAACACAACTGTCCTTGAAGCGCCGTCAATGAGTGGAAACCTTTTTTGTAAGCTATTGGTGACGATGATTAAAAAAATGTAAGTTTCCTTGCACTAATACAACACTGCTTCACGGTATTTTCCCCGGTTATCAAAACTCAAGAACAATCGTTGCACTTGCGATTAATTAAACCGGTTAAGTAAGGCACAACGTTTTTAATCTCACTTGGTTTGGATATGCTGACAAAACTTGATCGGAAATAATTGCGGTATCTGTAAACAACTTTGAATGTAAACATATCAGTGACAGCTAGAAGTGAGAACCAATCTAAACAGCTGATCGTTATTTCATAAAATGTAATAGTAAACATTGGGAGAAAATTTGACAAAAATCTAACAAAATTGGGTTTTTGGTGGTTTGTTATTTTGTTTTCAAAGAAGCGAAGCCATGTTTTAATAGCCAAAGACACTCTCACCAATTCAGTAAATACAGAAAAATGATTAGAACCTTGATCGGTACTCTAGTTTTCTAGGAGTAGGCCGCGTAAAATGACATTTTGGCGTTACAGACGGAGTCACAGAATGGACAGACAGACATACAGACAGAAATTGAGATAAGACTCGTTTCGGCTTTCTTAGGCTATGAAACGTAAAAATAACCAAAAACTGCATGATTCTAAGCAATGTACAGACAAAACTGTAATTTTATTTATATAGATTACATTGCGGGTCATTTATTATTAATTTTCAATTGTGCTCTATACTTCATTCCTATGATGCAATCGACCAGGTGAACAGTGTTATATTGAAATAGTATTGTATAATGAAACATTGTGAATCCCAAAAAAGTATATCTTTACTCTTTAAAAACCTGTGTACCATTCATTATACACGTATATTTTATCTACATTTTTTTGCATTGCCACCTATTTAACTTAATGCCATTGTATCATTATACTCTTAACCAATTGGCATCCAGATCGTTTAAACTAAATAAAGTTTCGATATCAATATGCGGTGGGAAGAGAATCCCAGGATTATCAGAGTGTGAGCTTAGCTCTCTGAACCTCAAGAGAATTTTGAGTGGGATGACAGTAGGATTTATATTTATATAGAACAAATTTATAAGCTCTTATCTTCTGATATGTTAATTTTTGTGAGTGGTATCAAATTATGAAATGTGTTTTTAACTGTTATTTGATTATAAATCTACATTAGGCCTTTCGCCAATTTAAATCGGAATGCTTAATCTTTAAAACCCAGACGTGTCAATTCTTTACCATGCCATGTGATCTGTATTTATAAATATAAAATTAAAATTCAATACATGTTATGCATTTCCTAAACCATTCATCGAAGATCTATAAACATTTTGTATTGTTAGTTGGGAGGAATTTGTATTATTTTTTCGTTTTGATACTGACCTAGGGCTCTGCCACTCAAGCTTTCAATGCTCTATATACAGTTACAGAAATATTATTTATTGGTTTATAAATAGACCATATAAAAATTATAATATTTACATAACCAGCAATAAATAGTCTCTGCAGATCAGATCAGAATCAAAATTATATAGACCATTGGGCTACTTTACAAAGACAGCATCAAGCAGTATCTTAGCTGCTGACTTATGATATCAAGAGTTAAGATTTGAATAAATAAGTCATACACGCGTGTTTCTAAAACTCAAGAATAAAAACCCTTTTTAATTTATTGTTTTAATCACCTATAGTATATGTTTGTTATTCTGTTCGGTTTTAGTGTGTGTTTTTGTACAAGTATATCACTTCTGGTAAAAATATATCTGACCCAACTCCATTGCAAATACAAATAAATAAACAAAAGAGGACTTTGTCAAAAAAATTTCTAAGCCTACTACAAAATTAATGTTGGATTTAATGATGAATTTCCAAAATACGTTACGATTCAACTCATTAACGCTCAGTCTTTTGATGTTGCCATTCATTAGGTTTTTAAACGGCCGTGAATTTACCTTTGATCAAAATGTTTCAATGAAACTTTCTAAGAATAATCTTTTAATCTATATTTTAGCAAGCGTTCAAAATAGAAACCAAATTATATTTCTCTTCGTCTGTAACTATCGTTTTTATTGTTTTTATCCCCCTTGAGACCAGTTTTCAACTATTACGCGTTCTGCAACGCGTCTAAATTACATGGTCTTACCCAGTACTGTACATTAAAATATGAGTTAGTGTTATAATTCCATTTGTAAAAATTTCAGCTGGATTTGTATATTAATAGATAATGTTTATAATGTGTGTCAGTAGTTTTATATTTTAAAATAAAGATAATCATCCGAAGAATGCAAAGTATATTATTTAACTACTTCATCTATACTGGAGATAGTCACGTTCAAGAATGTTTTTTATAGCAAAATCAATTAGTTTTACAAATTTCAAGCTTAGCCTCATGCTCATGAACAATTGCAGCTATTGCAGATTGTGATACTTTATACTTCTCTATTAATATTCTACTAACAAATATGTTTCAGCAAGTTTAATGCAAGTAACCTACGATTCGGGGAGCGAGCTGGTCTAGTGGCTGTAGCGCAGGACCTCGTCCCCTGAGATCACGGGTTCAAATCCCGCCAAATCACCAATGGTTTTTATCTAAGTGATAATGCCTCAACCCCTAGGTCTAGCCTGAACTAATGTGAAAAACGATCCCGGGCCTAGCGTCCTAGGACAAAAAATTATAACACATAATATATGAACCCAGAGGTAAAATTGAGTCTTATATTACTTATGACAAGGAAAGCTTGTCTAAATACTTGTATTCATTAAATCTCTTATGTCGCGTTGTTACATAGAATGCTAAGTGAACAAAATACCTTTTTGACTTCACTTGATCGTGTTTCAGCTTAGACAAAGGTGTTTGTACTTGTATTTGATTCAATTCTAAATTACTGCAAAGAATTTAATTAGCTTTCTCTACTGTGTTTAAATCTGCTTTTGTTCTTTAGAAACTAACTGATCTAAAGTTGTGTAAGACTTTCTTACAAATACGTTCTTACTTATTGTCTTTGAAATTAAATATATGGCTTATATGGTAGACACAATTATTAAATCAATATATTTAAACTATTAAACATACGGGTGCCTATTGAAAACTTTATCTTTAGAGTTTTAACTAACGACCTATAATAAACCATTAAAATGTTGTCTAACTTAACAAAGTCAAACAAAGGTGTTATGTACATACATATATTTAGGTATCTATAGCATACATATTATACTCGTATTTATGTTTTGTAGAATTGAAACTAAAACTCTAACATGTATGTAAAGCTGTTTAATAAAATTATCAGGAACAACAAAAACGGCATATTTATTTCCCTATTTTAAACCATAAGTACATGTGACAAAAGAAATTTGAATGATACCATGATCTTGCTAATCGATGTTTAATTTATTTATAGAAAGGTGACCATATAACATAAAGGAGTCATTATTTTTGTAGAAGGCAGGCGATATTTAATATATTGACTTAATTTTTAATGACTACGTATCAAAGCGAGTTAGTACCTTCTTCTGTACACAATCTACTAACTGACTCAAAGCAAGTCAAAGAAATATTTCAGTTTAGTTTTAAATAACTATACTATGGTAAGTAGTGTTTTTTACGCTTTTCTATTTTAACTTGTTAAATATATTATACAGATGCGTCGTTGAAATAACTTGGATTAATATTTTAGCTTGAGCACCGATTATTGCAAAACAGTTTTTTAAATATAAATTTCCGTTTATTTATTTCCAGACGATACTATACAACATAGGTATTATTTTTAATTCAATAATTATTATTTCACTGATACGAAAACTTACACTTTTTTTATGAAGAGCCCAAATTCAACACCAAGGCCGTGTCCAAATTAGCAAACAATCACTTTGATAACCTATTTTTTCACATAACAAAAAAACCATCAATAAAATATAATTTGCATGACTATTTTGTATAATTGTTTGATAAAATAGATTTTTTTATAGAGATTTCAAGCAGTTCTACTTTTGTTACAATAAGTTTTCCATTTAGTTTGAATAATTTGGTAACATTTTAATGATTAAGTGTAAGCAAGTTGATCCTAATTTCAAAATTTATGAAAGTTTACTTGAATTTTCAGCTCTGTGAGCTTAAACGTGTTATTAGAGCACTTTATAAATGTATATATCTTACTTTACCTCCAGTCTTTGTTTGACAGAGACAAATTATCTTTTCCCAAAGAGTCAAGAAACCCGCAAAGGGAAGGTTAGTCGGTGGTTACTTTGTACAGGGTAAAGCGTATATTAACAGGTAAAGCGACTCTTTAGGAAAGAAGATTGAAAGTTTTATTTCTCTTAAAAGTCATTATTATTGTTGATTAATAATGCCTAGTTTTTCCCCCAATTTGCGTGAGTCTATTACACATAGTTTATGCAATAACTAATATTTTATGATATGTTACTAAACTGTAAAAAGTGTAACACCAGACTGCATAGTAAGTAGAGGACTCTCAATATCCAGTTAGAATCCGTTACTTTCAGTGACGTCATGGCACCAAATTCAATATGCAGTGACAGGAAAGTTTTATCTGTATGTTTTTTTATTTCAGTCCTATATTGGTTTTTTTCACCACCTAGGAGATTTTATTATTTACCTTGGTTTAAAGCTTCTTGCCACCTTTACTCAACTCAACTGTATTTGGCTACCAAAACAGGTTTATCAAGGATTTCTAATTGCGTATACCCCTTCATATTTAAGAATAATTGTTACCTTAGCCCAGAGTTAGTTTCATTTAACAACCTATTTAACAAGAAACGCACGAAACGAGGTGATGAACAAGAGGAACGGTGAGTACATTCAGTAATATCCTAGTTTAACCATTAGACAACAGATACGGTAAGAGTAATTCTGTTTCTCAGTTACCTCTCTCCTATATTATAAAGTGTTTGACGAACCATCATAGTTTATAGCCTTAGTTGACCCTGAATCTTACACCTTATAATTGTATAGTTTAATATCAACCATAAAGAATACCCATCAGACATGTTTAGTTTTTAAAATGATTTACTAGATTTTAACTTATATTCAAAATGTAGGTATGTTTATTGACAACATCGATAATTGACAATTGACATGGAACACGTCATAAAAACGATAAAAAGGGTGTCATAGGGTATATTCAAATATAAAATATCCTCTTAATAAGTTTCAATATTTTCTTTCGCTGTATTTGTTTGTTTCAGGTTCCAAAATCCAAGATAACACTTCAAGGATTGATAAATCTCTTCATCTTGTAAGCTTACTGCATAATTAAATAATGCGTATACAAATTTAGAAAACGTGTTACGCCTCGCCTGTGAAAAATGTTAATTTTAAGCAACAGTTTTAATGGTCGAATACATGTTGTGGTCTTAAAATCAAACGATTCACGCGGCCAGGCCTGTGGTTTACCACAGATTTATCACAGTGGTTTCACACTACTAAACCCTTTGTTTTGTGGCTATAGTTAACATTACGCTTTGATGTTGCAATTGGAATTTAAGACTATGTACTACCTTTGACTATTGCTAGAAATAGACGTTGTTACTCTCATGTTAAAGTAGCCATAAGCTTTTACAAAATAGACGTTTTAAATTGATTCACCTACAGATTGCACTTGTGTAAACTACATTTTTGTGTATATTGTGAGGTATTTTAATGAAGTCAAATATCATTTGGCATTCAATAATGCTAAGATTTGTCATTGTGTGGTCCTGATGCAAAGCTTGTTCTTGCAAAGATTTAAACAACATGTTAACTTCAATATCATTATAATTAATTGTATATATTAGTAAGTAGTTATTTAGTTATACTGACTATTGCTTTACTTATTTTGTTTACAACAAATACAGTACATGTCCAAATTAATGAGTATTAATATTTATAAATGTTTTTTCGCAGTTTTCTGAACAAGAAAATGCAATTATGTATTAATAATACTCAATACCATTATTTTAGGGGTGCTTTCAATTATATAATTTTCAAAACCGATGTAGGCCAACTGTTTCACCATGAGGTCCGTTCATATTTGCAGTTATGGTACTAGAAAAGCTAAAATTTAAGTTTCGATTACTTCATGGTATGACACTAAGTTCTTGTGTGCAAGGACTTTTTATGTGCCTAATATTGTTGTCAGTAAAGTTATCTACAAGTTAGACTTAGCTTAGATTTTATTGTGATTACATCGTTTTTATCATGAATGATAAAAAATACCAAATGAATCAGCAGTAACCAAAGGGTAGTAAATTTACTACCCTTTGGTTACTGCTGATTCATTTGGTATTTTTTATCATTCATGATATGTTTTTATTACCTACATTCCCATCTCGGAGCTCGAGGAGCATTAGTAGAATATTAAACCAAATCCGTGATTTATAAAGCACGATTCTGGAATATAATTTAATTTAAGAGGTAGATGAGTGACTTTAAAGTAACTTCGTTTAAATGAAAGGCTCAGAGGGAAAAAATATATTTCTTGATTCAATCAACCAATCTCTCTAGCCTTACCTCTTGTTGTACTCGACAATTGTTCCATACCACTCTCATCTAGTTTGATTTAGTTTTAATTTTAATATTTAAAAATAGGCTAGCTGTTTTATATTTTTTTATATTTTTTTTTTTTTATTAAACTGTTAACAAGCTAGGTGCGATATGATTAATTAAAAATAAACCAATTTGTGATTGACTATTCGTGTACAAGCTTGAATCACGTTCAAAGTGTACAAAACTCCATTAGGACCAACACGTTGTCGATCCTCCAATAATGGGCTCTTGGGACTGAAATTAGATCAAAGTCACTAACAAGGCTCTATCATCCATTTAACTAAGATTCCCTACTACTTCAATGGGCTTAGATGTCTCTACAATGGCATCTTTTACTTACATTAACTTACATTTTATATAAATAATACTTATCTTTCATTCTTTTATTTGTTTGTTTGCAGATGTCCGTTATAATCTGTTTATTTACACGATTAAATTTTTCTGATTAGCTAGCTATAATTTGGTACTATTATACAAGTATAATGAACTAAGATTACTACTTCAATGGGCTTAGATGTCTCTACAATGGCATTTTTTACTTACATTAACTTACATTTTATATAAATAATACTTATCTTTCATTCTTTTATTTGTTTGTTTGCAGATGTCCGTTATAATCTGTTTATTTACACGATTGGATTTTTCTGATAAACTAGCTATAATTTGGTACTACTATACAAGTATAATGAATTTGCATACGACTACCAACATGTTTCGATAAATTTACTCTTAAACTACAAACATTTACAATGTGGTCAGTGTTGTCTCTGATATAGCCTATGATGACTAGTGTGCCTAGACAAAATTCGTAGCTACGTAAAAGTATTTTTCTATCATTCCTGGAAACAGATAGTGACATAAAGATTGTAAATTTAACAACATTCTAGAGTTGTTTGAGTCGAGGGCACACTTACATTTAATCATTATCGGATGTTGTTGATATAAAACGAAATATGCCATATGCGAAATAACCAAAAATACGAAATGTTATATGCCAAAACGAAATAACCAACCAAAACTAAATGTTCCCAAAATCACTATTGTTTAAATAACTAATAAGAGTAAAGACACAAATATAGGGTTAAAAGGCGTATTTTAATTTCACCTATAAAACAATATGACACGAAATGTTTCAATTGAAGAAGTTCGGTCAGAATCAGAAGGTCGAAGCTGAATCAATTGAATCCTTAAAAATCCTCTTGGAAGGTATTTTATTACGTTGGTCTTTAATCTCTAAGAGTTTCTAAGAATTCATAGTAGGAATTGTCAGTTAACAACAGGAATTTAAAGATAAAGGCAGGGAATTTTCGAGTTCAATGAACAATTATACCAAATAGAGAACAGTTGGTCTGATAAAATGTGACTTTACCTTTTGACAAATATTTACTATATTCTCTCCAATTTTAAAGTTTTTATATTAAAATTGAGACCTAAAAACGGTGGTTTAATGCATTTTTCTTAATTCTCTTATTTCTATAAGAGATAATTTCCTAAACATCTTGACCATATTCTATTATTGAATGATGAAGTGGTTAACTGCCTGCTGAACTTTTTAGTTAACTGAATAATAAAATAATCCTATCGAAAACTTGTGTCAAAGAAGGTGGAATATTTACATTACAACTCATACATTACAATTTTATATTGCATCAAATTGTTTATAAGTATGGTAATTGGCTGATTTAGGTCGTCAAATTAACTTTTTTCAGGTCAAAGGAGAGGAAGCTTAGGATTGAATTATTTTCAATAAAAGATTTCAAGCGAAATATGTAAGAAGGACTAGGCCAATGATGTTCTAGTTATTACAGTTTTTTGGGGGTTTTATAAAATTAATATTACAACAGTTATCATTTGCATGTATTGAAGTACAATATTAATTATACTTAAGTCTTCCAATCGGTTTTGCGGTTGGCCTGCAAAAAAAAAAATTATTTAACTTGGCTTATGCAAACAATAATAGTGTAGTGCAGATTTAAGAATGTTTTCAGACGGTCTTGTCAAACTATATTTAGACAGAAAACATTGTTTTATAAAATTATTGTACAAGTATATAGAAATTGTATTTTGTTGTTTAAAAATTAAGGTTTCAACTAAGTTCGTCAGTAGGTAATAAGAATTGTAATTTAATAAGTAGAAATTGTTTTAAAGCTGATAGCTACACATCTAACTGCGAAATACCGTAATTAGTAGGTATTGTTTAGTTTGGGTAAGTGTTATAGGATAAAATTACCTAAATTTTTTCTTAATTAAATAGTAGGTAAAGAAAACACTACTCAACCTGTTTAAAACTAAATTATTTTTTCATATATTTAAACTGTACAGTCAAGACACTAACATAATTATCCGTTTAAATGATTTAAGAGTGCCATACTTACATTATAGCTCATGTATATCCTGAAACACCGTCTATTAGTTTCTTTTTAATTAGTTTCTCCCATCGAACCCTTTTGACGACGAAATTGGGTTCGATACTGACATCAAACTCCCAACAAAGGACCAAACTTGTCCCATTGACACCGTGCTGCACAAACTGGGCTTGTCTATTAAACTTGTCCTTTGACGATGCTAGGAAGCTCTCAGTTGTGTGATCAAAAGAAAGTAAATAACTCTACCTAACAGCAGCCATTAAGCCAAATTTAATTAGTAAAATATATAGCACATGATAATTTTATAAAATCTTCTTCGCGCCTCATTCAAAAATATGTTTGTAGGTAAAATATGTTGTAATGGTAAATGGTATGTTGTATGGTATGTATGATATGTAAATGGTATGTAATGGTATGTTGTATGTGGTAAAATATGTTGTAGGTGTAGTTAACAAGTTGTAAAATACATCAACGCAAATGCAAATAAACACAGTTTTTTGTAAATAATAGAAGCGAGATAATTATATAAATGCAACCACAGATTAACACATTTATTAAGTTTTTTCTAATTATAAAATAAAAAATGCTTTCTGGAATAAATGGGCAAAGAATGGAAATTTCTATTTCTATTATTTATAAAACCTTAATGCTCCAAATTTACAATTATTTAATAAAGTTTGAGGACTAAATAAAGTAAATAAAAGACATTGAACCATTCCAACATTAACTAAATGCTAAATCCTATTTACAAATTAAGTACGCTGATTTCCATACCATCTTAAACATCTTACTCTGGAGCTATTAAAGATTTCCATTGGAAAGTGGTGAATGTTAATTACAATTTCAATACAAACTATTTTTTTTATGATGGCAGCCAATATTGAAGCGTATGTGGAATACCTTTTTGTTACCGTTTTGGCCGTTTCTAAATCAACATATTAATGTAACTTCTGCAACAGTAATGAATAAGGAATAAATTTAATGATTTTTTAAGTGCTTAGTAAAATATTCAATGCCATTTTTAGGTGACACAACGAATTTTCTATCTTCATATTTTATATGAAGAGCGTCACATCTAACACGTAAGCAAATTTTATTATTATTAATATTAGGTTATTATTAATATTCTACAAGAAATGTCCTGAAATCATTATAAGTCTGTACAATTATAATTCCTGTGTTAGTATTATGGAAAAAAAAAACAAATCGTTGTAGCTATTTTCAATGAGTTTTTCAATGTGGTAAAATAAATTTTACACTCCCTCGATTTAGAGCAGGAAAATTGCATATGTCAGTAACAGTAAATTCATTTAATCCTTAATAAGTTTATCACATTCCCGAATATTATCCAGTAAACCTTAAATTAATTTTGATAAATATAACGTTTTAAATTTTATACCCGATTAGTTCCATCTAATAATTTGTGTATTAAAGCAGCTAGTATGAAATCCAATAACTATAATACCAAAGTTCACGTATATTCTAGGGATATCTTTAGAAGATTAATATTTGCACCATACAATCCTAATTCATACTTAATCAAATTAAACTAAGTTTACTCAATAAAACGTACTAATGTTGATTAATATGTGGTTTTATTATACTGACCTTCCCCTTGAGGGAATAATCCATTTTTTATAACAAAACGTTCTATTTGTGTTTTTCTCATATTTTTGTATTCCAAACATTCAAATTCAAATATATTTATTTGTGATAATACAAAATCTTGGCCTCGCCAAGTTTGCAAAACTTGTTGGCGAGGTCCAATTGATTCACAAAAATTTAACAAACAAAATTTACATTTTTTTCTTTTTTCTTTTTAACAAATATAAATATTTCTAGCGCCACTAATTCCATAGCGGTTTGTGGCAGGCACCTATCTAAGTTATACATCATTTAACATTTGTATTTAACCTTAGTATTTCATGTTACCTCTTATAACTGGAACCCATTTTTTTTTATCTGGGTGTCCATCTAGTTATTCTTCAAGTGTGAAATTGCTGGCATTCTTCAATCTGTGATTACTGTTTGATTCTTTGTGGTTTTGATTGTTTATCCAGATCTCATTTGTCATTTAACTAAAAACTAATGATTAACAAAGCTTTCTATGGTGTACGTTATACATTAATGAGGCCAGGACTGAGACCTTTCCTCTACAACTTAGAGTGGAAAAGGTCTCTAAATTGTAAAATAAAATAAACTAATTAATTAAGTCTTGTATGCAGAAATGTAACTAATGTAACCTTGCTATAACATACATCACTATCGACATCATAAATATCATTTGAATACAATTTTTACTACAATTGTCTAAGATCACAGGGTTTATTTACATATTTTAATACATTCCGTTAAGTTTAAACTAGAAACTAACGTATTGTATTTTAAAAGTGAAAATTTACTATCCTAATCGACCTATTCCTTAATTTCCAAACTTGACAAATATTAAATAATATTAAAAGGGAACTTGATTGTGCTATATGTAAGTGTAGAAGAACAATAACACCAAGTGTATTGTAATGTGAGACCCGAGCAATATCATATAAATCTGTGGTGAACCGTAGAACTATAACCATATGAATCATCAGACAATCAATAAAACCACAAAGTTATTGCCAAACGCTGCCATATTGCGATCATCGATATATACCTACTTATATCGATTATTGCTATCTGATCAGTATCATAATTATAGTTTTTTTTTCCTAGAACACTGAGCACTGATCCCGGGATTGTTGTTCATGTTACTAGATGGAAATAGGCTAGACCTAGATGTTGCGGCATTACCACTTAAAATCCATTGGTGATTTGGTGGCATTTGAAGCTACTGTAACTACTGTAGTCAGGGACTGTAGTCCCGAGCTCTAACCACTGGACCAGCTCGCTCCCCAACTTATTGTTGTATTGGTGACGAAATAATCTTTACCTACGACCGTTTTTTAAAGTAGCCATTTCAGTCCAGTTCTTAGAATTGAAAAGTTTAACTTTACAGCTGTTTACTTTCATATCAGCATAGTTTCATTTCATATCAGCATAGTTTTTCTCATATCCACACAGGTAACGTACCAATGAGGTTCAAGTATTGAGAGAAAAGAATTAAAATTGTAATGCTTCAAACGTCAACTAATCAGCTGATCAGCTTATCAGTTGACCAATTTAATTGTTGATCCGACTTGTTCGGGAAACGGACAACCGTTCCCAGGGTTAAAATTGACCTGCGAATTTCTGGCCTGTTTTGCAGGGATGGACAACCTTTCCCATCATTTATGAGGGGTCGGGGTGGGACAGGTTGGCCGCCCCTGCTACCAGGATTATCATGGAGTTTGGCGATAGGTGACAGGGAATGCAATGGATTATATTTCTAGCATTTGAACTGCGATGCACGAGAAGATAATATTACTTCCCTCAAGGAATTGTTAGCGTTTGCGGATTTTATTTGTGATATTTATTTATATGATTTGAAAAAGCAAAAAAAAAAACTAACAAAAAATCAAAATCAATTATTATCTGAATATACTAGTAGAAACGTGAACTATTAATGACTTTAAACAGATATTTCGTACCACAATAAAATATTAAGTCTATTTTGTAATTTTGAAAACGTTTGACTGCACTAATGACGTTTAAAACTTTAAATTAACATAAAAATAATACAAAGCTTGTATAAAAGGGAAATGAGACAATTTATTTTTCTTTGAATACATTTTATATCAGACGTATTATTCATATCATCCTCTTTTATACGGTAGACCTAATACAAGCTTTTGACGTCTTAAAACTTTTGAAATTGTATCATGGAAAGTTAAGTATTCTAAATGTACTTTAACTTTTAAACCTACAAAAATGTAACACCATCTGAACATACAACTAGACATTCCACCCTAAATTTTTCGCCAGACGAAAAATTCCCAAAAACGCCAATCGTTTAACTAAATAAAACTAAGAGGAAGACTGAAGACATATTGTAAGTTATAGCATCTTTTTTTATCACATGAAATATATCACTTCCAATCATAGCACAGTCTGTGAGTGGCTTATTCAATAATGTTCCATATTATAAAAAAGCTACATTTGGTGCATATTTATAATAATTCTACTTCATTACCAACATACTTGTTATTCTGTAAAATATATATTCACGTATCCTCTATACTCTATTTTTTTTCATTTTAGAAACACTAGTATGAATTGTAAGTAAACATAACATCGTGATCTGTTAAAATACCCATGAAATCGTCATACTTATCAATTTTATCAATGCTAATGGAATCAACGTCTGTTAGTTGTGTCCAATGACATAAAGTGGCAAAGAAATACCCTCACCGCAGCATACCTGCAGACTAAGCGAATTTCCATGTGCCTCTTAGGATTTGTAATTAAATCTTAAAACATTAGGATTTGTTTGCTGATCCAAGGAGGGTAACAAAGTTTTTTTTAAATATTAATAGCTTAGTAAAAAAAAAACTGCCAAGTTTGATCAAAATATATCTATAAACAAGCAAACTACATCATTTTACAATATTCTCAATAAAAATAAGATAGTAATTAAAAAAATTTAATTGTTTTATTTTCTCCGTAAAACACGTTTAATACTAAATTATAGATTTTTTTTAGCAATTTAACATGGTTTAGAAAGAGGCTCATTTTGAGTTTTTAGGGTCAAAAATAAGAAAAACCTATATTTACCCCACAAACCCCGGTTCCCATGGTCCGATCATGCTGGTTCGCGAGCTCATTTCAACCCAAATTTCATCAAAATAGGGAAAAAATTACTCAAGTTATCGCGTTTACGATCAGACATAAATAGTTTTGAACGGACGGGGTTTTTGGCCTCTGGGGACATCAAATTAAAAAAGTAAATCGGTCCCGGGTAGGCCTTACCATGAGACCTACGGTAATAGCTACTTCCCTATAGAGAAATTCGCTAATACTGCTAGTCACTAAAGTTTAACCTGTTATTGCAATAGCAAAGATGAGTGCGGAGAATTTGTTTCTTTAGGCTTTTTTAGGAAATAAACCCTTAAATAATAAACATTAAAATTTAAAATTTTTTTAACACTTTCTCGTTTGATTGACGAGTATTTTCTTTACTTTCACATCATGTGTGTTTGAATGTGTTTGAAAATACAACCAAAGAGGAAATTAAAAAACCTATATTTACTAATTTAATATAATTTACCAAGTTTTTCACAATGACTTGATTGTTAAGAAGAGCAAAGAGCAGGCTGACAATTTTCTAGTCCTTGCAACATAATATTGTGTTCTCCGTGTTTGATCCCGGAAACGTAAAGATATTCCTTAAAAGTGTTGTTACTTGCATTCGAAGCTTATGTTGCAGCTTAGAAATATCAATTTTATGTATGCTTCAGTTAAGTACTGGTATCTTATGATTACCTATTTTTCAACCCCTGTCCCAGGTTCTACTAGTCTAGGGTCAGCCATTAATTTTGGCTAGGGCGGCCAACCTGTCCCAGCACTAATCCTCATGCACCCTGGGACAGGTTGGCCGCCCCCGCAGAAATATTTTACGACCGACCCTTGGCCAGGAGACCCTGGGAAAGGTTGTCCTACAATCGACTTGTTCATGTTGATACTCGCGTATTCTTAATTAAGCTGGTGGAAGTCCAAAAATAAATGAAATATTTGCCGAATTGTACCTGATACAATATTATTTATGTTAAGAATGCTGCTAGCAATGTAATATTTAACGAAGTTTAACAAACACGTAATTACAGGAAATCAGCTGATTATGCAACAAGTCGTTGCATCACTTTCAGTGGCAATGACAATACACGAAAACATAACCTATCTAAAAAGTTATCAGTAGTGATTGTTAGTAATTAAATCCAAATTGATAGTAATTAAAAAACGGTCGTAGGTAAAGTAGTGTACGCAACTCGCGTTAATAGTCTTTACGACACTCGTAGAAGTTTTTAAGGCACGAGCCTTGGCGAGTGCCTTAAATTTTCTACTCGTGTCGTAAAGACTCACTTAACGCAATTGTTGCGTAAACTACTATTATATTTTCATACTTTATTGGTATATGCGTTAGTTGAGCCGTAATATAACTTACTAAAAATAAATATTACGTTTTACCATTTACGTAATAAAAAATGGATTAAACTGATGAGTTTGGTTGCTAGAAAAAAATATATTATGCAAGCGTTTCATTGTCGTCCAATAAGTTTTGTTATAGAAAACTTCTATTCTTCCTACATATGTTTGCCTACGGATAGCCTACATTTCAAGAGCAAAATGGAGGTCGTATTCTATTGTAAATTCCTTACAGATAATCATCTTATTTAATACTACGTTATCATAACATTTATAAAACTCCTGACACAAGGACTTTACTTTAGAAAAAGTTGAATAAATCAGTTAAATATTAATTGCAAATTTCCTGACTTAAGAGATTCAGTAAGAGATTTTTGATGGATAGTGAATAACCAAGATTATTCATTTCAATTTTAAAAATCTATTATTATTTCTAATAATGTATCTCTATATTAATTTTGAAACATACTTCCCAAAACATTTATTATGACATCTTCAAGCAAAAGTAATCTTAATCGATAGTCTTTTGGTATAAATAATAAACTCAATAGATTTTCATTTTATTTTTGTTTAAGCTTATTTTAGCGTGGTAAAATGTATTTCATGAAAGTAGTAAGTTATACCTAACATACTTTATTACTAACAAAAATTACTTTCCAATTCACTTGAGAGGTTTAGTTCTGTAAAAGTAGACTTGTGAAGGTTTTTCTCCAATAAGCTGACTTTCTCTTTTATCTTTCCCTCCATTTCCTTTTCCATCCACTCTTTTATCTTCTGTCTATCATTGACTTTCATTACTCCTTGAGTCTTTAGGCCTTTACCAATCCAGCTGTTAGGTAATGTGTTCTTGGTAATTCATTAGAGCCATAAAGTAAATAGCTATTCGTTCCTTTCCATTGGTTATTCGTTAAAAGAATACGTCAGTGCTTACAAAACTGGTGTTCACAAATATACCTCCACCTTAAAAAAAGCCTCTAATCTAATAGTGAGCTTGTTAAATTTGAAATGTCCCTCTGGTATTTTTATACATCGATAAAAACCTATATATCTATGAATATAAAAACACCAAATTTTTCACAAGTATTTTTTTATTTACCTTATCCAATTCACTTCCAAAACTATGTTATGCACAATGTAAACAATTATCACTGGATTATATCCAAGACAAAAATTTTAATTGATTTTAATAACGGTACGTCCAAAATAAGGAAATTGAAACTAAAATGTTCGATATGATTGTAAAAAAATCTTTATTTCCGTTACGAAAGGAACTGCAATCAACAAATCGACAATGCCATGGATTATTTATTGATAACTTGCCTATAAAGTGAAAGGAAATTGGTCAATTTACCTTGTCAATGAACTTAACAGCAATACCTGTTACGTATTGTAAAGCCATGATGGTTTATTTAATCTATTGAATCAGATTCTTACAATTCAATTCAATTTAGGTGCAATTCTACAGGGGTTTTCAAATAATGTATATTTTTCTTCAGCTTCAACTAGTACATTCATTTCACATACAATACGACTGCAAAAGTTGGTAATACTTTAAAACATTTTCAAAGAGAACAAGTTCTTACGAAACTAAAACTTAAGGAGACCGCTGATCCCATCTCTAATGGGCAACCTTAAATTGGCTTAAGGGTTTTAACTCTTTTAGAAAGAATGTTCACACCTGCAACCCCAAAATGTATTGTAAATAACTTATTTGAATGGATACAATTCCTTAATTCAACAATACAGAGGATATTCCCATAACTGAATGGTATGTTACGTGGGTGTGCTATCTAGTAATAGTGTATTTGGTCAGGAGTACTTCTTTTAGCTATTTATATAAGTGATTTCCCAATGAATCTACATGAAAAAGATTATAAATAAAATTATTTTTGCATTCATTATAATTGTTTCATGCAAATCCCTATCGAAGAGATGTCCAGGAAAAAAGTTGAATATATAGTTTAATTGTTTTGAACTACCTACATGGTACAGAAGAAAATGTCTGACCAATATTATTATAGCTTACACAGCTTGAATGGATATAAAAATATATGTTACTTGTTCATATTAAGCACCTTACGTAATTACCATTTAATCGCAGTATATTATTGATTGTATACCTTCAGCTTGATATGGTTGTTGAGCAAAACACTTCTCCAAATAGTACCAGTCTAGCCTAATAATGCCAATTCCTCTTGATACTAATACAAGGTAATATCAACAATGAACGTCTAGAACACAAACCTAATTAAACCTTTCAACGTCTATGTTTGTACACTTGACTAAACACAAGGTAATTATTATGTGACAAACTAATTAGTGCCTTATTAATTATCTATAACCACCTGTGCGTTATCAAGTAAGTATATTATAGATTTAATCTTATATGATGGACATTCTGAGATAAAGTTCATGAAGTTACTTTTGCCAATTTCTCTATAGGGAAGAAGCTATTGCCGTATTGGTTTGCCGTACGTTGATTTGGGTTAAATCTGTTCAGTATCACATGTCAATGGTATATTTGTATGGTTTTCAATGGTGCATGTATTGGAAAATAAATTTTAGGAAGATTGGTCAAGATTTTAACCAAAAATAAACCTGTTTATAATTTTGGCTGGTTTACCTTGTTTTGATTTGTTGCATACGATGACAACATTTAACTAACAAAAATCCTGTAATAATTTTTCTTAGCTTATTTTTGTATTCTTTTATTTAATTTAGTAGTCTATTTCAATTCAGTAAATTTCATAAATTTAATAAATTACGATTATTCGGCCAGTAAGAAGATATTTTTACAATGTATATATCCTGACACATTTCTTGATAAAAACCTATCCGTTAAATCAACACAAGATGTTGAAATATTTTAAACATATATCTGAAATAGTAGATACATATACTATTTCTGGGCCTTAAGCTCAATTCATTTTCGCTCGAGTAAGGCTCAATCTTGCAGAAACCTTCCACTTTGACGCTTTTCAGAAAGTTTTCAAGGAGAGATCAGAGGACATTTAATCTGGTTTGACATACAAATTAATCAATTTCGTATGGAAAAGACTCGATTAAATTTCTAATGAAAAAAAAACTTTTAAAATTATAATGATGAATTGAAACTTTTCTCCTGTTACACAGGTTTACTCAATAATATATTAAACTAGGATTAAGGAGGGTAATCTCAAATTATGAATGTATATATGAATTTTACCCAATGAATATTTTGTGGAAACAACTTGCCTTACATAATAATCTGTTTGTTTTGGTGAACTTGCTTACATATAGTGACCTAGTTAAATATAAATAGCTAGCAGTTTGTATATTAACATATTTACATTCAGCTTTTCCCACAAGTTATGCACATTTTTCATTGAGAGGGATTTACAGTTCTAGTTATAAAATTATCACAAGCCTCATCAGATATTTCTTTACAGTCAAACACTTTGGGATAGTGTTTATTCATTTGTTTATTAATCGTATTTTCTTATGCCAATGATTATATTAAGTTGTATAACAATAAAGGATGATGTAATTTGATTATATTAATTGATAGAATGATAAATGGCATCTGAGTCTGGGTAACGATCTCGCTTGGAAATGAACCAGCGGCCTACAGAACCGAAGGGGAGTGTAACCACTAGGCTAACCAGATATTGTTTCCAAGTACACCAGAGATGTATCTAATTGCATTTTCATTAGTTTATCTGTACTTTCATACTAACTACATATATAGTCATATACCTCAAAACTATTGTCAATTGAAAATTACTATATATTTTGGAATAAGTTACCAAAAATTATTTAATAAGTTTATTTTTTATTAAAAATACTATATTTAAGAAATTCAAATGTGTCAAATTTTGCGTAAAAAATCAGCTTTTGTGCAACCCTGTATCACACAGGAATTACAAAAAATATTTTCTCAAACTACATGCATAATGTGACTTTTGAAAATGCATAAACGAACCTTACAACACCTTACAGTATATCAACAGATATGTAAACTGTGAGAGTAATTTTGTATCCATAACAATTTTCTAAACACTGCAAGCGTTTACAAAAATATTGACGTATATACTTACACTTTAAATCATTTAATAGATTGAAGGTAAGACCCAAGAATAATCCCAAACGTTATAAAATGTTCAAATACATTCTGAGAGGCGTCAAAGTGGAACGCTTCTACAAGGTTGGAGCTCAATCGTGCGAAAATAAATTTAGCTTAAGGTCCAGGAATCGGTGTTGGCATCCTCTGAACTTTGTAGTTCAAACTGAGCTGTAAATGGTAATAATAATCATATGTAGTAGATGTTACGATTAGGAAGTGTTATTAATGCATAATATGTAATAGTAATACTAGGCTCGCTCTAGTAATAATAATTTAATTTTAACATGGAAAAGTATGAAAACTATCCTTTGTTTTAATTTATTTATGAAACAATCGCTATTGACGTAAGTCAACGTATACTAACAAGCTTTCATACTTTATATAGCATTAAGTTGTACCAATATTGTTAATCAACATGTTTAAAATTTAAAATGCTTTCCATATTCTAAACTATACACAGCATAAGAATTTACAACTTTCACTTTTACAATTGTCAACTTTTTTTAATATTTAAGCAAGAACTAGTTAATAACTCAACAACACCCACATTTCATTGTTCATTTGATTTAAGAACTTTTCTAAAACTCCTTAACTAAACAGTTTAACCATTAAAAATGCTTATACAACCGTTATCAAAATGAATTCGAATTTTTTCAATCAAAGTGTTACAAAGAAACACACAGATAAACGTAAGCAATGGAAGTCACTATAAAATAACACTAATTGTAAAAACTAGATTTAAAAAGGACTAAAAAATTGGAATGGTTTTCTTCTCTGTAGGCAAATAACAGCCATTTTATGACTATTTTTTACCAAGGTAGGTTGCGAACCCTATTCTGATTCTTTAAAAAATATGTGCAGCAAGAATATGTTAACATAACTTTTTTTATCACAACCAATCAAATGTCCCGTTGACAATATGTCCTTTTTTGCATGTTATAGGAATAGGTAAAAATATTTGAATCAAATCACATTTTTCTGCTTTAGAACTAATCGTAAATAAGCTCTTTCGCTACTCAGCCTGTAGATAAGTCTCGTTGACGTTGATGGAACGAACCCACCAAGTACGTGACAATCAAAAGTATAGATAAGAGGTTAAGGAACTCGTGTTTACAAAAGAAATTGTAACATTTCTTTATAAAATTATTTCTTGTAACATTAACAGAAGAAATTGCTTTTGGAAGCAGGGCCTAATTCCAGGTAGCAATGGTGTTTAATAATCTTACTCACTTCCCACAATCATTGTCACAATCTGATCATAAATAGCATAAAACGTGTTTTTACAAAACAAAATTATTTTATGTGTCAAAATCGGTCATGTGGAATTGTGTAATAAACAGCATTCTCCAGTATGTGAACGCCAATGAAAACATTGTGGGTTTTCTCATGGCTGCAATACTCCGAAAACCCCATAAAAACCTCTTAAGTTTGGAAACTTGTGGGACAGATCCCTAGGTCAGTAACGAATCGGGTATAGTCATAGCTGTCATATGTCGTATAAAGTATTCTACCACTAAAATCTCAGTTGGGATAAACAGGAAGAAAAAGCTAAATATACAAAAGAACATTCTTTTCCATACATTATTATCAAATTAAGTGGTACTGTTGAACTGTGATTGAAAAACCATCGGTGTACGTGAAAATATATGATGGAACAGCTATATTTCAAACAAGTCCTCCTCCTTTGCGTCCTATTCCCGATGCAAAGCACAGCTGCTAGTAAATGTATACATTTACCTAAATCTTACGTAAACATTTCAAGACAACTTTACAGCATTAAATTTTGTTACAGCAAAAACATTTTATGTTTCATCACTGAATAGCATTTTTTAATATATAGTTCATGGAATTCAATAAATAATTCAAATGCTTTTATTTCGTTTCTACGAAATATTTACGTCCGTTACTTAGTGTTTTTTAAACTGTGCTCAATATTGATGTAAAACATGAAATTCATATATTTTGTAGACGAAATTCATATTCATCGTATACGATTTTCATTTTTACTCAACAAAAAAGGCCTTTTTAGGACGTGTAGCTGTGTAGGACGTGCATATTGAATAATAATGTCATAATTATTGTTTTTGCTTTTTATAGCTCATTTCCTCAGTAAAAACAATCGGTAAAATTATGTTGGTAAAAGTCAATGATGCAAACATTTCACCTATGACCACTTTTAATATTCAACAATTAACCTTTGGGTCGAAATGATCCAACTTAAGCTTATCTATATAAATAAAATTAGAGTTTTGTCTGTACATTGCTTAGAATAATGAACTTTTTGGTTATTTTTACATTTCATAGGTCAGAGAAACCGAATCAAACCTTATCTCAATTTCTGTCTGTCTGTCTGTCTGTCTGTCTGTCTGTCTATCTGTCATTCTCTTGGTAACGCTAAAATACGCACTTTATTACAACTACTCCTCAATAACTATAGCACTGTCCCGCCTGAAACTTATTTTCCAAATACTATACATATATGAGATGGTTTTAGACGTATTTCATCGAATATGAGACAGTTAGATATTTAACAGTAAACCCTTGAAAATCAAGTTTTTGTCGATTTTTGACGTGGAATTTCTGGAAGAATGTTGCTTTGTTTACAACTAATCATATGCACATGGTTTTAATTGAAATACAATCTTAATTTTGACATTGGCATACAGCTGTGATTAGAAAACGTTAGCCTATTTGAACTCAAGGTTAACCATAGCCTTATCGATTCACACAACTTAAAAACCATACGAAATGTATACTATATTATATAACTGAACACCAGTTCTGCTAATTATAACAATGGGTTTTGTACATTTCATCCATTACCGTACAAATAATTAAAATAATAATACATTAATTGGTTAGAAGTAAATTTAATTCAAATTACAGATTCAATACAAAGTATTCAATATAAAAGTTAAACATTTTAGATAACAAAATTACGATCAGCTGATTGTTATTCTTTAATATCTGTGCGCTACTAACCAGCAAACAAACTTGACCAGTTTATTATTGTTCATTACTCTTTACACCAAAATAAAAGTTATAATAGTTAATAATGTCCTAAATTATTTCACGTTTATAAATAAAAGAAAATCTACTCTTCTTTTAATTTATTTTTTTTTGAGGTAATGTTTTTAAAAAAGTTCATATTCCCATATGAATTTGCATCAATCAGATGTTTCATACTGTACAGTAGAGATATTCGTTGACATAGTGTCAAACACAAATTAAATTTGTTTACAACTAAACATATGGACATATTTTTGTTGCTTTAGTTGAGAGGTTACAAGTTAATCTTTAATACATTATTTGTTGAAATATTTTCTATTGTTTCTAAATAAATATGTCCTGAAGAGTATGCCTCGCAAGAGAAAAAGCAATTTGGGTAGAAAAACAAATAATGCCAAGAGACAAAAATTGTGTGTATCCACGGAATCAGTTGATTATGATGATTCGGACTCTGATGATGGTGTACATAGCAATAATGAGTCGACAATTTTAAGTTCCGTTGTGGTTGAAGATTATGCACGACCTTCAACCAGTCGAGAGCGTGTCGCCCTATTTAGGTCTCAGCAGAATGAAAAAGAACGTGAAAGCAGGCGAGACACTGAACGTTTAAGATTTAGCCAAAGAATACAAAATGAGACGGAAGAGGAGCGAGAAGCTCGACGGAACAGGGACCGAATACGGCACGTCCAGAGAAAAGAAAATGAGACAGAAGAGGAGCGAGATGCACGTCGGTGCAGCAACCGAATACAGCAAGTTCAGAAGAGGGGAAACGAGACAGAGGTTGAGCGAGAAGCACGTCGGAACAGTGACCGAATACTACACGTTCGGGGGAGGGAAAACGAAACAGAGGAGGAGCAAGAAGCACGTCGGGAGAGTGACCGAATACTACATGTTCAGAGGAGGGAAAACGAGACAGATGAGGAGCGAGAAGCACGTCGGAACAGTGACCGAATACGACACGTACGGAAGAGGGAAAACGAAACAGAGGAGGAGCAAGAAGCACGTCGGAACAATGACCGAATATTACACGTCCAGAGAAGGGAAAACGAAACAGAGGAGGAGCAAGAAGCACGTCGGGAGAGTGACCGAATACTACATGTTCAAAGGAGGGAAAACGAGACAGTGGAGGAGGGAGGAGCACGTCGAAACAGTGACCGAATCCTACACGTTCGCAGGAGGGAAAATGAAACAAGAGAAGAGAGAGAAAGTAGGCAAGAACGAGATAGAGTTCGGCAAAACCAACGTAGGAATAATGAAACTCCTGAAGAGCGGGAAGCTAGACATATAATCGACAATGATAGGTACCGTCGCACTGTTGAAGAGCAAACTCTACTTTTGCATGACGAGGCGACCCGAGTGGAGGAACTTCGAGCAAGCCAGGACATTGCTGACAGAAATGCCCGTGTTGCCGCTGATTCTGAAAGACATAGGGTGAACAGAGTCGTTGAGAGCGACGCAGAAAGACAAACTAGGATCGCGCGGGAAAGAACTCGGCATGTCGAAAGAAATTTAACAGAATGGCGAGACACACACAACAGTGGATTCCAATATGATCCTTTTACACGTTACAGTGAAGCTGCCAATATTGGAGATTTTGATAAAGTTTGTAGGTTTTGTCACGCTTTGAGTTGGTCAAAGGAACCACGTGGAATATGTTGTGCTTCTGGTAAAGTGTCCATACCGTCTATTTTGGAAGCACCTGAGCCGCTACGTACATGGATATCGGACGAATCACCTCAATCGCGAAATTTTCTTAGACATATCAGGGCCTACAATAGTGCGTTCCAAATGACTTCTTTTGGAGGTAATGAAATCCGTGAAGGACCATATATGCCTACATTTAAGGTCCAAGGACAAGTGTACCATTTGATCGGCTCTCTTTTGCCACCCCCTGGACTTCCGCCGTCTTACCTTCAGATTTACTTTGTTGGGGATGACCAAGTCCAGCTTCAAAGAAGGCAAAGTTTATTTCAAGACCTTGATCATGACATGTTGGCCGCTTTGCAAAACATGCTTCAGAATAATAACGCCTACTTGCTCAGCTTCAAAACTACTTTAGAAACATTTCCTGTAGATTCACCTGATTTCAAAATTGTTATTAGAGCCGACAGACGCCCTGCAGGGGACCACCCAGGTAGATACAATGAACCAACAGTCAATGAGGTTGCTATTTTGATGATTGGGGATCCAAGTGACCATCGAGACATCATTTTAAATTCAAGAGAACAGGGTTTGAAACGAATATATGAAACCCACCGATCTTATGATGCCCTACAATATCCCCTTATGTTTTGTAGAGGCGAAGATGGATATAGTTTCAATTTATATCATGTAAACCCGGTTACTAAACAACCAACCACAAAGAAAACTAGCTCACGAGAGTTTTACGCCTATCGCATTATGGTTAGAGAAGGTGAAGCAAATCACATTCATAAATTCAAACAGCTTTTGAACCAGTACTTGGTGGACATGTACGCTAAAGTTGAGAGTGAAAGGCTGCTGTATCTTCGTACGCACCAAAAGGAACTGAGAGCAGAGAATTACATACACCTTCAAGACGCTTTAAGACGAGACGACAACGTAGAAGAAATGGGGCAAAAGATAATTTTACCTGCCACCTTTACTGGAGGTCCTAGATATATGCATTCTCGCACACAGGACGCCTTTTGCTATGTTCGGAAGTTTGGTCGTTCAGAACTTTTCATAACAATGACAACAAATCCAAAATGGATAGAAATCACGAGTGTAATTGGAGAAAGGCAGTCTGCTCACGACCGGTATGATGTGGTATCACGAGTTTTTCATTTGAAGCTTAACTGTATGATTGCTGTTCTTATGAAAGGCCAGATTTATGGCTCAGTTCGCTGCTACATGTACTCTGTTGAATGGCAGAAACGTGGTCTTCCACACGCTCATATCCTGATTTGGCTTGAAGAATCCATTCCTCCAAATAGAATAGATCAAGTCATTTCTGCAGAGCTTCCAAATCCTGAAACTGATCCTGAACTTGCAGATATAGTCAAGACTCACATGCTGCACGGACCATGCGGAGCTTTTAATGTGCGACAGCGCAAGCTTCCCTGTATGAAGGATGGTCACTGTAGCAAAAGATACCCTAGACCATTTGTCAATGAAACGGCAACAGGAGACAATGGATACCCAACATACAGAAGGCGCTCCCCAGATGATGGAGGCCATCATGTCCTAATCAGAGTAGGTAACGATGAAATCCCTATGGACAACCGATGGGTAGTACCTTACTCGCCTGTATTGTCCCGAACATTTCTAACACATGTTAACGTTGAGTACTGTAGCAGTGTAAAATCTATAAAGTACATCTGCAAGTACATAAACAAGGGCAGTGACCAGGCCACATTTGCAGTAAGTAATGACACAGACGAAATTAAAATGTACCAAAGTGGTCGGTATATATGCACATCTGAGGCGGTATGGAGAATTTTATCATTTCCTATACATGAGAGGTTTCCCGCTGTGTTGCATTTAGAGGTCCACCTTCCAAATGAGCAAAGAGTATATTTCCAGCCAGGCAATGTTCGGGAAATAATGGACCAAAGTACAACTCTTTTGGCCTTCTTCAATCTCTGCCAGACGGACGCCTTTTCAAGAACCCTCCTCTACAACGAGTTGCCCTATTATTACACATACTCTAAACAAAGAGGTTGGTCCAGGAGGCGGAGAGGACAACCAGTACCAGGACATCCTGACGTGAGACAAGATCCGTGCATCGGTAGGGTGTACACTGTCCATCCAAGCTGCAGTGAGCGTTACCATCTCCGACTCCTCCTACACACTGTTCGAGGTCCAACATCTTTTGAGGATCTCAAGACTGTTGATGGTGTGCTCCATCCAAATTTCCAATCCGCATGCCGTGCCCTTGGTTTACTAGAGGATGATGCGTGCTGGGAGGGCACTCTTGCAGAAGCTGCTGTTTCTGACAGTCCCACCAAGTTGAGGGATCTCTTCAGTGTCTTATTAGTATTTTGCAATGTGAGCAACCCTCTTGAGCTCTGGATCAGATTCAGAGATTCCCTCTCAGAGGACTTTTTGAGATCTGCACATCAAGTCGACATTAACACCACCTTTGAAAACAATCCTATCATATATGACCAGTGCCTAGCAAGCATTCAAGAGACAATCACTCGCATGGGAGGACTTGGGCTCGAAAGCTACAACTTACCAGTACCAGCCATAGATGTCAATCAGTTAAACCATGATTATATCAGAGAGACAAGTTACGACCATCCCGAACTCATTAGGTTTATTGAACAGTGTACGCCAACTCTCAACGAGGAGCAGCGCCAAGTGTATGAGCAAGTTTTGACGAGCATAAATGGACAAAGAAACAAGATGTTTTTTCTTGATGCTCCTGGAGGTACTGGAAAGACCTACCTCATAAAGCTGATTCTCGCAAAGGTTAGATCAAACAGTAAGATTGCTCTTGCTGTGGCCTCTTCTGGCATTGCAGCAACCCTTCTGCCAGGTGGAAGAACTGCCCATTCCATGTTCAAAATCCCAATAAATGTAGAGCATATGGACATCCCGATTTGTTCTATATCGAAGAGCGCTCCCATGGCACGAGTTCTACAAGCAGCCTCCTTAATAGTCTGGGACGAGTGTACGATGTCCAATAAACTGACAATCGAGGCCCTCGACAGAACACTCAAAGATATGAGGAACAGTAATAAGATCATGGGTGGAGTGACGGTATTGTTCTCTGGTGACTTCCGCCAAACTCTGCCAGTTGTAGTGAGAGGCACAAGGGCGGATGAAATTAACGCCTCTATGAAAAGATCTACCCTATGGCCAATAATGAACAAACTGGCGTTAACAAAGAACATGCGGGCCAATATTGGAAATGAGGTGGAAGAATTCTCCAATGTTCTGTTAAAGTTGGGAGATGGAAAGCTGGGTAACGTTGATGGAACTATCGATATACCACCTTCTCTTGGTGTTATTGTTCAAACCCAAGATGAACTCATCGAGAAAGTCTATCCAGGAATTGAAGACCTCCCAAACAAGAGCAGTGCCTGGTTATGCAATAGGGCTATTCTCACTCCAAAAAATGAAGTTTCAACAAAGATAAATAAGAAAGTGATGTCCCTATTCCTAAGCGAGGACAAGACATATTTGTCGGTGAACACAGTTCTAAGAAATGATGACGCAGTGCACTACCCGGCAGAGTTTCTTGACTCGGTGACAGCACCTGGACTACCCGCCCACGAACTTAATCTTAAAATTGGTATTCCCGTTATGCTTCTAAGAAATTTAAACCCTCCTAAATTATGCAATGGGACTCGGCTTCGAATTCGAAGTCTCCAGCGAAATGTCATAGAAGCCGAAATTCTAACAGGCTGTGGTGCGGGAGAAGTGGTGTTTGTCCCCCGGATCCCACTCATCCCAAGCAACTATCCCTTTGAGTTTAAGCGCCTGCAATTTCCCTTAAATCCATGTTTTTCCATGACGATCAACAAATCGCAAGGTCAGACACTGTCAACAGCAGGGATTGAACTAGGTGACGCGCAATGTTTTTCACACGGACAGCTGTACGTGGCGTGCAGCCGAGTGCGATCGCCAACCAACCTTTACATACATGCCCCAGGCGGTCGAACCACTAATATAGTATATGAAGAGGCATTAAGTTAGGCAACCTTTTAATTTTTTGTGTTTTTTGTTTTTCTTCACTATTTAATATTTATTTTCAATGTATGTCATTTGTTGTTTTTGAAATTTTGATATTGTAATTTCGCTGTGACAAATGTTAAGCGCTTCAACTCTGCTATCTTTGCCAACTTTGTTATTTAAAACTTTCGAATATTTTTCAAGATTTAAGTTTTTTAATGTATTTTTATGTACTAAATTATGTTAAAATAAATTAATCATTGTTATTACAAAAAGTTTGTAACCTTATTCTTGAATAAACCCGTTCTTCGTACGGGTTTATTCAAGAATAAGGTTACAAACTTTTTGTAATAACAATGATTAATTTATTTTAACATAATTTAGTACATAAAAATACATTAAAAAACTTAAATCTTGAAAAATATTCGAAAGTTTTAAATAACAAAGTTGGCAAAGATAGCAGAGTTGAAGCGCTTAACATTTGTCACAGCGAAATTACAATATCAAAATTTCAAAAACAACAAATGACATACATTGAAAATAAATATTAAATAGTGAAGAAAAACAAAAAACACAAAAAATTAAAAGGTTGCCTAACTTAATGCCTCTTCATATACTATATTAGTGGTTCGACCGCCTGGGGCATGTATGTAAAGGTTGGTTGGCGATCGCACTCGGCTGCACGCCACGTACAGCTGTCCGTGTGAAAAACATTGCGCGTCACCTAGTTCAATCCCTGCTGTTGACAGTGTCTGACCTTGCGATTTGTTGATCGTCATGGAAAAACATGGATTTAAGGGAAATTGCAGGCGCTTAAACTCAAAGGGATAGTTGCTTGGGATGAGTGGGATCCGGGGGACAAACACCACTTCTCCCGCACCACAGCCTGTTAGAATTTCGGCTTCTATGACATTTCGCTGGAGACTTCGAATTCGAAGCCGAGTCCCATTGCATAATTTAGGAGGGTTTAAATTTCTTAGAAGCATAACGGGAATACCAATTTTAAGATTAAGTTCGTGGGCGGGTAGTCCAGGTGCTGTCACCGAGTCAAGAAACTCTGCCGGGTAGTGCACTGCGTCATCATTTCTTAGAACTGTGTTCACCGACAAATATGTCTTGTCCTCGCTTAGGAATAGGGACATCACTTTCTTATTTATCTTTGTTGAAACTTCATTTTTTGGAGTGAGAATAGCCCTATTGCATAACCAGGCACTGCTCTTGTTTGGGAGGTCTTCAATTCCTGGATAGACTTTCTCGATGAGTTCATCTTGGGTTTGAACAATAACACCAAGAGAAGGTGGTATATCGATAGTTCCATCAACGTTACCCAGCTTTCCATCTCCCAACTTTAACAGAACATTGGAGAATTCTTCCACCTCATTTCCAATATTGGCCCGCATGTTCTTTGTTAACGCCAGTTTGTTCATTATTGGCCATAGGGTAGATCTTTTCATAGAGGCGTTAATTTCATCCGCCCTTGTGCCTCTCACTACAACTGGCAGAGTTTGGCGGAAGTCACCAGAGAACAATACCGTCACTCCACCCATGATCTTATTACTGTTCCTCATATCTTTGAGTGTTCTGTCGAGGGCCTCGATTGTCAGTTTATTGGACATCGTACACTCGTCCCAGACTATTAAGGAGGCTGCTTGTAGAACTCGTGCCATGGGAGCGCTCTTCGATATAGAACAAATCGGGATGTCCATATGCTCTACATTTATTGGGATTTTGAACATGGAATGGGCAGTTCTTCCACCTGGCAGAAGGGTTGCTGCAATGCCAGAAGAGGCCACAGCAAGAGCAATCTTACTGTTTGATCTAACCTTTGCGAGAATCAGCTTTATGAGGTAGGTCTTTCCAGTACCTCCAGGAGCATCAAGAAAAAACATCTTGTTTCTTTGTCCATTTATGCTCGTCAAAACTTGCTCATACACTTGGCGCTGCTCCTCGTTGAGAGTTGGCGTACACTGTTCAATAAACCTAATGAGTTCGGGATGGTCGTAACTTGTCTCTCTGATATAATCATGGTTTAACTGATTGACATCTATGGCTGGTACTGGTAAGTTGTAGCTTTCGAGCCCAAGTCCTCCCATGCGAGTGATTGTCTCTTGAATGCTTGCTAGGCACTGGTCATATATGATAGGATTGTTTTCAAAGGTGGTGTTAATGTCGACTTGATGTGCAGATCTCAAAAAGTCCTCTGAGAGGGAATCTCTGAATCTGATCCAGAGCTCAAGAGGGTTGCTCACATTGCAAAATACTAATAAGACACTGAAGAGATCCCTCAACTTGGTGGGACTGTCAGAAACAGCAGCTTCTGCAAGAGTGCCCTCCCAGCACGCATCATCCTCTAGTAAACCAAGGGCACGGCATGCGGATTGGAAATTTGGATGGAGCACACCATCAACAGTCTTGAGATCCTCAAAAGATGTTGGACCTCGAACAGTGTGTAGGAGGAGTCGGAGATGGTAACGCTCACTGCAGCTTGGATGGACAGTGTACACCCTACCGATGCACGGATCTTGTCTCACGTCAGGATGTCCTGGTACTGGTTGTCCTCTCCGCCTCCTGGACCAACCTCTTTGTTTAGAGTATGTGTAATAATAGGGCAACTCGTTGTAGAGGAGGGTTCTTGAAAAGGCGTCCGTCTGGCAGAGATTGAAGAAGGCCAAAAGAGTTGTACTTTGGTCCATTATTTCCCGAACATTGCCTGGCTGGAAATATACTCTTTGCTCATTTGGAAGGTGGACCTCTAAATGCAACACAGCGGGAAACCTCTCATGTATAGGAAATGATAAAATTCTCCATACCGCCTCAGATGTGCATATATACCGACCACTTTGGTACATTTTAATTTCGTCTGTGTCATTACTTACTGCAAATGTGACCTGGTCACTGCCCTTGTTTATGTACTTGCAGATGTACTTTATAGATTTTACACTGCTACAGTACTCAACGTTAACATGTGTTAGAAATGTTCGGGACAATACAGGCGAGTAAGGTACTACCCATCGGTTGTCCATAGGGATTTCATCGTTACCTACTCTGATTAGGACATGATGGCCTCCATCATCTGGGGAGCGCCTTCTGTATGTTGGGTATCCATTGTCTCCTGTTGCCGTTTCATTGACAAATGGTCTAGGGTATCTTTTGCTACAGTGACCATCCTTCATACAGGGAAGCTTGCGCTGTCGCACATTAAAAGCTCCGCATGGTCCGTGCAGCATGTGAGTCTTGACTATATCTGCAAGTTCAGGATCAGTTTCAGGATTTGGGAGCTCTGCAGAAATGACTTGATCTATTCTATTTGGAGGAATGGATTCTTCAAGCCAAATCAGGATATGAGCGTGTGGAAGACCACGTTTCTGCCATTCAACAGAGTACATGTAGCAGCGAACTGAGCCATAAATCTGGCCTTTCATAAGAACAGCAATCATACAGTTAAGCTTCAAATGAAAAACTCGTGATACCACATCATACCGGTCGTGAGCAGACTGCCTTTCTCCAATTACACTCGTGATTTCTATCCATTTTGGATTTGTTGTCATTGTTATGAAAAGTTCTGGACGACCAAACTTCCGAACATAGCAAAAGGCGTCCTGTGTGCGAGAATGCATATATCTAGGACCTCCAGTGAAGGTGGCAGGTAAAATTATCTTTTGCCCCATTTCTTCTACGTTGTCGTCTCGTCTTAAAGCGTCTTGAAGGTGTATGTAATTCTCTGCTCTCAGTTCCTTTTGGTGCGTACGAAGATACAGCAGCCTTTCACTCTCAACTTTAGCGTACATGTCCACCAAGTACTGGTTCAAAAGCTGTTTGAATTTATGAATGTGATTTGCTTCACCTTCTCTAACCATAATGCGATAGGCGTAAAACTCTCGTGAGCTAGTTTTCTTTGTGGTTGGTTGTTTAGTAACCGGGTTTACATGATATAAATTGAAACTATATCCATCTTCGCCTCTACAAAACATAAGGGGATATTGTAGGGCATCATAAGATCGGTGGGTTTCATATATTCGTTTCAAACCCTGTTCTCTTGAATTTAAAATGATGTCTCGATGGTCACTTGGATCCCCAATCATCAAAATAGCAACCTCATTGACTGTTGGTTCATTGTATCTACCTGGGTGGTCCCCTGCAGGGCGTCTGTCGGCTCTAATAACAATTTTGAAATCAGGTGAATCTACAGGAAATGTTTCTAAAGTAGTTTTGAAGCTGAGCAAGTAGGCGTTATTATTCTGAAGCATGTTTTGCAAAGCGGCCAACATGTCATGATCAAGGTCTTGAAATAAACTTTGCCTTCTTTGAAGCTGGACTTGGTCATCCCCAACAAAGTAAATCTGAAGGTAAGACGGCGGAAGTCCAGGGGGTGGCAAAAGAGAGCCGATCAAATGGTACACTTGTCCTTGAACCTTAAATGTAGGCATATATGGTCCTTCACGGATTTCATTACCTCCAAAAGAAGTCATTTGGAACGCACTATTGTAGGCCCTGATATGTCTAAGAAAATTTCGCGATTGAGGTGATTCGTCCGATATCCATGTACGTAGCGGCTCAGGTGCTTCCAAAATAGACGGTATGGACACTTTACCAGAAGCACAACATATTCCACGTGGTTCCTTTGACCAACTCAAAGCGTGACAAAACCTACAAACTTTATCAAAATCTCCAATATTGGCAGCTTCACTGTAACGTGTAAAAGGATCATATTGGAATCCACTGTTGTGTGTGTCTCGCCATTCTGTTAAATTTCTTTCGACATGCCGAGTTCTTTCCCGCGCGATCCTAGTTTGTCTTTCTGCGTCGCTCTCAACGACTCTGTTCACCCTATGTCTTTCAGAATCAGCGGCAACACGGGCATTTCTGTCAGCAATGTCCTGGCTTGCTCGAAGTTCCTCCACTCGGGTCGCCTCGTCATGCAAAAGTAGAGTTTGCTCTTCAACAGTGCGACGGTACCTATCATTGTCGATTATATGTCTAGCTTCCCGCTCTTCAGGAGTTTCATTATTCCTACGTTGGTTTTGCCGAACTCTATCTCGTTCTTGCCTACTTTCTCTCTCTTCTCTTGTTTCATTTTCCCTCCTGCGAACGTGTAGGATTCGGTCACTGTTTCGACGTGCTCCTCCCTCCTCCACTGTCTCGTTTTCCCTCCTTTGAACATGTAGTATTCGGTCACTCTCCCGACGTGCTTCTTGCTCCTCCTCTGTTTCGTTTTCCCTTCTCTGGACGTGTAATATTCGGTCATTGTTCCGACGTGCTTCTTGCTCCTCCTCTGTTTCGTTTTCCCTCTTCCGTACGTGTCGTATTCGGTCACTGTTCCGACGTGCTTCTCGCTCCTCATCTGTCTCGTTTTCCCTCCTCTGAACATGTAGTTTTCGGTCACTCTCCCGACGTGCTTCTTGCTCCTCCTCTGTTTCATTTTCCCTCTTCCTTACGTGTATTATTCGGTCACTGTTCCGACGTGCTTCTCGCTTCTCATCTGTCTCGTTTTCCCTCCTCTGAACATGTAGTATTCGGTCACTCTCCCGACGTGCTTCTTGCTCCTCCTCTGTTTCGTTTTCCCTCCCCCGAACGTGTAGTATTCGGTCACTGTTCCGACGTGCTTCTCGCTCAACCTCTGTCTCGTTTCCCCTCTTCTGAACTTGCTGTATTCGGTTGCTGCACCGACGTGCATCTCGCTCCTCTTCTGTCTCATTTTCTTTTCTCTGGACGTGCCGTATTCGGTCCCTGTTCCGTCGAGCTTCTCGCTCCTCTTCCGTCTCATTTTGTATTCTTTGGCTAAATCTTAAACGTTCAGTGTCTCGCCTGCTTTCACGTTCTTTTTCATTCTGCTGAGACCTAAATAGGGCGACACGCTCTCGACTGGTTGAAGGTCGTGCATAATCTTCAACCACAACGGAACTTAAAATTGTCGACTCATTATTGCTATGTACACCATCATCAGAGTCCGAATCATCATAATCAACTGATTCCGTGGATACACACAATTTTTGTCTCTTGGCATTATTTGTTTTTCTACCCAAATTGCTTTTTCTCTTGCGAGGCATACTCTTCAGGACATATTTATTTAGAAACAATAGAAAATATTTCAACAAATAATGTATTAAAGATTAACTTGTAACCTCTCAACTAAAGCAACAAAAATATTGTCCATATGTTTAGTTGTAAACAAATTTAATTTGTGTTTGACACTATGTCAACGAATATCTCTACTGTACAGTATGAAACATCTGATTGATGCAAATTCATATGGGAATATGAACTTTTTTAAAAACATTACCTCAAAAAAAAATAAATTAAAAGAAGAGTAGATTTTCTTTTATTTATAAACGTGAAATAATTTAGGACATTATTAACTATTATAACTTTTATTTTGGTGTAAAGAGTAATGAACAATAATAAACTGGTCAAGTTTGTTTGCTGGTTAGTAGCGCACAGATATTAAAGAATAACAATCAGCTGATCGTAATTTTGTTATCTAAAATGTTTAACTTTTATATTGAATACTTTGTATTGAATCTGTAATTTGAATTAAATTTACTTCTAACCAATTAATGTATTATTATTTTAATTATTTGTACGGTAATGGATGAAATGTACAAAACCCATTGTTATAATTAGCAGAACTGGTGTTCAGTTATATAATATAGTATACATTTCGTATGGTTTTTAAGTTGTGTGAATCGATAAGGCTATGGTTAACCTTGAGTTCAAATAGGCTAACGTTTTCTAATCACAGCTGTATGCCAATGTCAAAATTAAGATTGTATTTCAATTAAAACCATGTGCATATGATTAGTTGTAAACAAAGCAACATTCTTCCAGAAATTCCACGTCAAAAATCGACAAAAACTTGATTTTCAAGGGTTTACTGTTAAATATCTAACTGTCTCATATTCGATGAAATACGTCTAAAACCATCTCATATATGTATAGTATTTGGAAAATAAGTTTCAGGCGGGACAGTGCTATAGTTATTGAGGAGTAGTTGTAATAAAGTGCGTATTTTAGCGTTACCAAGAGAATGACAGATAGACAGACAGACAGACAGACAGACAGACAGACAGAAATTGAGATAAGGTTTGATTCGGTTTCTCTGACCTATGAAATGTAAAAATAACCAAAAAGTTCATTATTCTAAGCAATGTACAGACAAAACTCTAATTTTATTTATATAGACTAGCTGTGAGTACCCGTTCTTCGTACGGGTTTATTCAAGAATAAGGTTACGAACTTTTTGTAATAACAATGATTAATTTATTTTAACATAATTTAGTACATAAAAATACATTAAAAAACTTAAATCTTGAAAAATATTCGAAAGTTTTAAATAACAAAGTTGGCAAAGATAGCAGAGTTGAAGCGCTTAACATTTGTCACAGCGAAATTACAATATCAAAATTTCAAAAACAACAAATGACATACATTGAAAATAAATATTAAATAGTGAAGAAAAACAAAAAACACAAAAAATTAAAAGGTTGCCTAACTTAATGCCTCTTCATATACTATATTAGTGGTTCGACCGCCTGGGGCATGTATGTAAAGGTTGGTTGGCGATCGCACTCGGCTGCACGCCACGTACAGCTGTCCGTGTGAAAAACATTGCGCGTCACCTAGTTCAATCCCTGCTGTTGACAGTGTCTGACCTTGCGATTTGTTGATCGTCATGGAAAAACATGGATTTAAGGGAAATTGCAGGCGCTTAAACTCAAAGGGATAGTTGCTTGGGATGAGTGGGATCCGGGGGACAAACACCACTTCTCCCGCACCACAGCCTGTTAGAATTTCGGCTTCTATGACATTTCGCTGGAGACTTCGAATTCGAAGCCGAGTCCCATTGCATAATTTAGGAGGGTTTAAATTTCTTAGAAGCATAACGGGAATACCAATTTTAAGATTAAGTTCGTGGGCGGGTAGTCCAGGTGCTGTCACCGAGTCAAGAAACTCTGCCGGGTAGTGCACTGCGTCATCATTTCTTAGAACTGTGTTCACCGACAAATATGTCTTGTCCTCGCTTAGGAATAGGGACATCACTTTCTTATTTATCTTTGTTGAAACTTCATTTTTTGGAGTGAGAATAGCCCTATTGCATAACCAGGCACTGCTCTTGTTTGGGAGGTCTTCAATTCCTGGATAGACTTTCTCGATGAGTTCATCTTGGGTTTGAACAATAACACCAAGAGAAGGTGGTATATCGATAGTTCCATCAACGTTACCCAGCTTTCCATCTCCCAACTTTAACAGAACATTGGAGAATTCTTCCACCTCATTTCCAATATTGGCCCGCATGTTCTTTGTTAACGCCAGTTTGTTCATTATTGGCCATAGGGTAGATCTTTTCATAGAGGCGTTAATTTCATCCGCCCTTGTGCCTCTCACTACAACTGGCAGAGTTTGGCGGAAGTCACCAGAGAACAATACCGTCACTCCACCCATGATCTTATTACTGTTCCTCATATCTTTGAGTGTTCTGTCGAGGGCCTCGATTGTCAGTTTATTGGACATCGTACACTCGTCCCAGACTATTAAGGAGGCTGCTTGTAGAACTCGTGCCATGGGAGCGCTCTTCGATATAGAACAAATCGGGATGTCCATATGCTCTACATTTATTGGGATTTTGAACATGGAATGGGCAGTTCTTCCACCTGGCAGAAGGGTTGCTGCAATGCCAGAAGAGGCCACAGCAAGAGCAATCTTACTGTTTGATCTAACCTTTGCGAGAATCAGCTTTATGAGGTAGGTCTTTCCAGTACCTCCAGGAGCATCAAGAAAAAACATCTTGTTTCTTTGTCCATTTATGCTCGTCAAAACTTGCTCATACACTTGGCGCTGCTCCTCGTTGAGAGTTGGCGTACACTGTTCAATAAACCTAATGAGTTCGGGATGGTCGTAACTTGTCTCTCTGATATAATCATGGTTTAACTGATTGACATCTATGGCTGGTACTGGTAAGTTGTAGCTTTCGAGCCCAAGTCCTCCCATGCGAGTGATTGTCTCTTGAATGCTTGCTAGGCACTGGTCATATATGATAGGATTGTTTTCAAAGGTGGTGTTAATGTCGACTTGATGTGCAGATCTCAAAAAGTCCTCTGAGAGGGAATCTCTGAATCTGATCCAGAGCTCAAGAGGGTTGCTCACATTGCAAAATACTAATAAGACACTGAAGAGATCCCTCAACTTGGTGGGACTGTCAGAAACAGCAGCTTCTGCAAGAGTGCCCTCCCAGCACGCATCATCCTCTAGTAAACCAAGGGCACGGCATGCGGATTGGAAATTTGGATGGAGCACACCATCAACAGTCTTGAGATCCTCAAAAGATGTTGGACCTCGAACAGTGTGTAGGAGGAGTCGGAGATGGTAACGCTCACTGCAGCTTGGATGGACAGTGTACACCCTACCGATGCACGGATCTTGTCTCACGTCAGGATGTCCTGGTACTGGTTGTCCTCTCCGCCTCCTGGACCAACCTCTTTGTTTAGAGTATGTGTAATAATAGGGCAACTCGTTGTAGAGGAGGGTTCTTGAAAAGGCGTCCGTCTGGCAGAGATTGAAGAAGGCCAAAAGAGTTGTACTTTGGTCCATTCTTTCCCGAACATTGCCTGGCTGGAAATATACTCTTTGCTCATTTGGAAGGTGGACCTCTAAATGCAACACAGCGGGAAACCTCTCATGTATAGGAAATGATAAAATTCTCCATACCGCCTCAGATGTGCATATATACCGACCACTTTGGTACATTTTAATTTCGTCTGTGTCATTACTTACTGCAAATGTGGCCTGGTCACTGCCCTTGTTTATGTACTTGCAGATGTACTTTATAGATTTTACACTGCTACAGTACTCAACGTTAACATGTGTTAGAAATGTTCGGGACAATACAGGCGAGTAAGGTACTACCCATCGGTTGTCCATAGGGATTTCATCGTTACCTACTCTGATTAGGACATGATGGCCTCCATCATCTGGGGAGCGCCTTCTGTATGTTGGGTATCCATTGTCTCCTGTTGCCGTTTCATTGACAAATGGTCTAGGGTATCTTTTGCTACAGTGACCATCCTTCATACAGGGAAGCTTGCGCTGTCGCACATTAAAAGCTCCGCATGGTCCGTGCAGCATGTGAGTCTTGACTATATCTGCAAGTTCAGGATCAGTTTCAGGATTTGGAAGCTCTGCAGAAATGACTTGATCTATTCTATTTGGAGGAATGGATTCTTCAAGCCAAATCAGGATATGAGCGTGTGGAAGACCACGTTTCTGCCATTCAACAGAGTACATGTAGCAGCGAACTGAGCCATAAATCTGGCCTTTCATAAGAACAGCAATCATACAGTTAAGCTTCAAATGAAAAACTCGTGATACCACATCATACCGGTCGTGAGCAGACTGCCTTTCTCCAATTACACTCGTGATTTCTATCCATTTTGGATTTGTTGTCATTGTTATGAAAAGTTCTGGACGACCAAACTTCCGAACATAGCAAAAGGCGTCCTGTGTGCGAGAATGCATATATCTAGGACCTCCAGTGAAGGTGGCAGGTAAAATTATCTTTTGCCCCATTTCTTCTACGTTGTCGTCTCGTCTTAAAGCGTCTTGAAGGTGTATGTAATTCTCTGCTCTCAGTTCCTTTTGGTGCGTACGAAGATACAGCAGCCTTTCACTCTCAACTTTAGCGTACATGTCCACCAAGTACTGGTTCAAAAGCTGTTTGAATTTATGAATGTGATTTGCTTCACCTTCTCTAACCATAATGCGATAGGCGTAAAACTCTCGTGAGCTAGTTTTCTTTGTGGTTGGTTGTTTAGTAACCGGGTTTACATGATATAAATTGAAACTATATCCATCTTCGCCTCTACAAAACATAAGGGGATATTGTAGGGCATCATAAGATCGGTGGGTTTCATATATTCGTTTCAAACCCTGTTCTCTTGAATTTAAAATGATGTCTCGATGGTCACTTGGATCCCCAATCATCAAAATAGCAACCTCATTGACTGTTGGTTCATTGTATCTACCTGGGTGGTCCCCTGCAGGGCGTCTGTCGGCTCTAATAACAATTTTGAAATCAGGTGAATCTACAGGAAATGTTTCTAAAGTAGTTTTGAAGCTGAGCAAGTAGGCGTTATTATTCTGAAGCATGTTTTGCAAAGCGGCCAACATGTCATGATCAAGGTCTTGAAATAAACTTTGCCTTCTTTGAAGCTGGACTTGGTCATCCCCAACAAAGTAAATCTGAAGGTAAGACGGCGGAAGTCCAGGGGGTGGCAAAAGAGAGCCGATCAAATGGTACACTTGTCCTTGAACCTTAAATGTAGGCATATATGGTCCTTCACGGATTTCATTACCTCCAAAAGAAGTCATTTGGAACGCACTATTGTAGGCCCTGATATGTCTAAGAAAATTTCGCGATTGAGGTGATTCGTCCGATATCCATGTACGTAGCGGCTCAGGTGCTTCCAAAATAGACGGTATGGACACTTTACCAGAAGCACAACATATTCCACGTGGTTCCTTTGACCAACTCAAAGCGTGACAAAACCTACAAACTTTATCAAAATCTCCAATATTGGCAGCTTCACTGTAACGTGTAAAAGGATCATATTGGAATCCACTGTTGTGTGTGTCTCGCCATTCTGTTAAATTTCTTTCGACATGCCGAGTTCTTTCCCGCGCGATCCTAGTTTGTCTTTCTGCGTCGCTCTCAACGACTCTGTTCACCCTATGTCTTTCAGAATCAGCGGCAACACGGGCATTTCTGTCAGCAATGTCCTGGCTTGCTCGAAGTTCCTCCACTCGGGTCGCCTCGTCATGCAAAAGTAGAGTTTGCTCTTCAACAGTGCGACGGTACCTATCATTGTCGATTATATGTCTAGCTTCCCGCTCTTCAGGAGTTTCATTATTCCTACGTTGGTTTTGCCGAACTCTATCTCGTTCTTGCCTACTTTCTCTCTCTTCTCTTGTTTCATTTTCCCTCCTGCGAACGTGTAGGATTCGGTCACTGTTTCGACGTGCTCCTCCCTCCTCCACTGTCTCGTTTTCCCTCCTTTGAACATGTAGTATTCGGTCACTCTCCCGACGTGCTTCTTGCTCCTCCTCTGTTTCGTTTTCCCTTCTCTGGACGTGTAATATTCGGTCATTGTTCCGACGTGCTTCTTGCTCCTCCTCTGTTTCGTTTTCCCTCTTCCGTACGTGTCGTATTCGGTCACTGTTCCGACGTGCTTCTCGCTCCTCATCTGTCTCGTTTTCCCTCCTCTGAACATGTAGTTTTCGGTCACTCTCCCGACGTGCTTCTTGCTCCTCCTCTGTTTCATTTTCCCTCTTCCTTACGTGTATTATTCGGTCACTGTTCCGACGTGCTTCTCGCTTCTCATCTGTCTCGTTTTCCCTCCTCTGAACATGTAGTATTCGGTCACTCTCCCGACGTGCTTCTTGCTCCTCCTCTGTTTCGTTTTCCCTCCCCCGAACGTGTAGTATTCGGTCACTGTTCCGACGTGCTTCTCGCTCAACCTCTGTCTCGTTTCCCCTCTTCTGAACTTGCTGTATTCGGTTGCTGCACCGACGTGCATCTCGCTCCTCTTCTGTCTCATTTTCTTTTCTCTGGACGTGCCGTATTCGGTCCCTGTTCCGTCGAGCTTCTCGCTCCTCTTCCGTCTCATTTTGTATTCTTTGGCTAAATCTTAAACGTTCAGTGTCTCGCCTGCTTTCACGTTCTTTTTCATTCTGCTGAGACCTAAATAGGGCGACACGCTCTCGACTGGTTGAAGGTCGTGCATAATCTTCAACCACAACGGAACTTAAAATTGTCGACTCATTATTGCTATGTACACCATCATCAGAGTCCGAATCATCATAATCAACTGATTCCGTGGATACACACAATTTTTGTCTCTTGGCATTATTTGTTTTTCTACCCAAATTGCTTTTTCTCTTGCGAGGCATACTCTTCAGGACATATTTATTTAGAAACAATAGAAAATATTTCAACAAATAATGTATTAAAGATTAACTTGTAACCTCTCAACTAAAGCAACAAAAATATTGTCCATATGTTTAGTTGTAAACAAATTTAATTTGTGTTTGACACTATGTCAACGAATATCTCTACTGTACAGTATGAAACATCTGATTGATGCAAATTCATATGGGAATATGAACTTTTTTAAAAACATTACCTCAAAAAAAAATAAATTAAAAGAAGAGTAGATTTTCTTTTATTTATAAACGTGAAATAATTTAGGACATTATTAACTATTATAACTTTTATTTTGGTGTAAAGAGTAATGAACAATAATAAACTGGTCAAGTTTGTTTGCTGGTTAGTAGCGCACAGATATTAAAGAATAACAATCAGCTGATCGTAATTTTGTTATCTAAAATGTTTAACTTTTATATTGAATACTTTGTATTGAATCTGTAATTTGAATTAAATTTACTTCTAACCAATTAATGTATTATTATTTTAATTATTTGTACGGTAATGGATGAAATGTACAAAACCCATTGTTATAATTAGCAGAACTGGTGTTCAGTTATATAATATAGTATACATTTCGTATGGTTTTTAAGTTGTGTGAATCGATAAGGCTATGGTTAACCTTGAGTTCAAATAGGCTAACGTTTTCTAATCACAGCTGTATGCCAATGTCAAAATTAAGATTGTATTTCAATTAAAACCATGTGCATATGATTAGTTGTAAACAAAGCAACATTCTTCCAGAAATTCCACGTCAAAAATCGACAAAAACTTGATTTTCAAGGGTTTACTGTTAAATATCTAACTGTCTCATATTCGATGAAATACGTCTAAAACCATCTCATATATGTATAGTATTTGGAAAATAAGTTTCAGGCGGGACAGTGCTATAGTTATTGAGGAGTAGTTGTAATAAAGTGCGTATTTTAGCGTTACCAAGAGAATGACAGATAGACAGACAGACAGACAGACAGACAGACAGACAGAAATTGAGATAAGGTTTGATTCGGTTTCTCTGACCTATGAAATGTAAAAATAACCAAAAAGTTCATTATTCTAAGCAATGTACAGACAAAACTCTAATTTTATTTATATAGACTAGCTGTGAGTACCCGTTCTTCGTACGGGTTTATTCAAGAATAAGGTTACAAACTTTTTGTAATAACAATGATTAATTTATTTTAACATAATTTAGTACATAAAAATACATTAAAAAACTTAAATCTTAAAAAATATTCGAAAGTTTTAAATAACAAAGTTGGCAAAGATAGCAGAGTTGAAGCGCTTAACATTTGTCACAGCGAAATTACAATATCAAAATTTCAAAAACAACAAATGACATACATTGAAAATAAATATTAAATAGTGAAGAAAAACAAAAAACACAAAAAATTAAAAGGTTGCCTAACTTAATGCCTCTTCATATACTATATTAGTGGTTCGACCGCCTGGGGCATGTATGTAAAGGTTGGTTGGCGATCGCACTCGGCTGCACGCCACGTACAGCTGTCCGTGTGAAAAACATTGCGCGTCACCTAGTTCAATCCCTGCTGTTGACAGTGTCTGACCTTGCGATTTGTTGATCGTCATGGAAAAACATGGATTTAAGGGAAATTGCAGGCGCTTAAACTCAAAGGGATAGTTGCTTGGGATGAGGGGGATCCGGGGGACAAACACCACTTCTCCCGCACCACAGCCTGTTAGAATTTCGGCTTCTATGACATTTCGCTGGAGACTTCGAATTCGAAGCCGAGTCCCATTGCATAATTTAGGAGGGTTTAAATTTCTTAGAAGCATAACGGGAATACCAATTTTAAGATTAAGTTCGTGGGCGGGTAGTCCAGGTGCTGTCACCGAGTCAAGAAACTCTGCCGGGTAGTGCACTGCGTCATCATTTCTTAGAACTGTGTTCACCGACAAATATGTCTTGTCCTCGCTTAGGAATAGGGACATCACTTTCTTATTTATCTTTGTTGAAACTTCATTTTTTGGAGTGAGAATAGCCCTATTGCATAACCAGGCACTGCTCTTGTTTGGGAGGTCTTCAATTCCTGGATAGACTTTCTCGATGAGTTCATCTTGGGTTTGAACAATAACACCAAGAGAAGGTGGTATATCGATAGTTCCATCAACGTTACCCAGCTTTCCATCTCCCAACTTTAACAGAACATTGGAGAATTCTTCCACCTCATTTCCAATATTGGCCCGCATGTTCTTTGTTAACGCCAGTTTGTTCATTATTGGCCATAGGGTAGATCTTTTCATAGAGGCGTTAATTTCATCCGCCCTTGTGCCTCTCACTACAACTGGCAGAGTTTGGCGGAAGTCACCAGAGAACAATACCGTCACTCCACCCATGATCTTATTACTGTTCCTCATATCTTTGAGTGTTCTGTCGAGGGCCTCGATTGTCAGTTTATTGGACATCGTACACTCGTCCCAGACTATTAAGGAGGCTGCTTGTAGAACTCGTGCCATGGGAGCGCTCTTCGATATAGAACAAATCGGGATGTCCATATGCTCTACATTTATTGGGATTTTGAACATGGAATGGGCAGTTCTTCCACCTGGCAGAAGGGTTGCTGCAATGCCAGAAGAGGCCACAGCAAGAGCAATCTTACTGTTTGATCTAACCTTTGCGAGAATCAGCTTTATGAGGTAGGTCTTTCCAGTACCTCCAGGAGCATCAAGAAAAAACATCTTGTTTCTTTGTCCATTTATGCTCGTCAAAACTTGCTCATACACTTGGCGCTGCTCCTCGTTGAGAGTTGGCGTACACTGTTCAATAAACCTAATGAGTTCGGGATGGTCGTAACTTGTCTCTCTGATATAATCATGGTTTAACTGATTGACATCTATGGCTGGTACTGGTAAGTTGTAGCTTTCGAGCCCAAGTCCTCCCATGCGAGTGATTGTCTCTTGAATGCTTGCTAGGCACTGGTCATATATGATAGGATTGTTTTCAAAGGTGGTGTTAATGTCGACTTGATGTGCAGATCTCAAAAAGTCCTCTGAGAGGGAATCTCTGAATCTGATCCAGAGCTCAAGAGGGTTGCTCACATTGCAAAATACTAATAAGACACTGAAGAGATCCCTCAACTTGGTGGGACTGTCAGAAACAGCAGCTTCTGCAAGAGTGCCCTCCCAGCACGCATCATCCTCTAGTAAACCAAGGGCACGGCATGCGGATTGGAAATTTGGATGGAGCACACCATCAACAGTCTTGAGATCCTCAAAAGATGTTGGACCTCGAACAGTGTGTAGGAGGAGTCGGAGATGGTAACGCTCACTGCAGCTTGGATGGACAGTGTACACCCTACCGATGCACGGATCTTGTCTCACGTCAGGATGTCCTGGTACTGGTTGTCCTCTCCGCCTCCTGGACCAACCTCTTTGTTTAGAGTATGTGTAATAATAGGGCAACTCGTTGTAGAGGAGGGTTCTTGAAAAGGCGTCCGTCTGGCAGAGATTGAAGAAGGCCAAAAGAGTTGTACTTTGGTCCATTCTTTCCCGAACATTGCCTGGCTGGAAATATACTCTTTGCTCATTTGGAAGGTGGACCTCTAAATGCAACACAGCGGGAAACCTCTCATGTATAGGAAATGATAAAATTCTCCATACCGCCTCAGATGTGCATATATACCGACCACTTTGGTACATTTTAATTTCGTCTGTGTCATTACTTACTGCAAATGTGGCCTGGTCACTGCCCTTGTTTATGTACTTGCAGATGTACTTTATAGATTTTACACTGCTACAGTACTCAACGTTAACATGTGTTAGAAATGTTCGGGACAATACAGGCGAGTAAGGTACTACCCATCGGTTGTCCATAGGGATTTCATCGTTACCTACTCTGATTAGGACATGATGGCCTCCATCATCTGGGGAGCGCCTTCTGTATGTTGGGTATCCATTGTCTCCTGTTGCCGTTTCATTGACAAATGGTCTAGGGTATCTTTTGCTACAGTGACCATCCTTCATACAGGGAAGCTTGCGCTGTCGCACATTAAAAGCTCCGCATGGTCCGTGCAGCATGTGAGTCTTGACTATATCTGCAAGTTCAGGATCAGTTTCAGGATTTGGAAGCTCTGCAGAAATGACTTGATCTATTCTATTTGGAGGAATGGATTCTTCAAGCCAAATCAGGATATGAGCGTGTGGAAGACCACGTTTCTGCCATTCAACAGAGTACATGTAGCAGCGAACTGAGCCATAAATCTGGCCTTTCATAAGAACAGCAATCATACAGTTAAGCTTCAAATGAAAAACTCGTGATACCACATCATACCGGTCGTGAGCAGACTGCCTTTCTCCAATTACACTCGTGATTTCTATCCATTTTGGATTTGTTGTCATTGTTATGAAAAGTTCTGGACGACCAAACTTCCGAACATAGCAAAAGGCGTCCTGTGTGCGAGAATGCATATATCTAGGACCTCCAGTGAAGGTGGCAGGTAAAATTATCTTTTGCCCCATTTCTTCTACGTTGTCGTCTCGTCTTAAAGCGTCTTGAAGGTGTATGTAATTCTCTGCTCTCAGTTCCTTTTGGTGCGTACGAAGATACAGCAGCCTTTCACTCTCAACTTTAGCGTACATGTCCACCAAGTACTGGTTCAAAAGCTGTTTGAATTTATGAATGTGATTTGCTTCACCTTCTCTAACCATAATGCGATAGGCGTAAAACTCTCGTGAGCTAGTTTTCTTTGTGGTTGGTTGTTTAGTAACCGGGTTTACATGATATAAATTGAAACTATATCCATCTTCGCCTCTACAAAACATAAGGGGATATTGTAGGGCATCATAAGATCGGTGGGTTTCATATATTCGTTTCAAACCCTGTTCTCTTGAATTTAAAATGATGTCTCGATGGTCACTTGGATCCCCAATCATCAAAATAGCAACCTCATTGACTGTTGGTTCATTGTATCTACCTGGGTGGTCCCCTGCAGGGCGTCTGTCGGCTCTAATAACAATTTTGAAATCAGGTGAATCTACAGGAAATGTTTCTAAAGTAGTTTTGAAGCTGAGCAAGTAGGCGTTATTATTCTGAAGCATGTTTTGCAAAGCGGCCAACATGTCATGATCAAGGTCTTGAAATAAACTTTGCCTTCTTTGAAGCTGGACTTGGTCATCCCCAACAAAGTAAATCTGAAGGTAAGACGGCGGAAGTCCAGGGGGTGGCAAAAGAGAGCCGATCAAATGGTACACTTGTCCTTGAACCTTAAATGTAGGCATATATGGTCCTTCACGGATTTCATTACCTCCAAAAGAAGTCATTTGGAACGCACTATTGTAGGCCCTGATATGTCTAAGAAAATTTCGCGATTGAGGTGATTCGTCCGATATCCATGTACGTAGCGGCTCAGGTGCTTCCAAAATAGACGGTATGGACACTTTACCAGAAGCACAACATATTCCACGTGGTTCCTTTGACCAACTCAAAGCGTGACAAAACCTACAAACTTTATCAAAATCTCCAATATTGGCAGCTTCACTGTAACGTGTAAAAGGATCATATTGGAATCCACTGTTGTGTGTGTCTCGCCATTCTGTTAAATTTCTTTCGACATGCCGAGTTCTTTCCCGCGCGATCCTAGTTTGTCTTTCTGCGTCGCTCTCAACGACTCTGTTCACCCTATGTCTTTCAGAATCAGCGGCAACACGGGCATTTCTGTCAGCAATGTCCTGGCTTGCTCGAAGTTCCTCCACTCGGGTCGCCTCGTCATGCAAAAGTAGAGTTTGCTCTTCAACAGTGCGACGGTACCTATCATTGTCGATTATATGTCTAGCTTCCCGCTCTTCAGGAGTTTCATTATTCCTACGTTGGTTTTGCCGAACTCTATCTCGTTCTTGCCTACTTTCTCTCTCTTCTCTTGTTTCATTTTCCCTCCTGCGAACGTGTAGGATTCGGTCACTGTTTCGACGTGCTCCTCCCTCCTCCACTGTCTCGTTTTCCCTCCTTTGAACATGTAGTATTCGGTCACTCTCCCGACGTGCTTCTTGCTCCTCCTCTGTTTCGTTTTCCCTTCTCTGGACGTGTAATATTCGGTCATTGTTCCGACGTGCTTCTTGCTCCTCCTCTGTTTCGTTTTCCCTCTTCCGTACGTGTCGTATTCGGTCACTGTTCCGACGTGCTTCTCGCTCCTCATCTGTCTCGTTTTCCCTCCTCTGAACATGTAGTTTTCGGTCACTCTCCCGACGTGCTTCTTGCTCCTCCTCTGTTTCATTTTCCCTCTTCCTTACGTGTATTATTCGGTCACTGTTCCGACGTGCTTCTCGCTTCTCATCTGTCTCGTTTTCCCTCCTCTGAACATGTAGTATTCGGTCACTCTCCCGACGTGCTTCTTGCTCCTCCTCTGTTTCGTTTTCCCTCCCCCGAACGTGTAGTATTCGGTCACTGTTCCGACGTGCTTCTCGCTCAACCTCTGTCTCGTTTCCCCTCTTCTGAACTTGCTGTATTCGGTTGCTGCACCGACGTGCATCTCGCTCCTCTTCTGTCTCATTTTCTTTTCTCTGGACGTGCCGTATTCGGTCCCTGTTCCGTCGAGCTTCTCGCTCCTCTTCCGTCTCATTTTGTATTCTTTGGCTAAATCTTAAACGTTCAGTGTCTCGCCTGCTTTCACGTTCTTTTTCATTCTGCTGAGACCTAAATAGGGCGACACGCTCTCGACTGGTTGAAGGTCGTGCATAATCTTCAACCACAACGGAACTTAAAATTGTCGACTCATTATTGCTATGTACACCATCATCAGAGTCCGAATCATCATAATCAACTGATTCCGTGGATACACACAATTTTTGTCTCTTGGCATTATTTGTTTTTCTACCCAAATTGCTTTTTCTCTTGCGAGGCATACTCTTCAGGACATATTTATTTAGAAACAATAGAAAATATTTCAACAAATAATGTATTAAAGATTAACTTGTAACCTCTCAACTAAAGCAACAAAAATATTGTCCATATGTTTAGTTGTAAACAAATTTAATTTGTGTTTGACACTATGTCAACGAATATCTCTACTGTACAGTATGAAACATCTGATTGATGCAAATTCATATGGGAATATGAACTTTTTTAAAAACATTACCTCAAAAAAAAATAAATTAAAAGAAGAGTAGATTTTCTTTTATTTATAAACGTGAAATAATTTAGGACATTATTAACTATTATAACTTTTATTTTGGTGTAAAGAGTAATGAACAATAATAAACTGGTCAAGTTTGTTTGCTGGTTAGTAGCGCACAGATATTAAAGAATAACAATCAGCTGATCGTAATTTTGTTATCTAAAATGTTTAACTTTTATATTGAATACTTTGTATTGAATCTGTAATTTGAATTAAATTTACTTCTAACCAATTAATGTATTATTATTTTAATTATTTGTACGGTAATGGATGAAATGTACAAAACCCATTGTTATAATTAGCAGAACTGGTGTTCAGTTATATAATATAGTATACATTTCGTATGGTTTTTAAGTTGTGTGAATCGATAAGGCTATGGTTAACCTTGAGTTCAAATAGGCTAACGTTTTCTAATCACAGCTGTATGCCAATGTCAAAATTAAGATTGTATTTCAATTAAAACCATGTGCATATGATTAGTTGTAAACAAAGCAACATTCTTCCAGAAATTCCACGTCAAAAATCGACAAAAACTTGATTTTCAAGGGTTTACTGTTAAATATCTAACTGTCTCATATTCGATGAAATACGTCTAAAACCATCTCATATATGTATAGTATTTGGAAAATAAGTTTCAGGCGGGACAGTGCTATAGTTATTGAGGAGTAGTTGTAATAAAGTGCGTATTTTAGCGTTACCAAGAGAATGACAGATAGACAGACAGACAGACAGACAGACAGACAGACAGAAATTGAGATAAGGTTTGATTCGGTTTCTCTGACCTATGAAATGTAAAAATAACCAAAAAGTTCATTATTCTAAGCAATGTACAGACAAAACTCTAATTTTATTTATATAGATTTTGAATAAATTGTTAACATATGTTCCACATTTCTTCCATGATCCCACGTATGAGTTTGTTTAACAACGTGGTTTTCAACTTATTCTTATCAGGTGAACAGAAACTTGTTTGCTTGCCTGTAGCCATGTGACCTCAACATGATTTTTTAGGTTCCGTAGTTAGATATAGTTAAAGAACATAATTACCATGCAACTATGGCTATTTGAGCCAAAACGAAATTATAAATAACAGTTAAATCTTTAATTTCTCTTCAAAAATATAGAAGGCTGACTGATATATCACTATGTAAGCAACTCTAATGACTAAAAACTAATGTACTTGTTGTATTATTGTGAATCACTTTTGTACAACAATTCAATCTCTAGTTGGACGTTGTTTGCTACACTCCGTCAATATTTACTCTACAGATTGGGTCCAGTTGATCGTTTGCCACTAACGCAAGACCTTCTTCATTACAATACCACATTGCAAGTAGCATATATCAGTTTTGATATGCAATGTTTAATAGAAATATCCCACCAAATCTAACCTAATCTAAGGAACACATCATAGAATAGTCTTCTTATATCACGCGACGACTATTTCTTTTATAAAGGTGTTCGATCCATATTTACATGCTTGTATACTTGGAAACTTTCTAGTAATATCACTAATAGTTTTGAGTAGGTTTTTTTTTCAAGATAGTGAAGAAAATAGAAAATGTTATTGTGTGAGATGGGTTTGTTTTAACTGTCCGGTTACTAACTGATATGGAGTTGTTATGGTGATTTTTCTTCTATGCTTTTATAATGTTCCCCTTGAACCTGGAATGGCTAAAAAAAATTCAGGCATTTTTTTTTTATTTCTACCCATTTTAAATGTCCATTAATAATAATTAATATTGCACTTTTTTGTTTGTAGATATATTGTTAACAAGGAGCAGGACGCCAATTTTGGTGAAGAATTCACTTAGTAAATAATTTGATATAAAAACACTAACGAATGTTTTGTAGTCGATTTTTATAGCGAATTACGCAAGTAAAGTGGAAATTTGTAACTTTTAACTCATATTTGACTTATATACATAGGGATACGTGGAACGATAACGAGTTTATTTTATTTTTATAAAGGTAAAGGTTTTAAACCACACCTTCGTACACAAACAACTTTATTGGAAATCATTTTATACTAAAAAAGAAGGGGTTTTAAGAATGTTTACCAAACAGGGCTCACAGTGTTATAAAATCTCAAAAATATACCATCGAAATCTAATATAGGGTGATTACCGAGAAACGCATGTTTTTTAAATAACTAGTATTTAGGCAATTCAAAGCAAAAAATATATTTATGAGTGGAAAAACAGTGTACACAATATGCAATATAACAATAAAATTACTTGCAATTTAGTATTTAAAAATTACATATCTAAGGTGGTCACCTTCTGCTTTGATACAGTGTTGAAGGTGTGCTGTTTGGTATTTTTATAATTGCTATCATATGTTGCATATTTGATGTTTGTTTTTATTGTATTGTTGTTTTGAGCTTGAAGACTTACTTTTGGGATCTTGGCTAATAAAGTATCTATGTTTAACTGTGGTGTGAGTTTTACCTTTCACTTCATGGTGTCAGGTTAAATAAACTTTTGTGGAGAAGAAAGAACTAAGCATGGCTGAAGCAGTGAGTAGTACAATTAGTACAGTTCAATACCAACTTGTCACACCTGAACCTTTCAGTTTCAGGGAACCTTCTGAATGGCCTAGATGGATAAGAAAATTTGAAAGGTTTAGATTAGCTTCAGGATTAGACAGTAAGAGTGGGGAAAATCAGGTTAATATGCTTTTATACTGTCTAGGAGATGAAGGAGAAGACCTTCTAACATCTTTCGGATTAAAAGATGAAGAATTACAGAGTTATGACACTGTCAAGGGTAGATTTGAGTCTTAGTTAGGTTTCAAAATCAATATTGTATATGAGAGAGCTAAATTTCTAAAAAGACGTCAGTCTGAGGGGGAACCTGTTGATTCTTTTATAAATAGTTTACACAAACTGGCAGAGCGATGTAAACTTGGGGAATTAAAAGATGAACTAATTAGAGATTTGATAGTAATTGGGGTAAATGATGATAAACTTTCTCAAAATTTACAGTTGGATGAAAAATTAACTTTAAGTACAGCAATTTTGAAAGCAAGACAAGCAGAGAGTTTAAAACAACAACAAAAAGTAGTGAGGGAATCACCAGAAATTGAGTTTGTCAATAAGGGGATTAATCAATCCACTAAACATCGGTTTAGGGACAGTTCTTGCAATAAAAGTCAAGATCAAAGCTTTTCAAAGAAAGGTAAATGTAACAAATGTGGATTTGTTGGTCATCACAATAGCAATGATTGTCCTGCCAATCAGTCTACATGTTTCAGATGTGGAATAAAGGGACACTATGTGAGATGCTGTACCAAAGGATTTGAAGTGAGAGAAATTAATAAAAGTAATGAACCATTAGAAAAACCTAAAACCTATTTAGGGGAATTGACCATAGAAGAGGTTGGAGGACAAAATCCTTGTAAAGTAAAACTTAATGTCAAGGGGCATGATATTTATTTTAAGTTAGACACTGGAGCAGATGTTTCTATAATTGGATATGATCTTTGCAAGGAATTAAAACTGGAAACGAGTGAAACAAGTAAAATATTATTTGGTCCGGGGAAAACTAGGTTGAAAGTGGTTGGTAAGATCGTTGCTACTTTGGTTTTTAGAAATAAATCTATTGTAGAAGATATTTACGTCATTGAGCAACAACCTACTCCACTTTTAAGTAGAAATGCAATGTTGAAATTAAACCTAATTCAGTTCAACATAGATTCGATTTTCTCTAACCAAATATTTTCTCAGTTTTCTGATGTTTTTGGTTCTATTGGTGAAATGAAAGGGGAAAACTACAGAATTGCACTAACACAAAATGCTCGTCCCTTTGCTGTGGCAGCCCCTCGTAGAGTGTCCGCTCCATTATTGAGCAAAGTCGAAGAAGAATTGGATCGACTGCATTCTGAGGGAATAATTGAGCCAGTGGTAGAACCAACAGACTGGTGTGCACCAATTGTTGTTGTACCGCGTAAGACAGGTGATAGAGTGAGGCTATGTGTTGATTATACCGAACTCAACAAAAGCATTCAGAGAGAAAGGTGGCAACTACCAACTGTAGAAGAAAGTCTAAGTAAATTAGAAGGCGGACAAATATTTTCATTACTAGCCGCTACAAATGGATTTCTTCAAGTTCCCTTACATCATGAAAGTTACAAGCTTACGACTTTTATAACTCCTTTTGGGCGATTCTTTTTCAAGAGGTTACCATTCGGTATTAATTCTGGCCCAGAGGTTTACCAGAAGAGGATATACCAAGTTTTGGATGGACTGGATGGGGTAGTAAACCAAGCAGATGATATACTTGTGGTCGGTAGAACACAGGAAGAACATGACCATCGACTAGCAAATGTATTACAAAGATTGAGAGAACACAATGTTACACTTAATAAAGATAAATGTAACATTAATGTGAGCAGAGTTAAATTTCTAGGACATTTGATTGAAAATGGATTGATAAAGCCTGATCCTGAGAAAGTGGAGGCCATTATGAAAATGCAAACCCCAAATAATGTTAACGAGCTTCGGCAATTTCTTGGCATGGTTAATTATTTGATGAAGTTTAATCCTAACTTGGCTGAAGTTACAGCTCCATTGCGAATTTTACTTAAGAAAGGTTATCAGTGGGTTTGGTCTGACGTTCAAAAGAGTGCTTGGGATAAAATTAAATCCCTAATTTCTTCAAATCCAGTTCTGGTGTTTTACAACAAAAATCGTAAAACCAGAGTTGCAGCTGATGCCTCGTCATTTGGCCTAGGAGGGGTGATTGAACAATTTGTGGATGGAAAGTGGAAACCAATCACCTATGCATCGAGATCTTTATCACCAACAGAGATGCGTTATGCTCAGATAGAAAAGGAGGCACTGGCACTGACTTGGGCATGTGAGAGATTTTCACAGTATGTTTTAGGAACCGAGTTTGAACTTATGACTGACCATAAACCTTTAGTTCAGGTGCTTGGAAGTAAACAAATCGCTAGTTTATCGGCAAGACTTCAGCGGTTAAGAATGAGAATGGCTTGTTTTAGATATAAAGTAACATATGTGAAAGGAAAGGAATTTTATGTGCCAGATGTTTTGTCTAGGAACCCCATTAAGTCAAATGAAGAACATGAAGACATATTAGAACAAGATTTGTTTGTTCAGAGTATTTTAGATGCTATTCCTTGTTCTGACAAAAGGCTCAAGGAAATCAAAGAAGCTCAGGATACTGATGAGGAATGCGGAAGAATTAAATCCTGGATTGTGAATAACAATTGGAATAAAAATTCGGTGTATTGGAAGTACAGGACTGATCTAAACATCAGTAAAGGATTCCTCCTTTTAGGCACAAGACTGTTTATTCCAAAATCGTTGAGAAAGGAAATACTGAGTAAAATACATGAAGGTCACATGGGAATTGTCAAATGTCGAAGGCGAGTGTATGAATCGGTGTGGTGGCCTGGCTGCTCAACAGATATTGCTACACTTGTAACAAATTGTCCAGTTTGCTTGGAGCAAAGAAGTAACAAATCAGAACCATTACAGTTGACTGAACTACCAAAAAATCCCTGGGAGTCTTTAGGTATTGATCTTTTGAAATGTAATGCAAAATGGTATTTAGTTGTGCAAGATTACTATTCTAGATTTCTTGAACTGGTTTATGTGGATGCATTGACTACTGGAGCTGTGGTTGCTAGATTGAAAAATATATTTGCTCGACATGGAGTACCATATGTGGTAAGAGCTGATGGAGGTCCGCAATTTACTTCTCAGGATTTTAAAAATTTTGCTGAAGAATATGGTTTCCGTATAGTGACATCAAGCCCAAGGTATCCACAATCAAACGGAGAAGCAGAAAAAGCAGTTGACATAGCGAAGCGGATTCTAACGAAATGTAGTGATCCAAATCTTGGATTGTTAGAATATAGAAATACACCCTTAGAGTCTGGTCTTTCACCTGCAGAGTTACTTTATTCACGGAAGCTCCGATCAACATTACCGTCTATAAATAACTTCAGACAGGTAACAAGGGAAAGATTGCAAAAGTTTAAAGAGAAGGATTTTTCAATCAAGGAAAGAAATAAGAGAAACTACGATGTAAGGAAAGGTGTAAGAGATCTCTCACAGCTTGATCAAAATGACAAAGTTTGGATTCCAGATTTAAAACGTTATGGACATGTTGAGAATAAATCAAATCATCCTCGGTCCTACCTGATAAATACACAGGCAGGGAAGATCAGAAGGAACAGGAGACATATATAATAGCTGTGCATAGGCCTATTGAAAATGGTGGAAATAGATTTGAACACCAATACCAAGAAGACGAAGGAACTGAAACTGATGCTGGACATAATTACAATAGCAATGAAAATGACAGACCTAAAAGAAGTGTAAAACCACCTCTTAGATACAGTGATTCAGATTTTTACAAATAAACTAAAAAAAAAGAGAAAAGAGAAGATGTGCTGTTTGGTATTTTTATAATTGCTATCATATGTTGCATATTTGATGTTTGTTTTTATTGTATTGTTGTTTTGAGCTTGAAGACTTACTTTTGGGATCTTGGCTAATAAAGTATCTATGTTTAACTGTGGTGTGAGTTTTACCTTTCACTTCAGAAGGTGTTCCTTAAAACGAGCTACGAATTTTGCTAACATATCTCTAGGAATTGCGTTGATTTCCTGGCGAATAGCTTCTTTAAATTCATGTATTGTTTGTGGTTTGTTTATGTAAGCTCTAAATAAAAAAAAAAACCAATGAAAGAAATCGGGAATTGCAAGATCCGGTAAGCGAGAAGGCCAAGTGACATCACCAAAACGTGTGATAACTCTTGTAGGAAATGTTCGAAGAAGGAATTCCATACCAAGCAGAAGGCGGCCATCTTAGAGATGTAATTTTTAAACACTAAATTTTAAGTAGTTTTATTTTAAAATTGCATATTGTGTACAGTGTTTTTACACTCGTAAATATAACTTTTTCTCTGAATTGCCTAAATACTTGATATTTGAAAAACATGCGTTTCTCGGTAATGACCCTACATAATAAATTAATCTCTTAATAAACTAAGAGATTAATCCTCCTGTCACGATATAAGTTGAGTTAAGCTTCCAAGTACTTAACCCACTCTTTACCGGGTTTTAGGAATAATGCACAGGGTTTTCGGGTTAAAATATTTTATATTTGAACCAAATTTGCACCCTAGTTTACAACTCTAATATTCCTGTGCATAAATTCTTTTACATGATTAGTTTGATGAAATATATGTATTTTTGTGTGGTTTCTCGCGTTCTAGTGTGTATTTAATATCGATGGCAGTCTTTTTATCCGTATACTACTACTCAACTGGCTTAATTATTTTTATAAAACTTCTCTACCACTGTAATATCAAAAAATTCACAAAATCTAATAAAATAATATGCATTTTTGTTTGTTTTATGGAATACTTAGTTTACAGCTTCTACATGCTCTTTTTATTTTAAATTTGCACTGGATGAACTTTTTTATGTACTAAACTGTACAAAAGTGATTGTTATCAACAGGGAATAACTTACATTACATACAGTAATTTAAATTTACCAGAGCAGTCTGTTATGGTAGTGTTAAAATTGTAATTGCAAAGCTTAATTAACTTGTTTTACAATGTAAACTATCTCTGTTTAATGGGTTTGTAGCCTACAGTCATCGATATATATTGATGCTTACAGTTCGTTTATTTCCCACAGATATAACCGTAAAATTAATTATATCACCGTTTTAAGCCTACGATATATAGATGTAATTTTAAACATACAAATTTTGACAAACCAGCTCGATTTTCAACATCAACTTCAACAACTTAATTTTTGCAGATACTTTCATAAATGCTGCTTCCAAGGGCTTATATTAATCAATGAAATGGGAACCGATTACTAATGATTGGTTGCAGTTCTGTTACAAGAGGCAACACCTCTGGGGAAATACTTTAGAATGCTGCTTTCACAGAGTTTTACTCTGTAGAGTGTTCATAGACAATGAAGGGATTCCCAGATGAATATTGTCAATAGAAAAGAGTGGTTGTATTTACTTGCTATTGTCAACGTACCATTCAGTTATATGGAATCCCTATGACAGTATTTCGAACACTTTTTTGTATAATTAGCTGTGATAGCCATTGATCAAGTAAGTATGATAGTACAAAAAACCTTGGGCTAATTTTAAAACGTTCAAGCTAGTTCAAATTTTACAACAGTCCCGTAATCTTTCCTTCATCCAGAAATATTTAGAGTGATCCCACCAAAAAGCAGTCAAAGTAGCCGAAACCCGAATTAGGTAACTTAATCGATGGCGTCATGAATGTGAATCTAGTTTTGTGATGAGATTTCTGAGGTCAAAACAACTGTTGACCACTTATTGTCCATCACCAGTTAATCTATGGAGTCTCTTTGGGCTAATAGAAGCTCAGCCCTAGAGCAGAAAGCATTTTTGTAAAATACCAATGACAATGTGGATCGACCGTGTACCATTGCTTTAATGTTTTAATCGTTTGGGTCATAGATATTATGTATTTTTCAAATACAAGTAGAAATGTATTTGATTTTCTGACAATATAATTTTTGGAAAGTTAATAATTTTGTAATAAAATAATTTAATCAATAAGTGAGCATCTGTTAGTCAGTTTGGGGGCAGGTGGTCCTATACAAATTGGTGAAAATTGTTCTGGGACTGGGAGTAGGTCGAGCAATTCCTTTAACTTACAAGATAAAACTGTTCAATAATTGAGTTTACAACTGCTCCCTAATCAACATCCATTCACTGGTTCTTTCATTGGTTCATTAGTAAAAGGCTAATATAATTTTTTTCATACTGAAAGTAAAATTATTGTTGTGATTTTTTATAGCTATATACTTAATTTATTATCTACAAAACTCGTGTGTCTTAAAAAATAGCTAGTATCAGCAAAAATTAAACGATATCATTTTAATGTATTTTTTGGACAGAGTTTTTCTATCTTATAAAACCTCGCACATTAAGTCCCGTCTTAAGTCATCAAGACCCTCCATCAGATGGGGAATAATTTATGTAAACACACTAAATGGAAATCGCTTTTTTAAAGAAGTAGGTTTTTAATGCATTTTACAGCATCTAAAATAGGGACAATGCAGTTTCTTGATAAGGAAAGCACCTTGATTCGATCTAAATCGGGCTCCAAAATGATAATCAGTTATTCCTGTCAGGACGGGTAGGGAGATATCGAAGACGTAAAACTACGGGGGTAATGCCTACATAGTAATAATATATTATTATTATTATCATTAAGAATAGTTAAATATTTTTTGGTCTACAGTAATATTTTTCTTATAGCTTCATAATCAACACATAACAGGTGTAATCTTCAAGTGTAATCATACCTGCATTTCTCATAAATAAAAGAATTATCATTTTAGCTAATTTAATATATTTTTTACCGAATTAAATGTTTTTGCGTATTTATACTGTATAGTGTGTTATGAGGTGTACATTTTTATGGCATAGGATAGAGCGTATTTAAATAATTGGAATGTATAATTCTCTTAAAAGGTGTGTGTAGGATGAGTGTACCATAATATAGGTGTACGAACTGCGAAAACATATAAGTTACAAAAAAAATAAAGAATGTACTTTAGTTTCAGATTCTGTTTTTCTTAAATAAATATTTTTCAAAATTATTTTTAGATTATATACCGACACCACTAAAATAGATAAATGTCTCGAAAATAATTTCCCGATATCCATTTAAGTATTACAACTGGCAGAAAAGTTTCAAGATTGTCCCCAATTTCTATACAATACTACGTTCATCTGATTGTTTTTATCAGTTTTCTATATTCTTCTGATCGTAATTACATTTTCACCTTGAGTTCGAATGTTGTTCCAACGTTCATTTGTAAATAGTATGTACATGTTAAAAATAATTATTCACATATTCAATGAAAAATGTCATTTACTTTTTTTATTATGCTATATAGCTAAGAAATATAATCAAAACGAACCTATACTTACCTACAAATTGCTGCATTATAATAATAAGGAGCATCATCGTCAAATGGCTATTTGATTTGTTATTTGTTATTTTATATATAAGTTAGCAGATTTTCAAGTATCTTATTTTCAAAACGTAGTAGCTCAAATTGTTCTCTTGACAGCCATATTTTTTGCCAATATTGCGAGACAAGTTTACCTCTCCGAATTCGTCGCATTTTTTACAAAATCTTTAAAATTCTGCCGCAAGTAAAAAAAACAAACATTAGTCGACGAATTAATAGGTTACATTTAAAGAAGTACACCTAACTTGTGTTTATTGCATATAAATTTTACCGCTTTAATATTGTAGGTTAAACAAAATATTGATGCCATAAACTTTAAATGTCCACTATTCTTTTAGTTTGTGATGGAGTGTTGTTGCACTTCAACCTAGTAAACTTTTAATTGATATTCGCATGAAATTGGCTGCTAAGTGGACGAAAATTCTGCACCGTGAGTTTTTGTCAACTGAAATTGTTCCAGGAATCGGTGGTTTCAAGTATTAAAACATGTCATGTAGTTAACATAGCTTTGTTCACTTCCAACATAACTTTGTTTACATACGTTCGTTGTCTTTCGTAAGCTATTTTATCTCCATAATGTGTACATTTTATTGACGCGTTTTAATAGAAAGCCGATAATGCAGTATTGTGAAGTGCTGAGGTAAAGAAAAGCTAATCATTACAATTTTATCATTGCCATATCAAAGGTTTTCTTTTAAAACATCATAATTTTTTATATAATTTTAATGCACGACATGCTGACGTGATGTATCAATACAACATTTTAAAGTATGATTTACACTACAACAAACATGTAAAAGTTACGAAATATTGTATTTAGAAAAATAAATTGCATGCAGTTACCACTAAGGGGAGGAAATTAGAAATAATTAATAAGTAAGAACCGTCTACTACAAATGGATCATAATACACCCCAATGTAGGCATATAATTAAGAGTTTAAAACTTTCAAATTGCAGCTACAATGTTTCTGGGATTTGTGTTTAAATGTGCGATTTCATCAATTACCATAAAAATCTAGGAAATAAAATGTATGAAAATGAAATATATAAGAAATACAAAAGAGATTGCAATGTTTTCTTATTCAATAAACCTAACAAGACAAGCTCTGTGATTGGATGTGTGCCTTTGTATTACAATGTCAGTAGAGCAATAACGCTTTTGTTAGGCCTACGTATAACGGAAAAAGAGAGGTTAGTTTTAGACTATTCATTTATAAAACAGAAACTATATATAATATTATCCCATCGTTGTACAAGAGAGGTTTTTTTATGTTATCCAATTAAAACTAGAGGGGATTCTTGTGACCCAACAATTAGTTACAATTATTAAACACAAGAAAAATATAACATTGCTATCAAAGATCTATCTTAAATCAAATCTGTATTAGTTAGTATTATGTTTTAATACATTCTTGAACTGCATTTACAGTGCAACTAGTATATTGATAACTATTTATCATAAATCCTTCCCAGATTAATTTATTACCCACTGGTCTTTGAAAATGTTAGGATACTTCGGGTGAAAAATGATTCAGCACCTTTTGGTGTTTAAATTGCAAAGTTATTAAAACCTGTGACACTTTGTAAGGTAAAAATATTACAGCAATCTCCCTTTGTTGTAAAAACCCATTGACGTTGCTGTTTTTAAAGTATCCAGACTAATTTAAAATTCTTGCCGCTTAGTTGATCTTGAATTATTCGTTGTAATTTTATGACTAGTATAAGAAAAGATACACAGTGAATCGTTGGGCCAAATGTCTGTCAACAAATAATTTTGGAGATATTATTTTGTTACTGGAACTGTAACTTTATATAGAAATATTAGTTTTTTATTCTTCTAAAATTGTAACTTTTACAGTAAATAAATAGTAAAAATTGTTTGTTCCCCAAAAGGATTAGCTTACAATGATAACAATTAAACGATGATAATATAAAAGGTGCATAAAAGCAATGCATGCTGATTATTAAGCACTAAAACAATACACCTTTTTCCCCTTAATAAATTTTAACAGGTTCAAAAATAAGCACAACGAATGAATTTAAAAATTAAAAATTAAAACGGGCCTTATGGCTTTTTATGCTGGTGACGAAACGACAACGAAATATTAACAGAAAAAAATGTAAGAAATTCCAATGACATGTTATATTTCCAGCGTAGGATGAAAATAGGGGAGTCTTATTTTGGTCGGGGTTTCGACCACTTGTCGATGAAAAAAAATCATTTATTTGCACATGCAACTTGCATACATAATATGCATTTCTTACACTTAACCTGTGACGATGTGTAGTACTACTAATTCTATACGACTTCATTACTACTTCGTTGCTATGCATTAACATATAGTAGAAAAACTAAAAATTTTCAAGCCATTCTCCTTTTTAATATTTCTCTTTCTCTTAATTAATCTAAGACCAACGTTTTTAAAGCATAGGAAAATAGAGTGAGAGAAATGGAAAGAGAGATAAATATAGAGATGGGTAGAGGTTGCAGGTCGCTCTACTGTGTCATAAATAATCTCAGGAGACGTCTCTCACAGTTGTGACACGGGCCGAATATGTAAAACTGATCATAAACTTAGAGCATGTATTCCGGAATGTTATTAAATATATACATAGGCGTAGCGAAATGTTTACAACTATGTTATACCGCACTACCAATTTACCATAAATTAGTTTGGTTCAAACTAATAAACAGCCTTGCAATGACGCGTGGTTAGGAAAATGTTCAATTGAACTCATAAAGTTTAGTAGGCCTACATCAGAATTAATAATTAATTGACTACAAGTACGAGATTAAAATTGTTAAAACATAACATGAACGTATATTAGTTCGAAGTAGCCTACTTGATACACTTAGTAAGCGAGATAGCCGAGACGATCTGCTCATCAGTGTCAAGTTACATGTCAAAGACATAGAGGTAAAAGCTTTAAAAGCCTTCGTTCGGAGAAATCAAGACAAGTTTACATAAAGAACGCAATACACATTGATCACATCACAGCGTTGCACTTTGAAATATTCCACACCTTAGAGATGTTTTAAAGGTTACCTTCCATGTGGTGATAAAAAATATTGCATACCACATTGATAAGGAACATTACACCAAAAACTTAAAACATCATTAAATGTAACACCCAGACATTAACTGCAACAAAATTAAAGGTTATAACTGTAACATGCTGTGTTATTAGAATGAATATTAGCACTCATCACAAAATCAAGAACGTATGCAGGTTTAAGATGGAAAGAAGGAAATTCCTTTTTAAACGTGTTAAAAGCAGAGTAAACTTCCCTTAAGCCAATTTGATCCTTCGACCGCCCATTAGGGAGAGATCAGAGGGTTCTTGGGGCTTGTATCATCGTCAGAAACCTTTTCTGGAGCGGATAAAATATCAGCTAGCATCTCTTTTGTCTTAAGTTTTAACGCAAACTATATTTTTTTTCAAATACAAGAACTAATCTAATTTTAAATTCGTATGTAGTTAATAAAGTGAGGAAAAATATGCTTAGCTTACATTAACTTGGTATTAACAATGTTTTCATTGCAGAGGAAACCCCACTAAGGCTAAATAAAACTGGTACGTCAAGGATATTAACAACCTCTGTTATCATATTTTATATAGAATTTAAAATAAAGGAATAAATCATCTGTGTTCAGATAAAATATCACACGCTGCAGTATTTGAAAACATGTGTTTTGTAAAGATTTATAAAGGTTGTAAAACACTATCTTGCCCCGAAATGGGACTTTCGTGACAAGTATTGATCGATATTTTTTATCACAATGAAAAAAACTACTTCGTCAAACTAAAAAATTTGGTGTTTCGTAAGCTATTTTTTTTTATCTTAACACATTACGGCTGGACAATTAATTTTAGCAGGAAATTCAGCTGATTGTAGCTTTGTTGATGTCAGGCAAAGTTTGCGTAGCAAAAGTAATGTTTATGTAGCGAAAGTAATGTTTATGTATAGAAAGTAATGTTTATGTAGCGAAAGTAATGTATATGTCAGGAAAAGTAAGCTGATCACTAATTGTTTTTTGTGTATGTAAATTGAAAACTTTCGAAGTTCTCAGCTGTAAATGGGCTATTTTCAAATACATAGTGATGAAACAGCTATTGTGTGGCTTGCATAAAATCACTAGTTGGTTTTAAAGATTCTTTTGTAGTTGTAGGTATTAATTTAAAGCATTTCATGTTTGTAACGGACGTTTTTCTCACTTAACCTAATACATGTTCCACTACATTTTATGTACCATATGTTCTAGTTTCCTGTGCTTAACAGTGAATCGTATTAATTCCATTATATTACCTTAGCAACTCTTCATCTAAAGTAAAAGCTGCACTTCACTCTTAACACAACACAGCAATTTATCGTAAGCCTAACCTGACTTTGAAAGTTACAATACTTTAACAGTTGTATTTGAAACTCTTTAAAGACAAAAGTTGTGCTGGAACAAATGGATAAAGTTTGACACTATGGAGTTGTCCTTCGGCAGGTATTAAAAGTAAGACGGAAGGCCAAACTCTATTGTTAAGTTTTAATGGAAAAAAGTTTGATTACGAGAGTTTAATTAATTTGGAATTCTTCTTAATTAGCAATAACGGCCGATTTTAATACATGCGTTTTGGGACGTAAGTAGCTCTTTTACTCCCTAGAGAGTAAACCGCCTTTTTAGTCTCTAGGGAGTAAAAAGCCATTTTAGTCCCTAGGTAATAAAAGTCTGATTTTTTAAACTCAACTTGTTGTAAACTTCAATTGTCATAAATCACTTGTATTGAAATTTTGAATCGATTGATTTAATCGATTGTAGCTATTGTTGCGGTCTTGTAAATACTGAACATATCGATACTGAAGTGTATTATACACTAACTCAATCGTAATAGACAAAACGATTGCATCATTATTATTACTATTATTATAATTATTATTAAACAGCTAAAGCTAAAATGAGTATTAAAATAACAAGCTGAATTAAATCTCCATTTATTCGAGCATTAAATACCTTATAATTTTTTATAGCTTTGACTTAAGTAACTTTCAGTGAAAGACAATACATAAGTGTTCCTATTCAAAAAGACAAAGTGTGGTTCAGAAAAATGGATCACATGTGAAAATCTCATCACCAAACACATCCTTTCGATTTACTATTTACACCAAAATATTTCTCACACATCTCTCCAGATATATTTGACTTTTTTCTAACAATTTTCCTTTGCAACAATTTGATTGATAAAGTGTGCATTACATTATCTTGAATAAATTGTTAACCTATGTGTAACATTCCATGCATTATTCTACATATGAGTTTGTTTAACAACGTGGTTTTCAACTTATTCTTATCAGGTGAACAGGAACTTGTTTGCTTTGCCTGTAGCCATGTGACCTCAACATGATTTTTTAGGTTCCGTAGTTAGATATAGTTAAAGAATATAATTACTATGCAACTATGGCTATTTGAGCCAAAAGGAAATTATAAATAACAGTTAAGTCTTTAATTTATATTCAAAAAGAAGTATGGAAGGCTGACTGTTATAGGTAAGCAATAAGTAAGCAATCCTCTAATAACTACGAACTAATAGAAGTATTGCGAATCACTTTTGTACAACAATTCAATCTCTAGTTGGACGTTGTTTGCTACATTTGGTCAATATTTACTCTACAGATTGGGTCCAGTTAATCGTTTGCCACTAACGCAAGATCTTCTTCATTACAATACCACTTAAGGTTGTATGAATCAGTTTCGATCATGTTTAATAGAAATATCCCACCAAACCTAACCTAATCTAAGAACACATTTAAGAATAGTCTTCTTATATCACGCGAAGATTTTTTATAAGGGTGTTCGATCCATTGATATTTACATGCTTGTATACTTGGAAACTCTCTAGTAATATCACTAATAATTTTGAGAAGGTTTTTTTAAAGATAGTGAAGAAACTAGAAAAGGTTATTGTGAAAGATGGGCTTGTTTAAACTGTTCGGTTCAATTGATATGGAGTTGTTATAGTGATTTTTGTTCTATGCTTTTATAACGTTCTTCTTGAACCTGGGATAGCTCCAAAAAGATTTTAAGGCATTTTAAAATTTGTACCTTTATTAAATACCCATGGGGAGCGTACTGGTCTAGTGGTTAAAGCGCGGGACTCCGGTTCCTGGGGCCCCGGGTTCATATCCCGCCAAATCACCATAGGATTTTATCTAAGTGATAATGACTTAACCCCTAGGTCTAGCTTAAAGTAATTTGAAAGCAATTCCAGGTTTGCGGACAAAAAAAATACCCATGGTTAATAATTAATGTTGTACTTTCGTAATTGTAGACAATTACAAAAGGCAATTTATGTAATTGTTGTCTACAAGGAGAGTGACTCCAATTTTGTTGGAGAATTCACTTAGTATGTCATTTGCTATTAAAACACTAACGTACGGTTTGTAGTTGGTTTTTATAGCAAATTACGCAAGTAAAGTGGAAATTAGTGACTTTTTTACTCATATTTCACTGATATACGTGAAACAATAAAGAGTTTATTTTTATTTTTTTATTTTTATAAAGGTAAAGGTTTTAAGCCACTTCAGTGGTTTACTATCAGTAGGAAGTCATTTTATAATAGCAATGAAGAGGTTTTAAGAATATTTACCAAACAGGGCTCACCGTGTTATAAATTCTCAAAAAATATGCCATTAAAATCAAATATAATAAGTTAATCTCGTAATAAACTCCTAGATTAATCCTCCTGTCACGATATAAGTTGAGTTAAGCTTCCAAGTGCTTAACCCACTCTTTACCGGGCTTTAGGAATTAATACTCAGGGTTTTCGGGTTAAAATATTTTACATTTCAATAAAATTTGCATCCTAGTTTAAAAATCTAATATTCCTGCAAATTCTTTTATATGTTAAGTTGTATGATATATGTTTATCTGTGTGCGGCTTCTAGCGTTTCAAATCAAGAACTCCAAATAAAAAAAAAAAGAAAGAGAAAAAGAAAGAGGCCGCCAACCTCTTAAAAAAAAAAAAAAAAAAAAAAAAAAAAAAAAAATGTTTTCAATAATTGATCAATTATTTATGTTGTTGTCTGTTTTTTTATTACTACTCAACTACTGTTTGTTTACATTTCCAACTAGCTAAATTATTTTTATAAAACTTCTCTACCACTGTAACATCAAAACATTCACAAAATATAATAAAATAATATGCATTTTTATTTGTTTTATGGAATCAGCTCCTAAATGTTCTTTTATTTTAAAATTTTGCACTAAGTGAACTTTTTTTATGTAAACTGTACAAAAGTGATTGTTACCAACGGTGAATAACTTACATTACATACAGTAATTTGAATTTACCAGAGCAGTCTGTTATGGTAGTGTTAAAATTGTAATTGCAAAGCTTAATTAACTTGTTTTACAATGTACACTATCTCTGTTTAATGGGTTTGTAGCCTATAGTCATCGATATATAACTACTACAGTAGTAGTATATTGATGCTTACAGATTTTTTATTTCTCACAGATATAACCGTAAAAATAATTATTTAAACGTTTTAAACCTACAACAACATAGCTGCAATTTTAAACAAACAAATTTTGACAAACCAGCTCGATTTTCACAATCAAATTCAACAATTTAATTTTTACCTATACATTTCATAAATGTGGCTACCACGGGCTTATATTAATCAATGAAATGGGAATCGATTACTAATGATTTGTTGCAGTTCTGTTACGAGAGACAACACCTCTGGGGAAATACTTTAGAATGCTGCTTTCACAGAGTTTTACTCTGTAGAGTGTTAATAGACAATGAAGGGATTCCCAGATGAATATTGTCAATAGAAAAGAGTGGGTGTATTTACTTGCTATTGTCCACGTACCATTCAGTTATATACCCTTGACAGTATTTCGAACACTTTTTTGTATAATAAGCTGTGATAGCCATTGATAAAGTAAGTATGGTATTACAAAAAACCCTTAGGCTAATTTTAAAACGTGCAAGCTAGTTCAAATTTTACAACAGTCCCGTAATCTTTCCTTCATCCACAACTGTTTAGAATGTTCCCACCAAAAAGCAGTCAAAGTAGCCAAAACCCAAAGGTCACTTAATCGATGGCCTCATGAATGTGAATCTAGTTTTATGATGAGATTTCTGAGGTCAAGACAACAACTATTGACCACCTATTGTCCATCACCAGTTAATCTATCGAGTCTCTTTGGGCTAATAGAAGCTCAGCCCTAGAGCAGAAAGCATTTTTGTAAAATACCAATGACAATGTGGATCGACCGTGTACCATTGCTTTAATGTTTTAATCGTTTGGGTCATAGATATTATGTATTTTCCAAATCCAAGTAGAAATGTATTTGATTTTCTGACAATATAATTTATGGAATGTTAATTATTTTGTAATAAAATAATTTAATCAATAAGTGAGCATCTGTTAGTCAGTTTGGGGGCAGATGGTCCTATACAAATTGGTGAAAATTGTTCTGGGACTGGGAGTAGGTCGAGCAATTCCTTTAACTTACAAGATAAAACTGTTCAATAATTGAGTTTACAACTGCTCCCTAATCAACATCCATTCACTTTGGTTCATTAGTAAAAGGCTAATATATTTTTTTGTACATACTGAAGGTATCAAAATATATGAAAATGAAAATATATAAGAAATACAAAAGAGATTGCAATGTTTTCTTATTCAATAAACCAAACAAGACACGCTCTGTGATTGTAGGGGTGCCTTTGTATTACAATGTCAGTAAAGCAATAACGCTTTTGTTAGGTCTACGTATAACGGAAAAAGAAAAAAAGAGAGGTTTTAAACTATTCATTTATAATAGAGAAACTATCTATAATATTATCCCATCGTTGCACAAGAGATTTTTTTTATATTTTTCCATCCAATCAAAACTAGAGGGAATTTTTGTGACCCAACATTTAGTAAAAATTTTTAAATGCATAAGAAATATGCCATTGCTATCAAAGACCTATCTTAAATCAAATCGGTATTAGTTAGTATTATGTTTTAATACATTCTTGAAACGCATTTATAGTGTAACTAGTATGTTGATAGCTATTTGTCATAAATCCTTCTCAGATTTATTTATTACCCACTGGTCTTTGAAAATGTTAGGATACTTCGGGTAAAAAATGATTCAGCACCTTTTGGCGTTTAAATTGCAAAGTTATTAAAACCTGTGACACTGTGTAAGGTAAAAATTATTACAGCAATTTCCCTTTGTCGTAAAAACCCATTGACGTAGCTGTTTTAAAGTATCCAGACTAATTTAAAATTCTTGCCGCTTAGTTGATCTTGAATTATACGTTGTAATTGTATGACTAGTCTAAGAAGGAATACACAACGAATCGTTGGGCAATTGTCTGTCAACAAATAATTTTGGAGATATTATTTTGAGACTAAAACTGTAACTTTGTATAGAAATATTAGTTTTTTATTATTCTAAAATTGTTGCTTTTACAATAAATAATTGGTAAATTTTTTTTGTTTCGCAAAAGGATTAGCATATAATGATAACAATTACTATGATAATATAAAAGCAATGGCGCATTAAAGCAATACATGCTCGTTATCACTCACACAATTAAGCGCGATTTAAGGGCTGTGTTGTTAATATTTCTTGATTGGTTGTTGCAACTGTGAATATTGATATTCTTGAAGAATTAATTACATTATTTCATAATCCTTCCTATATATTAATAGGCAAGGATGTTTCTTGAAAACCTTTTTTCTCAGCTAGTGTGTATCGCAATGAAAATCTACACATACTGTCAGAAAGATATTTCCCTGTGTAGGTGCGCAAAATCCCTTTAAAAATTAAAATAAGCACAAAAATGAATGCATTCATTTTTTTAACTAACAGCCTTGCAAAGGCGCGTGGTTAGGAAAATGTTCAATTAATTGAACTCCTAAAGTTTAGTAGGCCTACATCAGAATGAATAATTAATTGACAGGTGCACGACTAAAAAGTATTATTCAAACATAACATGAACGTATATTAGTTCGAAGTATCCTACTTGATACACTTAGTGAACGAGATAGCCGAGACGAGCTGCTCATCAGTGTCAAGTTACATATCAAAGACATAGAGGTAAAAGCTTAAAAGCTTTCGTTTGGAGCAATCAAGAGACGTTTACATAAAGAACGCAATACACATTGATCACATCACAGCAGCGTTGCACTTTGAAATAGTCCACAAAGATGTGTTGATATTAAAATACTGCATACCTCTTAGATAAGAAACATAAAATATCTTCAAATAGCACGCCCAAATATTTACTTCACCAATTAAAGGTTATAACTGTAACATGGTGTGCTATTATCAATAAATATTAGCACTCATCTCAAAATCAAGAACGTATGCAGGTTTAAGATGGAAATAGCGGAATTCCTTTTTAACCGTGTTAAAAGCAGAGTAAACCTCCCTTAAGCCAATTTGATCCGCCGACTGCCCATTAGGGAGAGATCAGAGGGTTCTTGGGGCTTGTATCATCGTCAGAAACCTTTTCTGGAGTGGATCAAATATCACCTAATTCTCTTTGTCGTAAGTTAAAGATAAAACGTAACTATTTTTTTTTTTTTAATACAGGAACTAACTTTTTTTTATTTGTAATGGAAATAAAAATGCTTACCTTACATTAATTTGGTATTAACTTTGTTTTCACTGCGAAGGAAACCCCACTAAGGCTAAATAAAACTTGTACGTCAAGGATATTTACAACCTCTGTTATCATATTTTAGTATTTGAAAACATGTGTTTTGTAAAAATTTATCAAGGAAAAGCTATTGTTTAATTTGCTTGCGTAAAATCACTAGTTGGTTTTAAAGATTCTTTTGTAGTTGTAGGTCTTAATATAAAGCGATTCATGTTTGTAACGGACGTTTTTCTCACTTAACCTAATACATGTTCCACTACATTTTATGTACCATATGTTCTAGTTTACTGTGCTTAACAGTGAATCGTATTAATTCCAGTATATTACCTCAGCAACTCTTGATCAAAAGTAAAAGCTCTACTTACTTTGGTTCTTAACACAACACAACAATTAATCGTATCCTAACCTGACTTTGAAAGTTACAATACTTTAACAATTTTCTTTATTTTAAACTCTTTAAAGACAAAAATTGTGCTGAAACAAATGGATAAAGTTTGACACTATGGAGTTGTCCTTCGGCAGGTATTAAAAGTAAGACGGAAGGCCAAACTCTATTGTTAAGTTTTAATGGGAAAAAGTTTGATTACGAGAGTTTAATTAATTTGGAATTATTTTTACTTTAAGCTGTTCATATATTGACAGCTTTTCTTTAAATTAAATTATAGTTTAAATTAAAGTCAAACCAAACTTTGAACATTACTCATGTTGTGCTAAAATGCTTGGTGATAAATATTTCATATAATTTCATGCAGCTCTTATTTTGTTGGTTTTAGTTTTTAAAAGGTTAGTTAATTTACAAAATATTTCCATCTTATACAGGTTGGTTCGTGAAATATCTGTTACAAATTCAAATACAATATTTTAATTGTAATAGTTTAAAAAGATTGTAATAGAAAAAATTCAATTACAAATGTTTTCATAATAAAAAAACAACAAATCGCAGTTAATTACATTACAGTTAATGCACAGTTAATACATTAATGCATTTTGAGAAAGTAAATATAAAGTATTCTTCACACCTTTGAAATTTCGAGAGTAAAAAAACTATATAAGCGCACCCTTGCCTATAAATGTATTTTTGAGACTTGTTTCGCTAGCAAAACAAGTTTAAAAATGAATGTTAAATATGTAATATTGAGTTGTGACTTAAAGATTATGCAAAACTAAAAATCCAATAACCCTTATTATAATTTAAAACTTAGGAGGGGTTTTCTTCTTCACGGATTCTGAATCAACCACTTTTTTGGATTTTCGTTATTCTTCTGTTAAAAGAAAGAGAATTTTAAGCGAATGGGAATGTCAAAGCCATAACTTTTCATTTATTTTAAAAAAATCCACTAAGGAATTAATATTAAAAGCTTGTTTCAGCGTAATATAATTTAGTTTAGGTCATACTGCAGCAATAAGAGCTGATTTTAAAACATGCGTTGTGGGACTTAAGTAGCTCTTTTACTCCATAGATAGTAAAAAGCCTTTTTAGTCCCTAAGGAGTAAAAGTCAGATTTTGTAAACTCAGTTGTAAACTTCAATTATCAGAAATCACTTGTATCGAAATTTTGAATTGAAATTTTGAATCAAAATTTTGAATCGATTGATTGAATCGATATTAGCTATTGTTGAGGACTTTTAAATTACTGAACATATCGATACTGAAGTGTAATAAACACTAACTTAATCGTAATAGACAAAACGATTGGATCATTATTATTACTATTATTACTATTGTTACTGTTATTACTATAATTACTATTATTACATGAAAATTCTTTTCGTTTTCTTACTTAGTTAGTTAAATAAGGTTGCAATATGAATAAATATAGTTCATAAAGTAATTTCTTTTCAATCCTTGCCCTTTTTCCAGCCTTAAGTTCGGGTAAAAAAAGTCACTTTTTACGCACTAGCGATGAAATATACTGTTACTCTCTAAGTAAGACACGATACTTTCGATCTGCAACGCGTTTATTAAAACGGCTGTTTTAGCTGTAATATAACGAAAGAGAAATTTTAAGACACAACAAAATATTTCGTATGTTGTACCATCGTGTGTAATATAAAAGAAGCGATAACGTTTCTCTTTCAATAAACATAACGAGAAGTGTTTTGAGAGAAGTCTTTGTATGACGTTCCTGCGAGGCAAATTTGTTTGTAACAAATGTAAGGAAAATTGAAAAAAAAACATGTTTTCCTAATATATGTCAATCTAAAAATACTCTGACAGGGGCAATTATCGTAAATGTGTTTTGTTCAATATATATAAAGTGGTCATACAAATTATATTATTATAAAATTACCCTGAGGAAAAAACTACCAGGTACGAGATTACCTAAGAGAATATCCATAGTACAACAATAAATACATTTATTAACAAACCACAATGTATAAATCCATGTAAAGCTATGACACTACAACCTAATCACGTCGTGATACTTCAGGTGAAAAATTATATAACACCTTTGGCGTTGAAATTGCAACATTATTAAAACGTTACATCAAGAGAAAAATTACAACGATTTCTCTTTGTAGTAAAAACTCGTTGACTTTAGCAATTTTTTCAATATATACAGGGTAGGAAACGTTTTTTCAGTCCAGTTAACTTGGAATAATCTCATATAAAACATCTAATATAAAATATACAAGGTTTTTTTTTACCGAAGACTCTTAATCAACGACATAAGGATTTTCATGATTGTTCTGTTAAAAGAGGATAATTTTAAGAAAAAACGAGTGAGGAAGCCATAATTTTAGTTTTGTGTTTTAACTTTTTTTTTTGTGTTAATTTTTCCAAACCTAGCCACTAACTTAATTTTTTCAGGGTAATTGGGTTTATCTAACAGCTGGTGTCAAAATGTCACTGAAATGTTTACGTTACAATAGTATGCTAGTATGAGAGATGATACGTAGATACATATAACCGGTGTAGAAATCGGCTACACTCAAACTTCAAGGCTTTTCACATCGACAAAGCTGCTGTTTTATTGTAAACTCGTTGGATTTAAAATGCAATCAGATGAAAAATAGGGAGCCACGTCACATATCTTTACCAGAATGTTTCTTTAATTTCAAACTATCAGAATTGGCTTTTATGCAGGTTAATATTTAGATGATACTGGGGTTTTAAGCAGCTCTTGAAAAATTATAACTTAATAGGCTGAATGAAATGCAGTATAACTGACTACTTGGTCCTAGTGCGTAGAGCGAAACCTTGGTAATATACAGCGCAAAATAGGAAAAATAGCAAAAAATAGCAAATAGCAAAATGAAAAATAGCAGCCATAAAGGTTATTATGAATGGCATTGTAACTTAGTACTTAATGTGACTTTTGGTTTAATTATATAGTAGACTACATCATAATTTTTAATGTTATGTGATTACTCATTTGTATACCAAACTACTAAACTAATTGAAAATGTACTGCAATTTCACGTTTAAAGGATTCATTTTGACATATTGTCAAAGATTTCGGCTAAGTTTATGTTAAATTTTGGATGCTCAGGGAACATTTACAACATAAGAATAAATCCAGGAACCAGATTGAAATAGTTGAAACATGGCAATAACTTGTGAAACAGCAACGAATACGTTAAATAGTTTTTTTTATTACTTTCATTATCTGCCACTAGCCTTTTTGACATCATTGCATTATATTCATTGCAAATTAAAAAATCTACGTTTTTCATAGTCAATTTTAAAATTTTGTGGAGATTTAATGGAAAAGGTTGGAATTTTTTACAATTCTTAGTTATTATGCTATTGTCTTTACATTTTCAATTACACTTTGCTCAATCAAAAACTGCAAAAATATATATGTTATTGATTGTGTGCATAGTCAAAGCATTTCAATTTACATCCCTGCCAACCATGACTTTAATTACAATCACACTATGATGATCAATCAGAGAGGCATACACAGGCAATGTATGCATATTGAAGATGAACAACCTTTGCCATCGAGTATTATCAACTACAATTGCATTCTTACATTTTTTATTTGGCAACAGAGCCATAACTTGGTTTATAACTAACTACTTTACTATAAAATCTGTTTATAACCGAAAAACTGTTCACGGATCTGGCTGTTATTTTAGTCATACAATTATAGTGTTTTTATAGAATAATACTCGTTTTTAATTATAACGATAAAGGAAAAAATTACGAGAAATGAAATTATTGTTGAATTTATAATGAAAAGAGTGAAAAAATACATAAAGATTTCAAAATACTTATTCTAATGTGATTAAGATTTTTATAAATGAGCATTACTCTTAGTTGCGACCACTGTTACATGACAAATTAATTTTATTCATCTATTTTAGAACACTCCTAGCACGACCTTTTCCAGAGTAGAAACTACATTTTTAAACATTTTTATTTTTAGTTTACTTTAGGAGCAATATATTTACTCTTTTTATTCGGCACAAAGTGTTATAGTAAGTGTGTGCGTAAAGTAAAGAATAGGATACTAGCAGGGCTGTGCTATAGGACCACCTCTGTTTTTCCACATTATTACAAATTCTATCTGTTTCTACTTACTGTTAACAAATTTCTTAAGTCAATGCCAGAGGATGTTGTCATGAAGTATTAGAGTGTGTGTTTACTTAAAGTTCATAGCATCCCACTACACTATGATCACTAACATTATTTGTTATTTCACGGCGAACAAAACACACTCAAAACTTTCTTGGTACGTAAAAATAGCTTTGCTAAGAAAACTCGAACTGAAATATACATTTTTTGAAGTATCTAATAAACTTGTAACCATCAATTTATATGATGAGTTTTTATAAACTCGTTTTTATAACGATTTATCTAAGCGTTGAACTATAATACAACCAATTGAGATACGGACGCAACCTAGGTGTGTTTAACCCAAATAAGAGTGAAATATTTGGGTAGAATGAATTGAGATGCATTGTTTCGTTTTTATATTGACTAAGACCAGCTGTTTCATTTTACCAGGAAAATCAATTGTTTTTTTCATCCCAATGAGCAAGTTCAACTGGTTCCAGTTGTATATCATCAAATAGCCTCTCGCCTTTCTCAGGATCGAACCGTTGACCTTTGATTACCAGGCGAGCACTATAACCATCTAAGTATATAACACAACTTGTGTTGTTGTGTTATATACTTCGATTACTATAACCGCTCAGCTACCCATCTACCCTTAACTTTAAAAGAAGATAGTTTAAACCGAGCTATATTATTATTCTCATGCGACTAATGTTTTTTACGCTTAGGCAAACAATTAGAAAAAGATTTATAGTTGTAGATCGCTCGACTCTGTAGTGAATAATCTGAGAAACGTGAAAATTTGTGAATCTGATCACCAAGTAGAAAATTAGAATAAATATAAAAGCTTGTTGTGACAAGTTGCATTTCAGACAGAAGCTAAAAACCATTAGGAGCAATCATGGCATGTTTTGTAGAATTCAGTATCCATTGACCAAATCATACCTTAAAATAATTTAGCCTTTCACAATTGATACAACCAGACATCTGTAGCCAGTCCTTTTCAATCAAATACGTCGTAGTTGATGTGAGCCACCGACAAATTGTGCTGATGTAATTTACTAATTTCTATGGAATACACGAATTTTGTTACCAAGTCAAAACCATGGACCACTTCATTGTGAGCTGTAGCAACTGTTATGACCAATAAACTATGTCAGCAACAAAAAAGGTAGGAATAATGCAATTTTATATTATATTCTAGCGCATTGTGTGACTGGCTCACACGACTTTGTTATTTTTTTATTGCGACAACTGGTCCATATGATGGGATGTCTACTTTAGTATCCAAAAGTCAATGGCTCAAACTATAATAACCATTGACACAATTCATACACCTTTCAAGGATTTCTAGGAATTGTTAAACATAATGTACTAACAAACTAATTAATAGGTAAATCTTTATCTTAGAATCATCGTAAATTGGATTTTCAATTATATTTACATAATTATCAAAAGTTGAATCTAATTTTGTTCAACGTATGAATAATTTATAATAACAAATTAATTTTCATTTGCATATTTATTATGAAATACACATTTATTCGACTACACATCAGCAAGGTGTTAATAATGAACTATACAATAGTTATATTTTACTGAGTAATGTAGTTTGATTAAACCAAGTATACCAACTAATACCATACAATTTATAATTGATTTGTGAGTTTTTCAATACTAAGGTGCATTTCTAAAGTAAATGTCTTTTAAACACCAAATGGATATAATTAATGTGTACTACTTCAAATTTATTTATAGCACTAATATTTGACTTTTGTGAATTTATATATCGTGTTTTAGGAAATCTAGATTCCATTCTGTAGTAATTAATTGCAAATAAATACATATATACAAATGTTTTCAAAACTGTTACATGTAATTATACCAATGTCTAATCAAATTTGCCTTATAAATAATGTATTATCTCGTTTTTTACATGTCAATCTCTTAAAAATTTCTAAAAGTGGTTAAAAAATGTTTATAAATCATGATAAATCAGATGGTAGACGCTTTATATGGCCAAAGCCTCATAAATAGCCAAGTATTTTTCATTCAAGTTTGGGTAACGCAATGGTAATTGATCTTTGGTAAACGTATATTTCAATTATTTTTAGTTACACTTTAACACTGTTGTTTCCTTTTCAGATAGGAGTTTAACTTATTTCATAAGAGTAAGAATGAAGCGGGTTTTTGACAAAACACAAGGGACTCCCTATGCAAACACAGAAACAATCTTATTGAAGTGTGAAGGAAATGTGTCTTCCTTCCTATGCAACGCTCTCTCTGTGAACGGATTTTTTATTCTCTTTGACATTTTAACGTGTAAAATATAAATGTAAACACCACATTTCTATCATCTAATATTAATTCAACATATTGGGACCTAATTAACTAAATACCAGTGAGATTTTATTGGCGTTGTATATCGAAAATTCTGCATCAAGAAATGCCTGCGGCAAACGCTGCGGCATTATATGAGAATGTGTAATTTTGAAGGTCTAGTATTAGAACATAATTGTCTTAACGTCTATAATGTAATTAAAATCAAAAACTTACACTATTGACTTCAAAGATTTTATTTAGCCTAACTATTTTGGTCAGGTGCACCATCCCTACCAGTAAACCATCAGAGTACCTAGAGGTATTAGAGTGGATGTAGTGGAACCATTTCAGTTCCATTTTAGTAAACGTAAAACTGTGGATGCGCAATATAGAACTCGGATTATTTTACAAACCAATTTTTATAAAACCAAAATGTCGTAGTAAGCGTTTTGGTGACAGCAGTGATACCAATAGTGTAAGTTCCTGTATAAAAAAATCTATAATACATATGTAGTGAGCCATGATAGATCTTTGACTAAATACAATTGCTTTTCCCAGTGCTAGATGTACACCTTTCCTTTAAATGTATTAATCCATGTTTTAAAACAGTTTAAGACAGCCTATTGTAATGATTGCATGCTAAACCCACTCAAACTATTTAATAATGAGCAATAATGTTCCAATTGTTCTGGAAACAACGTGCTAACGGACAAAACAATGGCTTACACTAAAAAATGTCACATAAAACTTTCACACAAAAAAATATGACCAGGTGTAAAGTATTTAAACTTCTAATAATCTTTCTGTCCCTCTACATCATGCAAAAAAAAATCTCCGTTACAATGCATTAAATAATTTCAATGATCTTCCAATGCATCTAAAGGCGAACTGAATTCAAGAATTCAAAATCGTTTTTTTATTAAATTTTGCAACAGCATCCGTGTCTTCCTGACTGACAGCTAGAATTTAAATCATCTCCGGAATCGCAATGAGTTTTTTAAAGTGTGTGTTTTTAGTTTTTTTTATGACATTCTATGTGAATATTTTCTAAAACATTCGAATCAGTTCATATAAATGTGTCTTTATTTAGAAAAAATAAATATATAAATGAGTTATTGAATTATGACAAATACTTTGTGAATTTTATTTAGTAGCCTACAAACTCTTAACGTCATCGAACAGTTGAAATGAAAATTTATTTTATGTACTCGTTTTTTATGTAAAACTTTACATGGATTATTTATGGCTTAGTATGCCTAATTATGTAAGATATGAACCGAAGAATCTCACTCATAATCATTGCAAAACCATTAATTTTCACTAATTACATATTAACATTCGACAGATAATTAATTACGAAAGGAATAGTGAGTTGTAGTATAGATGTACAACAATATACATCTGGCCTACATATCTCTACTTGTACGCCACTGTACCATTTACAGAAGACATAACCTCTCTCGCTTTATGAACAGTTTTACATATTTGGCCCGGGTCAGAACATCTGCGAGGGACGTTTCTGAGATTATTTACGACAGAGTGGAGGGACCTACATTCTATATATGCTCTCTTCAAAAAATATTTATCAAAGGACAGTAAAATAAAATGTTGAGGCTCAGTGGATTCTAAATATCCTGCGTTAAGGCGTAAAATAACTGGGTTTTATAAAATACTAAAGTAGATTTACCAATTTGTAAGGAGGTTATGAGGAAAAAATAACATTGTCACCACACTACTATGTGTTTAGCCATTTTACAAACATTTATTGGAGGCCGAAAGCTACGTATTGCTATCCATCGTCATTTGGGGACCGAGCAGGTTTTTACATCCCTAGGGCCGAAAACCAGCTGTTCGCTTATTTCTTTAAAACATTAATGCATATTAAATATACAATCAGTATCCATAGCATTGCAATGGACATGTTTTATCGTCACCGCTGCCTAGCAACTATTTATTATTATTTTAGCTGATTCCTAAAAATTTCTTCACAGAATCTTAAAGATTTAGTTGTGTTGACTGTTAGTGTTTATTATTATATTGGTGAATGATGGTAATAAGGTATACTGTAGTGTGGTGAAAAATAGATCGCACCACGGACCTAAATGTTTTTCCAGCTCTCGATCGTTTTAAGTTCTTGAGCCGGTAAAACCTCATTTTCAGCCCAAGGTACGAAATATACTATTCTTATGGTCATATTCTACAGCTGGTTTCTTAAACTGCTTCTAATTATTATAATAAAATACGAGGTGACCGATGCGCAAATTTTGCATTTTTAGCTTAAAATGGTTAAAAACTTACTTCTTAGGGAAAACAAATAATGCAATCATATTTTACCTTTCAAATAGCCAATTTTTTTTTTTTTTTTTTTTTTTTTTTTTTTATTTACTGTTAACTTGTTTATAAACTGTTAATTTGTTTATTGTAGATCTAAAGAGTGATTTACTTGCCTCTTTCAAGTTCCAAGTATGAATAAAAATTCACTGTTTTCTGTTTTGTTTGCAATCTGACTATTGTACAAAAATTACTGAAGGACCAGCAGTTGAATTTCTTCTCACACTTATAAAGAAGGTTGACAGCATCACTGAATCTTTGAAACCGAACAATGAAACCCTAGGGGGGCGAAGCCCTGACGAAAATTACCCTTCAAGATACCAATCGTCACTCCACTCAATTATTATCCTGAAAATTACACCGATAGAACGGCTATAAAAAAAATGTTACAGAAATACTCTTATAAAGTAGGACAGATTGAATTATTATAAAAATAATGATTAGGTTTCCTTAGAAACTATGTTTCATAATCAACACGAAATTGATATGTTGTTTTTAGGTGAGCTAAATTCAGCGATTTTATTGAAAAGAGTACTTGGAATAGCATTAATTGTCTGTAACCAATGAAAACTAAAACAATGAGTTAATTTTAGTACCATACTTGATTAAATTCATAGGTTTGATTTTGTTAAATTACTGAAATGGAAGCAATGCGTTTAAAGGTAAATTTACTATCTTGCAGTGCTATTAGTTTGTTTATTTCGAGATATTTAACGGGTTTTAAAATTGATTTATAATTATTTTTTACTCTACAAGTCTGATGTCCAATTTGAAAGCATTGACAACGCTGGTTGTACGTTACAACGCTTACAAAGTCAACGATGGTACATTTCAATCGATATGTGTTGCTTTGATGGTACGTACTAATATTAAAATTCATTCACATTGCAAACTATTTCCAAAGTGATTGGTTGAAAACATCATAGTTGTTGAGGAATATTATTACCTTCTTTTGACGCGGAACGTTAAATAGTAATTTTTCATTGTAAATCGTAATTGTAATGTTTTTTTATTTAAAAGTATTTGATTAAGGATCAAATTGTTTTGAGTTTTCATTGGACCATTTAATTATAAGCTACCAGATGAACCATCATGTTAAACTAATAAATTTAACAATGGCAACAAAATGTACAGATTTAACTGGTTCATTTTAATCTTACACAATTTATAGATACTTATAATTATTTAATGCAGCAAAATAGAAGGAGCAAATAGTTTTTAAGTCCTTATGTTTTTAGCCTTATTGTTATTAAGAAACAATAACATAACACAGTAAAAGATATTTATTAAATAACAATTCCATTCGCATTTACATTATTCGCATGACTTTATTTAACATGGACGGTTTAAAATCATCAGCAAATTGCAATAAATAAAAAAATAATAATCACTATAATGTAACATTTACAAAGTTACGTTGTTAATAACGTTGAAATTTCAACACAAAGGCGCTTACTCATTTCTCATTGGAACCATTTAAGTATTATATTGTCTGTGTCGGAACTATCCTTTCAGAGGCAGCGACCACACTAAGGTAATAGGTTTCCCCATATTAAATAACCGCTTTGAATCATATAATGGTGTCATCATTGATTATTTCTGTGGTATCAATGAAAATTATAAAATTAACTTTTTCCTTTTCCTCTGTAAAATGCTAAAATATTGCACGTATCACACGAGTCACCTTTTTTCACGAGGCCGCTAACATCTTAAAAAACATTCTTATTTATGACAACACCAATATAAATCATATTATTGTATAATTGTCATACGTCTATAATGTTGTAAACTAAATAAACCTGTTTCCATTTTACTTACAGATTTTTTCAATGTGTAAAACCACAGAGCCTCTGGATAATTTCAACAAAAGTCTGCCGAGCGGAAATTTCGTCCACTTAACAGCCAATTTCATGCGACGATGGTTTCGAAAGTTTAAAACTAGGTTTAAATGCAATATCACTCCATCACAAACATTAAAATTAGTTTAATTTAACATTAATTACGCTTTTAACTTTTAGTTGTCTTGTATATATGGGTGCGAATTAATCTGCATTTAAGACATGTTAAGTGTGCATATTTAATTACGTGCTTCTTCGATTGTTTGAATATGCTACAGCATTTTATTAGGTATCTCTAAATTTGCAAGACAATATCCAATAAATGGTATAAAATGGTTGATTTAATACAAACGAAAGGGTTAAGTTGTCTTTTAATAATGGAAAATGTATAGCTGTAATATTTGATTGTTTCGGACAAAGAAACTTAGACTTGCAAACTTGAGTGAAATAATCATTTTAAAAGTCTTAGTCTTTCATTATGCGATTTTTTCTCCTTACATTTGTTCTTTTGCATTAAGTTTTAATAATAATTTGTTTTTATTCTAAAATATTTGTAGTTATTATTTCTGATATAAAGATGTGCATGTAAGCAAAGAAGTTGTTTTTATTAGCTAGTAACTTTGACTATTGATACATTATACAATACTTAAAACAGTAATTAATATTACAATACTTAATAATAAATTAGAGTGCCCCAATTTTCTGTCGCTGGCAATTGGCGATCGATTAAGAAGGGTTTGACAAGATCAGCAAAGGTACAAACCAAAAACCCTATAAAATGATGTGCCACTTGACATATGTTGCTATTTGAAATTTTTGAAAAATGGGCAGTTGCAAATTTTCTAAAATCATTTTTTTGGGAATTTGTATTATTTAAAAAAAAACCGTTACTTGTAGGATTTTACAGTAAAGCTAATTTCAGAACTAGTAAGAAAATTCAACCGGAGAGGCGCTAAGTGCGTTGGTATAGGAAATACAGAGTATTGAAAACATATTGATTTGTTTTAAAAGAAACTGCCACCATTTTGAAACGAAAACAGATTATTTCTGTCTTCACCAAAATGTTTGGCTATTAAATACCTTTAAAATGATGTATAACATGACATCGGTTTACATTAGAAAATTCCGAGATTTGAACTAGTGACCCTCAGTTTTTGGCACACCCTGTATCGGAAAAAAGTTAAAAATATTTTTACGTTATTCCTTGCGGTCAATTTAGCGGAAATTAAATTACTGACTTTAACTGGACTCTGGCATAAAACCAGAAGAAGTAGAAAAAGAAGTAGTTTTTGTATGTCTGAAAACATCAAATAAATCTAATAATTACCTTTTTTTAAAAGGTCTAATAAATAAAAAGGGATTTAAGATCCTTACAAAATTTTGTGGAAATGTGTTTTCAAGAACATTATTTTAAACGGGTTTGTCTGAAACTTTACTTATTTATTGCACTTGTAAAACAACTCAAAATGATTTAAAATTAATACTTACAATTAATTACTTTACTTTACAATCCAAATAAAACTCTTACAAATCCCACATAATTAAATCCTCGAAATTATTCCTATAAAATAATTTAAATTTACTTACAATTTCTACAGCAATCACTTGCTTCAAGTCCACAATGTCTAGTAAAACAGTCAATGGTAAAACTTAACTGACAACCTACTTTGAATTTCTAACAGCCAGTGTTACCAACTTACAAAGTAAAATACTCTGCTTTCTTACTCCTTAACCTCCGTGGATAAGAACCTCCGCTCTTTTTCTTACTTAGCGTGGATTTTTTATATAATTTTTGTTTTAAGTCATTTCAAATGTTATTAATACTTTACCTCGGTACATGAGATAAATTGCCATCTCATGTTCAGGTGGTATCGCTTTGAAAAGATAAAAGTAATTTAAAGTCGAGGAAAAAAGAATTCAAACAAAAGCAATCAGATGAAGGTCATATTGTATTGGAATCGGAAACTGTCTTGAAACTTTTCCGCGGGTAAGAGTAATACTTTAAATGGATATCGGGAACTGCTTTTAGAGGGATTAACCCACTTTAGTGATGCAATTATTTCATCTTGAGCCCTAAACCTTTAAAACTTATGGGATATTAATGTAAAAAAATTATGTTTTAGATTTTATAATCTGCTAGACAAATATGTACCTCATTTGAATAATAAATTTACTGTAACTGTAAAAGCATAAAAAAAAACATGAAACAAGAGATACGCATATTCAGAAAATCTATAATAATCTTATTAACTATACAATTAGGATTGAAATTTACTGAATATAAATTGAAAATACCTACATATCATGCGCCTATTTGGGGACTATCGGTAGAACGCGGCGTCCTACGCTTCAGTCCCTAAAAGTTCCAGGTTCAAATCCCGCCAATAACCAATGGGTTTGATCTAAATGAGCATGCCGCAACCCACGTCTAATCTGAAGCCATATAAAACCCAAATTCTGGGCTAATATCTTAAAACAATGGGATTCTACATTAAGCCACTATAAGAGATCGTGATTTCAAATCAGAGAACATGGTAAGAAATTTATTGGTTATGAAAAACAACCTTATGAAATAAATATTATTAAAGCCAGCTTTCACCCTAATCGAAGACAGCGCTCGTTCACCTGAACTGTGACACTAGCTAATCCACCTTTAGCTAAGCCAGTAAATGCCTTTATATTTTTATCCGTTGTCTGATACCACAGTAATATGACCATATGACCATTCTGGACAATTCTATAAATGTTTCCCAAGAATCGCATGTCATTACTTTTGTTAAAATCCGATTTAATTAAACTAGCTGTTACCCACGGGCTCCACCCCGTTTTACTACTTAAGTGCATTTTTGGTATTGATTGGTTAAGTTAAGATGAAATAAACAAAACAGAATACAAACAAATAATAACAGCTGAGGTATTTTTAACATAAGTAAATGGAAAGTTCCCTTTGGAAAGCAATTACGACCTTATAGGGCAATTTATGAAATAATATTTTTGTGCAAGGTTTCTCGTCAAGACGAACATTTTAAGTATATGGTTTATGGGGGTGTGACTTGTAGTTTTCTCAAAAGTTCATGGGTACTTTTGGCTTTATATATAGATTTGTTCCTCATGAGGAAGGTGCATGGTCCCTTCCCTAGACATACATCTACATGAAATTAAAAACGTATTTCTATCAAGGGATTTTTTCCATTTTGTTTCTTGCCACAGATAAATCTAAGAACATCATTTCTCAAAATAAGAGGCACTTTAGGATGGCTAAATAACTGTGTGCAAATTCATATTGCAATAGTGTAGTTCTATTACTGATTTATAGTTCTGATTTTTTTAAACTATAAGGAAACCTTGAACTGCGTGTCATTTATAGTTTTACAAAATAATTTGAACCTTTAACACCGATAATAAAGGTAATAGATTAGAAATAGGTTCAAAACTCGTTTATTTAACCATTTTATCCTCTAAGTTAAAGGAATTGCACGACTTATTCCCAGTCCCAAAACAATATACACCAATTTAACCAGGACCAACTGCCTCTGAATCTAACCCGACTAACAGATTCTCATATTGTTATCTACTTATTTTCTCTAAAGCAATTACACCAAATATTATATCTGTTTCATCTCCTATATCCTTTTATTTCTACAAAAAAATTATATTTCTATAAATAATTATTTTGTTTGATTTTAGAGTCAAAAGATACATAACATGGTCGTTTGGATATGAATTTTAAGATTTTATAATTTTACTTTTTTTAATTTTAATCCAACTCGTATGCTACGTCATCATCACCGTTGAGCTTGGTTCGTTTTTTTAAGTGAATAGTTTGATGCTTTAGGGTTGGGTTTGAAGTTGCGATAAGAAACCTAAGTTTTATAAGGTAAACATTGAACAATACAATAAAATAGTTTAGCACCAAACAAGTAATTTTGGAGTATGACCTGTAAACAGAAAACTAAAGAAAAAATACCAGGGTTTACATTTCATAGATAATAAATACCTGAATTGAATATGTCTCATAATTACTAATATAACAACAGATTTTTACCGTTGTATAATTCACTCTTAGAGTTTAGTATAGCCATAATGAGACACAACAATAGTCCTACTTTAGGAGTTTGTAGTGTTAACATCAAAGTTGTAAACCTCTGACAATACGGTACAGCAAAAGTCTATGAACAAATGTAACTACTACAGCTGATACACATATGATCATCGTAGTTCTTAAGAATGAACGAGTAAGATAATATACGTTCACTTACCTTAAAATAGGTAGAAATTCAGCTGCTTGTATCTGAGCTCTATTTGTTGTGAATCTGCAGCAAGTTTAAAATACGTAAATGAAAGTACAGGATTTAGAATTATTTTGAGGTTGTTCATCCTTTTTTATAAAAATTAGACTAGAAGCTCGATATTTTAGTAAACTCTATTTACAATTATTGTCCCAAAATTGCCCTAAAAAGGTCAGCCAAGATTGGATTTTGTTAGAAAAAAAATATAATTTTAGGTCCTTTATGTTTAAACATCGTTTAAATATGTTTTTCTAATAAATTAATCATAATTTTATCCACAATTAATTAGTTTATTTATTATTTATTTTATTTATTAAATTTCATTCAAAAACAAGGCGACGTCTCAATTGTCTCTAGGTTTTGTTGTTCTTTCACATTAAACACTTTCTTACTCGATTAAAACTCTTTTCTTAGATTCTTTAAATTATATTTTGGAGAATTTCAAATAATTAATCATCTTTTATTGATTGTGTTTAAATTAATCAATCAAATGTAGACGAAGAGTAAAATAGGATTGATTATGAGAATGACTATTCATTTATTAATGGAGTGTTAATTACTAGTTTATTGAACAATTTCTAGTTATCAATAATATATACAATGGGTTGGATTAAATAAGGCCTTCAGTTGGAGGAATTCGTGTGTTTAATAAAAAAGCGATTATTTAAAATGGATTTCACCTTGATATTAGGATTATTAGAATTGAATAAACTTACAGATTAAAAATGCCAATGTCTTAAAGATACCCAAAGCAAATTTCTGAGTATATACAGCATTTAGAGAATACTATAGTTGTATAGCGTTAAAATTATTAAAACTATCACGGAGTATTTGTTCTCAATGATTCCCACAAAATTAAAAAGTGGAAAATGTCGAGGAAAATAAAGTGAAGTGTTTATAGTATTTAGTAGTAAATAGTGTTTTCACTATCCAATAAAATTACCTTTTTATTTTGGGTTCTTTTAATAAATACAGTGTACAGTTATTTTAAATGAAATTACCACAACAAAAAGAGTATATTACAATTAAGCTGTTTCCTGGAATAGTTTGGTCGAGTTTTTTTTTCCTTAGTCATGGTAATACAAAATACATTTGTTTAAAAAGTGCACTTACAATTATCACCTTTATTATAGCCACGGCATTAAAACACATAATGATTTCCAACATGGATGACTTAAACAAATTGGATAAAACTGCTCATTTCTATGCACCTATAATACTAATGTGAATTTCATATTTAATAATATTACCTAAGTGTATTGACTGAACCGTAAATGTTATACTTAAAGTAATCAAAATCCTGTTTGCTTTCAAATATTACCTTTCTTATTACTGTGTATCTTTGAGTAAGCTTTTACCTACTAACATGTTTAAGATGACAATTGGATAGCTTTGAAAAGTAAAACGCGAAATAGGTACTTTATGCTACGATTGATTAATTTCCACCCTCAATCAGCCTTTTACCCCACCCCCCTCCTAACCCCCAACCAACTGATTAATTACAAGCAGTAAACTTTCAGCAAAGGACCAAACTTGTCTTATTGACACCATTGCATCAACATCTTAACCTTAAACTTGTTCAAGGTGTGTTGTCTGTTGGTGATCAATACGACACCAATTAGTTGTGGATATTAAAGGTTAATTAGTAATAGAAAAAAACTCCTACTATTGAATCTTGTATTGAATCGCCCACTGTGTTTATAAAATTACCCTTTGCAGGATTATTTATTTAGATATTTTAATGCAGTATATATTTATCTATTTACAATTAGTACAACACTAAAGTAAAATTTTCCTCATTTAAACGATGGATTACGTCTACATCTTAAACTTTTCTTTACGTAGCCAATTAACAAGCCTTCAAAAGACATATTACACTACTTTTTTTAACGAGAAGAAATTTTGACATGACTTACGGAGGCCACTGATCTTATCGCTAACGCAATCTTAAATTGGCTTAGGGGTGGTTAAAGTTGTTTTTTTTTACTCTGTAAAAAAGGATGATCCCTTGACTTTCCCACATATGAGTTGAGTTTCAACAAAATATGATTGAAGCAAGTGTTTTTTGCATGTATTTTATACACACGCAAACATTGAAAACAAACTTGTGTCCATTTCCCCAATATATAAGCATCTAAAAATATAGCTCATGAAACAGTAAATAGCAAATTTACAAATTTCTCCAGCAGATCTTATTAATTGCTAATAAGTTAAAGATTTTTGTAGGTTTCAAGATTAATTAATTGCACCACTAAAAAGATTAATCCCCCTAAAAGCATTTACTGATATCCATTTAAAGTATTACATTTCACCCGTGGAAAAGTTTCAAGCCCATTTCCAAATTCAATTCAATATCACCTTCATCTGATTTCTTTTGTCAGATTTCTTTTTTCCTCTACTTCAAATTACTTGTATTGGTACTGTTCAAACTTCCACACACCTGATCCTGAGAGAAACTTTGTTTATCAGGTTTTTCAATACAAGAAAAGGTAAAATACACCTACATAAAAACAAATACTAAAGTGTGCAGTATATAGATTAAATGGTAATATTTAAACTCTTTATTTAAAGAAAAATTATGATTTTAGAATGAACACAAATCGTTATTAGCAAAATAAACAATCGTATACAAAAAAACGCAAAAATCCTGTTGCGCAAAGTTCAAAAAAATATGTTGAATTATTTTAAATCATCATTTAAAATGTTAATTCAGTTTTTAGTTGATGATGGAGTGGTATTACGACTCAACTAGTTGTAAACGTTTAAGACCACCGTGGCGTGAAATTTGCTGCAAAGTGGACGAAATTTCTGCTCCACAGGTTTTGCTACATTGTCCAGGGAATCGGCGGTTCCTCGCATCAAAACATCTGTAATACAATGTAACGTAACTTTGTAAGATTAATTTTTTGCTATGAGAGAACTGTCAAATGCACATTAATTCACAATTCCACACAGCTGGTTAAACAAAATTAAATATGCATATCTGTACAACCATGTGGCAGGTTTATTTATGCTTTTAGTCTGCAGGTTTTCCGTGGCGGGAGTGTTTTAGCGAATTTCCCCATGGGGATGTAGCTACTACCGTAGGTCTCATGGTAATGCCTAGGCCCGGGACCGATTTACTTTTTCATTTTGATGTGCCAAGAGGCCAAAAACACTATTTGTTCAAAATTTCCGATTTTGTCATTTGGTTTGAAGGTGTAAGGCAGGATAAACATGAATAAGTTCGTGAACCAGCATAATCGGATCATGGGAACGGGGTTTATGGGGTTAAAATTGGTTTTCTCATTTTTGACCCTAAAATAAAATAATTCCTGATTTCCTCTCTAGACCATTTTAAAGAGCTTAAAAAACAAATAATTTAGTATATAAAAGTGTTTTTGTACAATATTTAAGTTAAACAAATTAAATTAAAATTGTAGTTACGTAGAATATTGTAAAGTATTGTAGTTTGCTTGTTTATGAATATATTTTGATTTAAATTTGCAAATTTATTTATTTTATACTAATCTTATAATGTTTTACCAAATAACACACTTTATTACCCTCCCTGTAGCAGCAAAGCTATGTACTCGTTAAACTAATGTTATTGAAATAGATTTAATTAAAAATCAAATCAGGCAAATAAAAATTCGCTTAGTCTGCAGATTTGCTGCGGTGGTGGTATTTAAATTACCTATCTTTTCCATTTAAGTTTCTTAAAACTATAGTTGGATTTTAAACTACCCGTAAGATCTTTATAAAACGTTGTTTAATTAGTCATATCCAGTTATGAGTTAATTTTAGTTTGGTTTCTAATGTAAGGGGAAATAGAGCCACTAAACAATAATTTTACAGACTTATAGTCAATATTTAAAGTAATTGAGCCTTGATCAATATTTACCTAGTTCAAAAATACTACAAAATTACTACTAATTAAACGGGTTTGATGATATTTCTTGTTACCTACAATTTCAAACTGAAATTAAAGTACGTTGTTTGAAGTACGTTGTTATAATGAATGTTAATATCACAACATGGTGTCAAAGCAACACATGTCGATTGACATTATGTACCATCGTTGACTTTAATATCAATCATGCTGTGACGAACAATCAAGGAGGAAAATACAGACTGTATATGCTTATTATCAATAACACAATCTAGCTTTGTAACGTACAAACCTTTGTACGTTAGTGTTTTTAAATGTGATTTCAGACCTTTCCTAATATAAAATATTTTAGTTACAATTCAAATTAACATAATGTGAAACATGCAAATTACTGATATTTATGGAGTAGAGCTTATCTTCAGGTGCATCCCTTTTATAACAGTGATTTAACTAAATTAAACTTAAGGACACACTATACTTATTATTTTACGTACACATAACTACGAGCTGTATTTATAGATATATTTATAGATTTATAATTTATAGAGCAATATTGATGTTGTTATACCAATATGAACTGATATGACACCATTTAAATCACTTGATGGTAAAGTACAAATTACTTGTTTTTATAACTAACGATCTAGTACTAAACCTAATAAGTTGTGTAGTTCACTAACCAAGCAGAAATGACTAAAAATATTTCAAAATCTCTACTTCTTCTTCTTCTTTGTTTTCAACATGGCCCCTCCCTAGAGACAAAATCACTTGTAGTTAAGTATGGACTTCTTAGAGATTAATATGGAGGGCCACCTCTGCATACAATCTATAGTAAAATTAACCGAGCGTTTAATATTTAAACGCTAAATATAGTTTTTTTTTTTTTCATTGTATACAGATTCTTTCAATAACATCCTAAATGAATACCCTGTGAAATAAAATCGACGACTTTAGCTTACTTAACAACACATTTATTTTACTCATAAATAGAAAACATTATCTTCGTTTTGTGAAAATAACCTTTTGAATCTGGTTGTGGAATTTTGAGTAACGAATGTAATTTCCCTTTATTAAACATTAGAGACTTTTAAGGCCCCATTACAATTTAATCCGTCTATATTACGATAAAATAAATTGATAACCTATTCCGAGCCTCTGCGTTTTAAGTTATTCCCTTTGATGAATATTTCAAGAAACCCATACGAGAGCGATGTGGAACACAGCTGTCGTAAATAATCTCAGAAACGTCTTTCACAGATGTTGGTTGAGACCCGGGCCAAATATGTAAAACTGATCATAAACTAAGAAGAGAACCCTACCTGTGATTGGGACAGTCGTGTACAAAACATGGGCAGCAGTAGGTTAATACTTCTAAAATTTGACGCATAGCCTCACTACTTTGTCATATTTTATTGCTTTCAAATGATAATACATCAGTTTAAGACTATAAATCGCCTAGCAGTGATTATGAGTATGGTTGATTTTTTACGTATCTCAGATAATCCCTAAATCATAAATCCATGTAATTTCTGGCAGGAAAATAACAAATGCAAAATACAAATAACAAATTCATACATTAGCTATCAAATCGTGGTTTTATTACCTATCAATAACTATGCTTTTAGGAAATGCATAAACAGTTATCTAGCTGAATTTAGATCCTGAAAGTATTTTGAATAGTTTGAAAATTGACCTGCTGTTTATAAATTGTCTAAGCTAATGATCCAGTTGACACGGCGCTCCAAGCGGTGGACTCCAGAACTTATGCTAACGGCAGCACTGATATCGGTCTATATTTTAATTATTTTTGTCTATGATCTAAGGCAGCAAAAAAAAAATCCATTTTCATTATCATGGCCTTCTATAATAATATACAAAGCCACAGCGTTTTGAGACTGTCCCAGATTTCCCTGGAGTTTCATTTGACTGTCGCGCCGTCCTAACCAAACACGGGGTCCTCAGCTTGTATTGAGTGTTGACCAAAAGTCATCAACTGTGTTAATAACAGTTTGACATCAGTTCTTGTAGTGATGGGGAATGTATTCGTTTCGTCAAACGTCAGAGAGATGTCTTTCACAAACTACAACTACAGACATGACGGTATTGTTTTATGAATCCGAGTTCGGAAGATTTGACTTGTTGTGAGTAAAAACAATTAATATTTTACACTCGGTTTTAACCATGTCACAGATAAATTATACTCCCCTATACATTCGTCCTTAAAAACGATTTTAAGGTGTGTTTATTTCCAGCTTAAGTATTTTTTACTACCATTCTTACAAATATTTATTAAACCCACTATAAAATTATTTCAGCACAAACCTACAATAAGTTTGTAAAATGCTGCTTGTTGAATATTATTTTAACAAGTTTTAAAGAAAAAATTTTAAAATCTACCCTAAAATGAAGTTAAACATAAGGTACAAAACCATCGGTGAGCACTTTATCATCATATCACTCAGTGTCATATCATGCAGTCTACTTTAACATAATATGAAAAATAATATCTACTTAAGTAATGTCTATATAGCCAAATATTTAATACAACTTTTTTGAGGGCGTGTAAAACCCCTAATTTAAAATATTATTTTGGCTAAAACTAAAATAACTCACGAATTCCAAGGATCTCCAAAAATATTTTCATTGATGAGACAATAAATTAAAAGCATTATTTATAATGAGCTGGTAATGACTCGACTCATTTACCTTCAGGTCTTTAGATGACGCCTTTCATTGACTTACAAAGGTAATGTTAATGTACCTTTGTATAAAGTGTTCCTAATGAAAATTCTTTGATGGCAAAATTATCTTTTAATCAATAACTTAACGAATCCACCCAACCGATACTAAGCTAAAGTGTATGTCATGTAGAATTAGATGTTTAGATGTAGTTTAATTTTTTTGTTTTTTAAATTATTTGATAATCATTATGAAAAGCTTGAAGTTGTCATATTCAGTAGAATTTCTTTGTACTCCCAATGCAATTAACTCACATGTCCAAATATACTTTATGTATATATGTTAAATTTATATTTATTATTGAAAGTTTTTTTATTTGTACTGTCACCTTAATTGAAAATTAGATAAAATATTGCTATATTTGAGATAAAACTGTAAACCATTTACTTTAAGAAATATTGTTTTTGCATGTGGGTTTGGGAACTAATTTTGGGTTATTTTTGGGAATTTTAAAGCTAAAACAACAACATTTAAATTTGTAATGGTAAATTTAACTTTTTCTATAATAATTTAGATGTACTTAATTTAATTCAAACAAATCTTGGTAGTTAAACTGAAAACACAAGCTGTAGTATTTATTTTCTAAAATGTAATAGAACTTTCCCGTAAGAATTAGAGTTTTTTCATAGGCAATTTTATCAGAAGATAAAAGCGTAATGGAAGGTCAAACGCCAAGATATCAGAAAGAAGTAATTTAATTTGATCTTGACTTTCTCCCCAGTCCATACCCTGTAAAAGGTGAAATATTAAACAAAACCTTTTGTTCGGTGCGCACTGAAATACCTCCAATTATTGTTTGATCTTGTGCGAATCACAACAGAAAAGTAGACTTGATGTCATAATTTAAAATAAAATAAATAATCACCACTTGTTACACATTTACAACAAGATCTGCAGTATAAACTTGAAAAGAAAATTAAATAAATGGTATCAGCAATACGACATATACTTTCTCCCATTAGCTTGCTAACAGCTTTGAACCGCATTTTTACAGGAATGTTTTGTTGTTATGTTTTGTTTGGAACTATAAGGACCATAACAGATGAATTTCAACCAGAATCGTTTATTTTTCTAAATAAAATCCATTTTTTCGTTTTTGTTTGTTTTTATGGGAAAATAATACAAGTTATAATAACTTTTTAACAGTAATTTGTACAGCAATCGGGGGTTGCATTATGTTGATAAGAATTATAAGGACCATCACATACCAATTTGAATCAAAACCAGGATTTTTCAAAAATCGGATATTATCTTTTTTGTATGGTAAATAACAGAAGTTAAAATAACTTTTTAGCTATAATGTTTACAGGGATGGGAGTTCTACCATTTGTTCAGAATTTAAAGAGCTACGACATAAAATGTTTTATAACAATCGTTTTGGCCATTTTGGAGAAAATTAGTTTTTTAATTTTTTTAGGGTTGTTATGGAAAAATCACCAACAAAAATTTTAAATTTTGTAAAACATAAAATAACGCCTGAAGATACCATGGATAGTATTAGTTTCAATAACAGCGTAAAATGGCTTTGCAAGGATACATGACATGAAAAAGTAAACATTCACAAAGAAATGTAATACAATAAAACAAATATATAACAGGGAGCTTCTTTATTTCAATTTTAGAGAACACAGTAATAAGACAACCTTCAACATACAAACAAATAACGAGGCAAGGGATTGTTTCCGTTGTTCTTTGCAGCGTAAACGAGATTTATTAAAACATGTGTCGTAATAGCTATTTGACTTCCAAGCTATCCAACATTCATTTTAAATTTGATTATTATCTTATAGTTTGGTGTGTCTAGTTCTAAATACGTAGTTCAAAATAATTATTGAGGTAAACGATATGATTAATACACTTAGTAAAACGTTTAACGAGAAAGTAAACCACATGTCTGTAATTTAGTACTATCTGTTGTTGATAAAAGGAATTTTCTCTGGCTTAGTAGCAGAAGGAAATCTTCAATAAAATAAACGATTTCTAGCCTAAAGAGATACTTTTCCTCTTTTATTTTAGAAATAGTTTGACCTTAACCTTAAGTAGTATATCGAAGCACATGATTAATGACATTATGGCATAGTTACAAGCTATTGGCAATCATTGGGAATTAAACCCGCCCCTTGAGGGGAGAGGTCTCATGCATCCACAACTTGAACAGTTGGACCCCCACCTGTATTGATACGGATATATTGCTTCTACGGTGGTAATATTGTATTCATGTTAAGTTTGAATTAAGATATTCAAAGGCGACATTCGTAACACTTTTGTGTCAGGTGGTCTTAGTGTAATGGTTTATAAGGGTCATTTCATAAGAACAATTGTTTTATTTCAATTTTTAAACGTAAAGATGTACATATTTTGTTTGACATGACCTATGCAAATCTGTTTTTGCTACGTTGTTTGAATAAAGAAGTTATTGAGTTATTTCATCTACTTCACTAATATGTTCTGGACCCCTTTAATGAACAATAAATTGCTCGTGATCTCCAATATCAGTGTAATAGCTTAGCCACTCTTGGTTCACAGTAAATGGTCTACAGGCCAACACAACTCTTGGTTAGCCTACTTCTCCAGACTACTATCTATGGTTATTTTATATTTTCACTACCCTAAAACCTTTACTTAAAAACTCTTAATGGTTAGCATGTCGGACTTCGGTGCGGGAGGGACGGGTTCAATTCCCGACACATCCACAAAACTTTAATGGGTCTGGACCGCTTTCCCAAAGCGTTTGAGCTAACTATAACATTAAAATATTATAAGCGGAGGAGAGAAAATGTGTTTGAATAAACGGATAAAGTTTGACACTATAAAGTTGTCCTTTGGCAGGTATTAAAAGTAAGACGCAAGACTTGACTCTATTGCTAAGTTTTCATGGAAAAAATGTAATTACGAGAGTTTTAATTAATTTTGAATTGTCTTCTTTAATCTTTACATGGACTATATTTGTAATTAAACGAAACTTTTGTCAATATTAGTGAGGTATACCATTAATCAAAGCCTGTGTTTTAATTATAAAATAATACATGTACTTTTACCGGATCTAAAATCTTAGATAATTGGTCATTTTCTCGCAATGAGAGATCCTTGATTACTAATTGTTATGAACACACCTTACTTAGACCTAATGTGAAATCTTCATCATTTTTAACAGCCAACACCTTTTACACATATGTGTCACGAATTTTAGTAAAGTTAATGACTGAAATAAAGTTCGTGTCGTGTAATTAAGGCTCAATAAAATAAACTCTTGATATTGTTTTAGTTACAAGATACTGTAGTTCCAGTTGAAGTTATTTTACAATATAATATTCTTTATTTTTCCAAGACTTTGTCACCAAAATCCCATTGGAGATAGAATCAGAAACTTGTTTGAAATTGATGATCGAGCCTTGTTCAGTTAGTGTGATCCAATTTGATACCAGAGAATCCATTAATGGAGGATTGATGACATGTAATGGATATATGTGCAAGTAGACGACAATACAAGTTTATCAATGTTATCTACGACACAATCAAAATTTGGTGTAAGACAACGTTTTAACCTACTTTATTGGTAAAACAGTTATGAACGTTACTTCTTCATCATTATAGCCATAGACGAGCTTTTTGCATTTAATTTGGTATTGAGGCATTTTATGTTCACAACATCATCAGTTTACCTATTCACACGATTAGTTAATACCTTAATGTAACTAAAATTACGTTTAGTTAGTAAGTAGTCACATTAATTTAAAACCTAAGTAGTAATTCGATCTAAGTGATTTGCCGTAGTTGAATTAATTTATACTTAGCTTAACTAACAGAGCTACTTGTAAATATTTAGGAGTAAAATATCGATTATTAATTATTAATTTACATATCTACGAATATTGAAAGAGTTAAAGAGGAAATCCATTTATGTTGTGAAAAAGTCAAAGTTTCTTTATTTCAATAAAGTGGTATAAATTCTTCAGGAAAATACATTGGGGATGGTTTTTTTTATAAATCAACTGTAGCTACACTGCAGTAATTAGTATAGTAATATTCTTAACTTTGTAGTCATGAACTAAAGATAGTTCATTACAGACCAAGAACACCTACAACAGAATGGTATTGGTATGAACCAATTGTCAAATACAATACGAGATACAATAAGACTAGAGAATGGTTGATTGAATGAAGTCTTTGAAAGTTCCTCTCTCTCCGAGTCTTCCCTTTCAATGGAATTGCAGCTTGAACACTGTTGGATCTAACCAATGAACTTCAGTTAAGTTGTGCTGTAAATGTTTGTTTTATCTTGTATACGGAATATTACAATTACGTAAGGTATTTCATATTATGATAATAATACTACCCTAAACATGTGTAGCACCAATTTAACAGTTTAAAAATTCAGATGAGCAAACTTATAGTTACTCATAGTGTCAAAAACGTTTTTTGGGCTCTAAATATGTTCAAAAATTAAATTAAACCTTAAGTTTTTTTAGATCAATATTTTCAATGATAAAATTTAAAATTTAAAATAACCTGCAAACCATGGTTCACTTGAATGTATTTTACGTAGTGTATTAGGACGATTAGCTAGACCAGGATGTACCTGACTATAGATTGAGTGGAATGTTCCAAGAGCAAATCGAACACACAATCTAAAACAAAGTGCAAAACATGACAATGGTAATGAGCATTCAAGGTTCAAAAAGTGGAAGGTGTCAAAGATTTACCTGGTTTGAAACAATAACCAGGCTAATTATGGCTTGTATGTGGTAACTAAGAACATTTACAAATCATAGGAGAGGTTTAAATGCATATCTGTGGGCAAATTGATCGCTAACAAAGGAAAACATAGGTATAAACAGAACATTGGTCTGTTTTCAAAATTCAGGCCCGATAAATACACAAACTGAAATTCTAAGGGAAAAGTTTTGGATATTATTCAGTGTTTCAACAAAGTTAAATTTTTACACTTAAAAAGTATTATTTTTTTTTTCATTATTTAACAAATAAATATTATAGTTGAAGAAAAGTCTTATTATACCAACGACAATGTTTCAGTGTATATTTTTATGCTAAAACCTCTTTGCACAATGGTTATTTCAGGATGTTTCTCCAATAAAATAGAAGGAATATAGTGCTTGTTACGATTTAAATATAGATAATGAGGTAGTGACCCTTCCTGTGTTGCAGCAATAAAAACTTATAAACCACTCGTTTAAGATAACTCATGTTTTAACACTCAGTCTATACTTTGTCTTAGGAAAAGATCAATCAAAAGTCTCCAGCAATAAACAAAATTTATAGTACCTATCTTTTTTAATAAGGGATAATTGATTAAATGTAAAACTGACTAGCTATTTTAAACATAAGAGATCAGATAGATTAGATGTTTTAATACACAGTGAGTAATTAAAAAGTCAATTAATGATATTATACTCGCCCTATACTGTGGTCAATTATTAACAGCCTCCACATGAATAAAAATATGTTGGCAAGTTTAAGATGGAAAGAACGGAATTCCTTTTTAAACGTGTTAAAAGCAGAGTAAACCTCCCTTAAGCCAATTTGATCCTTCGACCGCCCATTAGGTAGGGGATCAGAGGGTTCTTGGGGCTTGTATCATCGTCAAAAACCTTTTCTGGAGTGGATAAAATATCAGCTAATTACACTTTGATCTTAAGGTCGTTAAATCAACTTTTATAAGTATACTTTAATAATATTTATCATTTTACCTAAATGACCTACCGAATATCAATCAATTAACATAATTTTGATAACTTCAACTATAAAAAGGAAATTTATATTAAGGAAATATTTTGAAATTAGTTAAAATCAGGAAAACCAATCTTTACAGTAATTGTTGAATAATTAATTTTCCTACAGCAATGTGTTGATCTGACAGTCTGTTGGTATTATTGGATCTATTGTCTGTTTACTGATCAAACAAAGAAAATAACGCATTGGGTTTTGTCAAAACACAAGAGACTCTACGAATAGTCGGAAAACATCTTATGGAAGTCTGAAACAAATATGTGTCCCATGCAACGCTGTCTTTCCTAACAATTTTTACTTATTCTTTCGAACGTTTTATTTTTAAATATTAATACTTACAAATACATTCCTATTAACTAAAGCCTGACCTATACATCAATGAGTAATATAAGAAATCCCAGACACCATAGCAAAATTACTGAAGAAATATTTTTTACCTAAACCATAAGAGACAATTAATTGTGATTTCTTCTTTGCAAAGGTCATATTGTTATCCCTTCCTGTATTGAATATTGATTGAGTGAATAATTTTGTAATCACATTACCTAATTTAAATCTGCCTTAGATTTCTATTCCTTAACCGCTTGAGCAAGAATTGCCGTTTGATTTTACTAATGGTATAACTATTGCCATTGTTTTAAAAATATCACCTAAAAAATACAAACAATCATAATGTGTTTCAAACAGAAATATCAATAACATTGTCAAAGGGCGGGAATAAAAAAGCTTTATAATACAAACAATAGAAAATTACAATTGCGTATCCTTTCTCATGATCAAACAAATGAAATGATTTCAAAGCTGCAATAGTTTGAATAAACTGTTTTATTTGTTGACATAATCTAAATTCAGATCTGTCGACATGTTTGTTGAATGTCGAGTAAAAGTTTTAATAACGTCATGCTATGCAATCCGATGTTGTGTTTGTTCTGTAAACTTTTAACTGTCACAGTCGATTTTTATCTAAGTCTGTTAACAACACTGTTTTATTTTCAAATACTCACTGACTTAAAATATGCAAAGCATTAGCTTACATCAGTCATGATTTACTATTTTATGGGCCTTTTTATATTTAATTCCCATATATTATGTTTTCAAGTCCTATTCTATATGTTACAATCTTGATCTGTTTAGTCAATCATGTAGCTTTTATTAGGAGTCCCCAGCACATGAAAGGATGTTCTCACTTACGCAAATGAGATGCTTGTCTAATATATGAATTGGTTTTGGTCCTCCACAAAGAAGGATACTAACCATCCTGTAACAGCGTAATTAAATGGCCAAAACTACATTTACATTTATAATTTGTAGAATTTAAAACAGAACTAGTCCGGTCATACACCACTTCATACAAATATTAATCAGACGTAAATTTCGACACAAGTGTATTTATATTTGTAGATAAAGAAAGCATAAGATGATGATCAATATTTTCTACATAGATTTCGTCTTTGACCATGGTTTATTTCTTTGGATAGCGTAGTTATTCAAAATTTAAAAGTTACAGCAACGCCTAAAATGTTAAACATTGACAATATTCCTATAAAGCGAGAGGATTGTTACTTGCTCGTGTTCAGCTGTTACACTAACATTGTTGAACGTGTAGAACAGCTGATCTGTTTATGTTTGAAACATCTGATAGTCTTATAATGTCTCATCGTGGTTCTTGTTATACAAAATAATCATGTGAGCTAATGCAAGCTTTCATTATAAGAGATTTAGTGGATAAAATAAAGATCACACAAATTATAGATGTGTTAATAGCCATCATATAGCCATATAAGAATAACCTTAAGAATGTTAGTAATAGCTTGTGTACAAATCACCTAATGGCAACGACAAATAAATCACACTGTAATGATATACAGAGTGTCCCGTAAGAAAGTACAAAGAATTCAGGAATCGGTTTTTTTAATACATCGTTAGTGAGATATAGGCCTACGCCATTTTTATCTTTTGTGTTTTAAATTTATTTCTCGAGAATTGTTTAAAAAAGATATTCATATTATAAAGCTATCATAAATATTGGGAAATAAGTTTTAAACACGAAAAAGCAAAATGGCGGATATCTTGCTGACAAAGAATTTATTGAAAAAATGTATTCGTTTTATTTTGACCCAATAAAACAATTTCTGAATTCTTTTTATTTATTTACGGGAGAGCCTGAGTAAACCACCACTGATAAAGTGTATGATTATGAAATGCCTTGTGTTTTATCTTTGGTCCATTCGAGTAATATCACGCGTTACAACATGGAATCATTTGAATTTTAACTCTAAATTCTGTACTACTTATGTTACCCACTGTAACTAAAATTTGTTACACCGAACATTGTTTATTCAAACAATGATGATTACCATTTTGAACTTGTAAATATAGATTTATTGAGTTATTTCACTAACAAATTTAAGATTTGGGTTAGTAGAAGGTTTGAAACTGGATTGAAAATTTAGCTCTTAAGCTAGTGGTCCAACGATGCAAGTTATATAACCTATTCACGTGCATCTACTGTCGGAGCCAATTTGTTTTGCTTCATTTCTCCACTCCTATTTTTATTATGGCCTCGTTGAAAACATGATATAATAGATTGTTCAACAGCAACTGTTATAACAAACATCTTGAAAAGGTTCTTTCTTAGCTTCATCAGTGTTTTTAATGTAAATATACCTTCCACGTATACCTTTTGGAAACCCAACTTAATACTTGAATCCAATTAATTAATTTAGGACAACGTTTGTATCTAATGCAATGCAATGTGAACAGAACACCTTTTGTGACTCCACTTGATACAGTTTTAGCTGAGACAAAGGCGTTTGATTCAATACTGTAATAAAGTTAATTACTATTCTTTACATGTTTTAATCAGCTTAACAAACTGCTTGAAAGTTGTACATTGTTCAAAAACGCTGTTCATTATTATAATTGTGTTTTGTAAAATTTAGAACATTTTAAATTAAAAACAAAATAAGATAGCAGATTTTAATGTTTAATAAGTTTTATTTTACATCTAATTAACCTGAATTATGTTTTGTTTTCCTAATTATTTTCATCAATAAATACAATAAATTCATAAAATATTTACTTTTGGTTACATTTTATTGTAAAATCTAACACTCAATATGAGGGATTTAAATTTTTAACTTTTTTCTATATAATCATACTTAAGTCAGAGCAGTCCTACCATAATACACTTTTTATAGTGACTTTTGCGATGTAATATTCTATATTGCTCGAAATATTATTTCAAATTGATAATTTTAGGAATATAATGCGTTAAAAAGGGATCGTACATCATCAACGTTTTTATGGGATTTGTGTTCAGTTAATAACACATAGGAAACACTATGTGAAATAATTTACAAATAATAATGGATAGGTGATTTACAAATACTTACTTTTAACGCCTAATGCCCTAACCTGTGATCAAATGTGACTAATTTAAAAGGCCGCTATTAAAACATAAAATAGTATTTTCCGAAATTATTAAAATACAACGACTAAGTTGAATGAGACGGAATTAAGGGACAAATGATATTTTATGAACAATACAAAATAAATAGCAGTATTTCCTCATTAGGTCCAGGAGGTTAAATAACTATGTAACATTATCGTAGACTAGGCCTAAGCATCATTGCGATGTCCCATTGTTTACATACAACAGACTATTATTCAATTACATTATGTTTCAATTATTGCATTGTTTGATAGAAAGCTTGATCTGGTAATTGTGTTCATCAAATACAATAGGGTAACTTAAGGTAATTAGCATAATGTTACATAATAATATAACGACACACTTTATATTGTGACTAATGATTTCCTCCTTGTAATATTACTAAATGGCTGTCTTGTTTCACAGCAAATATTTCTAAGCAAATAGGACGAAGAAGTTATAACATTCAAGGTCATTGATAATACTCAAAATTGTAAATATAGTGAATCTTTGTGATAGCCTTTTTATAGGACCAAAGCAGAGCTAAAGAAATAGTTGTAAGGCATTTAGTTGAAAATTTAAAGTAAGGTGCGATCTTTACTTCCCTTTATTACTGAAGCAGATCTGATTATAATAAACTTAATGGTATCTTTACCCAAGTGTCCGGGTTAGATAAATGCACTGTAAATGTAAATATAATACAAATATGCTATTTTATCATTCCACGTGCATTTTCACTATTGACAATTTATGTTTATGTTTGCAAGAGAAATATAATCATGGTGCTATAAAAGCTATAAGGGCGCTGTAACCAACACTAAATCTTTTTATGAGATACCTAACAACATTTTTTGTCCTTTGTATTGTATTCTATTTTTAAATTAAATAATTGTAAATTACTTGTTGGTTAAAAAATGTATGTGTAGTATTATATTATAAAAAATACTGTATAGCACATTCAGTTGTAAAAGAATTGTTGGAAATAATAAGTCTTGAATCACTTGAAAATATATTAATAGAAAGAATTCGATCAGAAACTGCACATAGCAGCTAAATCGAACTCCTTAGAAAATTCTTTAGAAAGTATTTTATTACGTTGGTCTTTAATCCGTAAGAACTCGTTGAAAGAAATTTCATTTGACAAGTTTAATTTACAGATAAAGTCAAATAATCCCCAAACTTAAGTAATATATATATATATTCAAACGTGAGGTACAGATGGGATTATATAGTGTACCTTTAATCAAGTTTGTACCCTACATTTTACAAGTATATGGAGTATCAAATATTTATCTATATATATAAAAGGCAAAGCCCTCACTGACTCACTGACTGACTGACTGACTGACTCACTCACTCATCACTTCCCATTTACCTAGGAGGCTGAAATTCGGTACACCGATTCTTTGGGCATTAAATAGGAAAACTAAGTAGTTTTTATTCTGATCAGGCTTCCGGGCTCCGCCCCATTGGCACTGGAGTTTCCCATGTTAACCTTATGATTTTTCATATTTAAAAGGAATTAATGAATCTTAACAGCTGTTTCAATTAAACAAGTTGGTTCTGTTCTGTGATTAGTTCAATAGCATAAAGTTGCGAGGATTACCAACAGGGTGCAGCACTATTATTTTGTTTTAATTTATGACAACAGCTAATTTGCAACCAAAAGGTGAGTGAGCGTAGCGAACGAACTTCAACCTGGAGGCGAGTTAGCGTAGCGAACGAGCTAACCTGAAGGTAAGTAAGCGCAGCGAACGAGCTCCAACCTAAAGGTGAGTGAGCGTAGCGAACGAACTTCAACCAGGACGTAATTGAGCCATGCGAATACTTATGAAGTTAAACGGGGCAAAGCCCGCGGGTACAGCTAGTTCTATATATAATTCAGTTTTAAAAATCTTTGTACAACTAAATCTAGAGTTCTACTGGATCGATTTTATTAATTAATGGATCGTTAGAAAGCTTAAGATCAAATACAATGCTTTAGATGGTTCGTTGTAGATTTGCAAATAATTATGAAAGTTAGTTTTTGTTGTGATTTATAGTGATAAATTAAAAAAAAAACGTGTTTTCCATCAGAAATACATTGAAAACGGTGTTTTTAACACTTTTTATTTGGGCGCGACTTTAAGCTGCCATTTTTGAATATTTCCAAAAAGTGCATGGTATCAATTTGTAGGAACTTTTATTCTCTTTCAGAATATCACCTTCCAATTTGGTAGATTTTCTCACCATTTAAAAGTTATTTGCAAAAAAGCTAAGCAGCCTCCGAATTTATAGTAATAAGAAAATATTGAGTTTGGGATATTTTTGTTAAACTTTGTACAACTAAATCTAGACTTCTACTGGACCGATTTTGTTAATTGATGAGTCATAAGAAAGCCTAGCCCATGTAGATTAACTGGGGTTTTCAAGTTTCTGTTTTCATGATTCTATTTGCAGCCAACTTTTGGCTGCCTTTATTAATTATTTTCAAAAATTGCATGCTAGTTATTTGTAGTAAATTTTATTCTCTTTCAGAATATTACATTCACTTTGGTCGATTTCCCCTCCATTTAAAAGATATTGGCAATAACCTAAGTGATCTCCAAATTCATAGTGGTGAGAAAATACTGAATTAGATATATTTTTGTTAGACTTTGTACAACTAAATCTAGACTTCTACCGGACCGAATTTGTTACTTAATGGGTCGTTGGAAAGCCTAATTTATGTAGATTTGCAAATAATTATGAAAATTTGATTTTATTAGATATTGAAGGTAAAAAAATAAACAATAATACATTTAAAACTCATTTTTTCAGGTTTATATTTTAAATTTTATATTTGTAGCCAACTTTAGGCAGCCTTTATTGAGTATATTCAAGAAATTCATGATATAAATTTGTAGGAAATGTTATTCTCTTTCAGAATATCACCATCCACTTTCGTCGATTTCCTCACCGTTTCAAAGTTATTTGCAAAAACGTTAAGCAACCTCCAGGTTTATAGTAGTGAGAAAATACTGAATCAAAGATTTTGTTGTTAAACTTTGTAGGCATACAATTAAATCTACAGTTCTACTGAACCGATTTTATTAATTAATAGGTCATTGGATAGCCTAATTTGTGAAGGTTCGCAAATAATTATGAAAGTACTGTTGAGGTTGCGAGCAAGATCGTTTGGCTATAAATCGATGATAAATAACTCCATGTTTTTAACAATTTGTGTTGGTCGTGATTTAGCTGCGTGCTTTAATGAAAGGAAGCTGATATTTCAATAGGTCAAAACAAAAAGAATAACGTAATTAGAATTAATTAAATGTATCTAAAACTAAATTCCATATCCAAGATATAATCAAATTTATATTTTCTGATTGAGCGATACAGTATCTTGAACTTAACTGATTAAAACTATCAATATCTCAAGTGAAAGCCTTTGAAGTATTTTAAGACCAAGACATATTTTATATATAAAAATTAACTTAAATAAAAATAGAGTTACGTATCATTGATTGCAGATAGGTACTAAAACGATTGTATTTATTGTTGATTCATGATTCAGCAGTGTGCTTTAGGTAGTCCGATCTTAATAATCAATAGCTCAAATGAAAGCTGGTATTTCACTTAAGGTTTTAGACCGAAATGTATAATTTAATTAGAACTGCTGGAATACATCTTTAATTGAAGAGAAAAAAATTCTTTCGTCGAGTAATACATTAGATAAATTAATGATGATGCTTGATGACAAATATGTGCTTGCATAGCTTTATTTTAAGCCCAAAATTATGAAATTCGGGCAGGTAGAAGAGCCCTCCTGTAAACCATCGCCCGCCTGCGAAACATTGAACTTGAAAAAAACTAAATTTAACTCCCAAAAGAAATGTACAGGGAGGCAGTTTGTGCATAACTCGAAATATACGTCAAAATGAATGCTGATGCTTGATGGCAAATCTGCGGTACGTCCATACCTTTAGTTTAAGGCCAAAATTATGAAAATCAGTCGGGTAGAAGAGCTAACCCGACATGGAAAAGAAAAACCAATTATTTTTATAGATTGCAATAATTGGTTTACCAGTATGCATAATCTAATCATACGAAACATGTGTTAATGATTCTACAGGTTATTGTTATCTAATTAATTTTTCTTAAATGTTGCTGTTAACAATTTGCATTTATGTTTAAAGTGTGTTCCTTATGTTAAATGTGTGATTCCAATGTTATGTGCTTAAACTGTAGTGAGTAAAGTGTTGTATGGATTTCATAACCATTATTTTACTAGAGACCGTTGTAACTGGCACTGTTGCTAGTTGTAATATAAAACCGAATGATATTCAAAGTAATAGGTATGATTTAATAAGTATTAAACAAAATCATCATTTTTAGTGAATTTCTCATATAGGGAATAAGTAAGCTATTACTGTAGGTCTCATGGTAAGACCTGGACCCGGGACCGATTTACTTTTTCGTTTTGAGGTCCACAGAGGCCAAAAACACCATCCGTTCAAATTCATGTGTATATAAATGTTTATATTTTTATGAATAAAATTCATACGGAGAAAATTAAAAGGAGTGCAAATTTAAAATTCCCATGTTATTCTTATGGAGAAAACGAAAACTGTTCCCTTTGGAAAGCAATTACGACCTTAAAGGGCAGTTTATAAAATAATGGATAGTTTTGCGCAAGGATTCTCGGCATGACGAACATTTTAAGTACATGGTTTATGGGGATGTGACTTGTAGTTTTTTTTTCAAAAGTTCATGGGTACTGTGGGCTTTATATATGGAGTGGGAATAAATATGTCTTATTTATGGAAATATTTTAGTAAATATGTAATCAGACAAGTTGAAATTCGCTTAGTCTGCAGGTTTGCTGCGGCCGGGTTATTTCCCTTATATTTTTACTAGAAGTTTTACACAACAGCTTAACTATTCTAACAATGAACATAGAGCCGTGTAGCCTACTGATCTTTCCAATCAACTAGTCCAGTTAGGGGAGGTAACTTATATATGATAACATAAGTAATTTGAATTATGCGAAAAGTGTCAACAATTCGTGTAAGGACGAGCAAGAAAAATCTGTTTTCATGTGGGAATCTTGAGAACTGTATTAATTTCATGTTTTCTTTTGTATGATAAATAATTACTTTCATATTGTTCATAATTGTTTTATATTATTGACTTAAACATAAACAATTATTTGAGTCTTTTTCACAACGAGTAGTTTCATTCAGTGTTTCACGTGTTTTGTCGACTGGCTTTTAAGTGCTTACAATGTAGAAACTGCTCATATATCGCAAATCTGGCGAAAACATAAGATAGAGTAAGTAAAGTAATAAAACAGTTTTTTGCTTGTTACAATCAATGCTAAAATAGCCACCATTCTAAAGCGTGGAGGGAGGGAATAAAATACACAAAACGTTGACACTGCAAATTTGCTTCAAAGAAAAACAATTTTACAGTTCTCAGAAAAGTTTCTGTTGTTCACTAATTAAAAACTAATTTACCAGCTTAGCTCGCCGAAATATTCTCTGCGATTTAACCTTTTAAATCTTTTAATACAACACCCAAATGTTGTATACCATAATTACTTTTATCTCTTCATGAAGATTCCCCCCCGAGACAATTCTAGTTTTAAATTAAAGATCTGTTAGAGATATAAATCTTCTGTGTGTAAAATATTTTTTCTGGTGTGTTCCAGCCAAACAATCAAATTGGCATTACAATATGACATTTCAAATATTCCTGCAGTTAAATAGTATCATAATTACCAAAAATGACGTCATCACTTATATATATCTTGTCAGACAATGAATTCGTCATGGTTCTTTTTTCTGTTTATTTTCGCTATAAACAATAAAAGTACTAGTATAAGTTTGTAAGGGTTGTCAGCAGATTCTTTTTAGGTTAAGTTTTTCAGATCCACAAGGAAAACCAAGTAATTTGTTGTATGTTCTAGTTTTTCTACATTCTGGTTTTTTAAGTATGGCTAAACATTAGTGTCGAATTTTTTTGGGGGGGGGGCAGCTGGTCTAGTGTTAGAGTGAGGGAGGTCCCTGAGGTCCTGGGTTCAAATCCCGCCAATCTTACTTGGATTTTATCTAAGTGATAATGCAGCAGACCCTAGGTCTAGTCTGGAGTTATGTGAAAAACTATCACGGGTTCGTGCCTAGCGTCCCAAAGTGACTACTTTGTGATTTTTTTTTCTAAAGCATGTTTGAATCGTAGAAAACATCCTTTGTATTAATTTTTCAAAGAGTAACAAGTGTACAAGGGAAAGTTGGCATGTATGTGCCAAGTAAAGTGGTTCTTAACAGTTAAACGAATCTAATTTATGGATTGTTGGTGGGCTTCATAAATTAATAGTTCGTGATAGTTTTCAACGTTTGCTATTAAGTACAAATTAGGTGTATGAATATAGATTTAATTTGGTGCGATCACCAAAAATATGCAGCTTTACAGATAAAAACTTTTTTTTCAAAAATACATAGTACGTGTAAAAATACATGTACAAGTAAACAAACAAAAAATAGTAGAGCTTGCAACAATACATTTACAATAATTTATGCCACATATAATTCTATTCAACCTTCTAAGAGGGGTTTTAGAAGTTTAAGAATCCATTGTCGATTGTAGAGTTTCCTAATTTGCTAATTTTTTTAGTTCAAATTGTGAATGACATAAATGCATAGGATTTATCAACTCCAATATTCACTGCCTGTTAAATCCCTTTTACATAACAAGTAAGCTAGATTTCTATCTCGTCTTTAACTTCATAACCTGATTAGAGATTAGAGATTTCAATTGAAAAGTGGTAAATTCGAATGCCAATTATATACAAATGGGTTCATTTCAAAATTTTATCATCAAAATTTTGGCAATCAAACTTATTTTGCTGCGTTAACTGATAAAATATCAAATGGTTGACCTTTCTCAATAATAGAATGATATACTGTTTATGAAAATTTGTTAGTAGAAAACCAATCAGACGGATTCAAATTCGCTGTGTCTGCAGGTTTGCTGCGGTGGGGGTATTTGTACGTTGTACTCGTTTGAACTGTAACAATTTACCTGTCTGAATACCAATAATAATGAGGGTTTTGATTGTAAAAGTACACAAAGTACGGTACGGTGTTAAATCCGAGCAATATCATATAAATCTGTGGTAAACCACAGAACCGGAACCGTATGAATCATTAGACAATCAATAAAACCACAAACAATGACAGGATTCTGTAATATTGCTGTTGGATCAGTTATAGGACCTATTGTTTATTAGCGGTGACACTGTTTATAATAGTATTTTATGTGTAACTCACACAATAACACTAAATTTAAAGTTTTTAAGTTCAGATTAGTGGGGGGGAGGTGTGAAATAAGGATTTTTTAAATGCATATATTTTATGAAATGATACAATTCTAGCTATAATTCAGTAAAGGCAAGCTCAGTACAAATAAGTTGTATATTTGCTGCAGTTTTATTGTCATAAGAGGCTATAGACTGTACATGTTTCCATGATTGGGGAATAATATAGATTCATCTTAGCAAATTAATTCAAAATATCAATAGCTTTTCACCTTTAATGTTTCTGTAATGTTGTGTTCGAAATGTTTTTTTATCAAACCATCTCCTTGCCTAAGTAATGAACACTAAAACTTAGTTTTCTATTAAATATAAGCTCTTTTATGTTATCTTTTTACTCTCGCAGTTCATTGATATAAAGATTTTGTGCCCTTTTAAGATAGTTTTAAACTTTGGTTGAAAAAATCTTTGTTAGAAACAAATTTATTTATCACCATAAAATAAAGAAAAATTTAATTATACGTAATTATAAAATGTTTTAAGAAAATATTTTGGTTTTATTTTACAAAAGTAACCCATGACAGACGTTTTTAACATTGAAAGCTTTTTACAGATTATAGGTATTTTCCAATTCACTTGAGAGGTTTGGTCCTGTAAAAGTAGACTTGTGTAGGCTTTTCTTCAATAAGCTTACCATCTCTTTTTTCTCCCATCCTTTCGTCCTTTCGTCTTTTCTTCATTTATCTGTTTTATCATCTCCTTAATTTCTCTTCTTCATTGCTTTGCGAGTCTGTTACGACTCGATGGTAAACCTTAACAACGCAACTGCTAGGAAATGCATTCTCAACAGTTTAATTGTTATTTACTTAATTTTCATTAGTTTCCTCGTTTAGTGAATATTTTCTATCGTACGATTGATTTGTTCAGCTTAACGAACCAACCTTTTAGAAAACTCTCTCTATTGTAGTATAACACCGTACCAAAGTTTCTCTTATATTACCCTAAATAAATATTGTTAATAGCTTTGACACATTCATAATAAGTACTCTTTAAAAAACTAAATTTGTATAGATTAACTACTGTTAAGGATCATTTAATTAAAGTGTCAACCAAAAGAGTCAGATTATTACTAAGATTGATTTTCGCGGTATTTACCGGGTTAGAGTGTAGTTTAATTGACGTTGAGTTTCAACAATCAGTAAAACTAGATAACACGTTGCTCGAAATCGAGCAAAACTGAAACTTGCGGTGGGGCACACGGAAGATTTCTCAGGTGCCGTTTGACGTCACTAACTGCTGACATCACTACTAACTGCTGCGTCTGAAGAAACGGACAATTTTATAAATTTTCTATTATTAAATTAAACTGTCATAACCTAACCAAACTAACCAAACGTGCTGATCATGAAAAAATCGAATGAAGGTTTACTAATCTAAAAAATAGTTTTGTTCATAAAATAAAATTATAAATGCCTAAAATTCAATTTTATAATTTTTTAATTATAAAATTAAACTGTCATAACCTAATCAAACCAACCAAACTTGCTGATATGACAGAAAATTGTTGACAAACAGATAAGGCTACCAGCGGGATTCGAACCCGTACGTTCGGATTATCAGCCCGACACGCTATCCTCTACACCACCGAGGCCGATGGTTCAATACCGTATCGATGCGGTATTGGTGTTCCCTCAAAGTGACGTCAGCAGTTAATGACGTCAAACAGCACCTGAGAAATCTTCCGTGTGCCGTTTTGCTGAACCTTGTATGTAAAAAATAAACAAAAAACATAAACAGCAAATCCTTTATTAAAGAGTCGCTCAAAAATAATTTATATGACTGATAATAAAAAAAATATATATATTATGATGTAAAAAATATAAAAGTAATCTACAATATATTTAAATTTACATTCACTCTCATACTGCTTTGGTTACAGTATCTCTTATATAGTAGGCGGGTGCTCTCTATGAACATGTAGATGTCAACCACACTGTAAAATGAGCTTTTGACCTAATGTAGCTCAATTCCTCTCTTGACGCCAACCATCGCTATTTATTCTAGCATTGTTAAATTATTTCTTTGATGTGTTCTGTTTTAGGCGTGTTTAAATTAGGGTCCCCAACCCAAGTCTCCAGTTGGGAACATAAGAGGGTAAGCATATGTGGATCTAACGACAGATCTAGAACGGATACGCGTTTAACATTATTAATGTTGGAAAAAACTATACAATTGCTTTGTTTTCAGCTTTACAAATTGTAGCGAGGGAAGACACTTCTTCTTTCTCCTATTATGTACATAAGAACTTCACTTGACTCCTCGGAGCTCTCTTCCCTACATAATGTCTGCCACAGTCTTCAAAGATTTGAAATTTGGTTGGCATTGTGACCCTATTTCCCGCATATTTTTTCATTGCATTTTGAATTGTGCTTAATTCTCTTTTGGGTTCTAGTTCATTGTTGTACTTACTTATATATCTGTATAATTTCTGGATATAAGTCTCACAGTCCTATTTTTAGATTGGGAGTTTCCAATAAGAACCTGAAGGTATTGTGAATTGCACAAATGAGGTAAACGAACCTTTCATTTATGACAACAAAGAGTAAAAACTTAACCGTATCGGCCAGTCTTTTCTCGCTTAAAAATGTGTAAGCTACTACAATGTAAACATTTAACGTTCATCTGTCCGAGATTGGACTATCACAACGGTGGTACTACCACTATGTACCCTTCAAATGTTCAATTGAGAGGTTGGTACAAGCGGTCATGTTCGCGTTTCCCTCCAGCCACTCACAGTTCTTCGTCGTACTGGCGGCATTTGATTTTAAATTGAAATGAAATAAGGAAGTTAACCAAACAACAGAAAATACATTAAAGGAATTGGAATTTTGATATATATTAATTACATGACAATATGGTAATGTAATTACGGATAACTGCCCTGCGAATCATCACTTGTAAACATTCACTTCATCACATCGAACTGTAACATGATAATCAGTAAAATACGATATAAGGTAAATCAATTTAACTATACTCAAAAAGAATAAACTATTTATTTTAAATTTTTATTCTTAAACTCTTCATTACGAACCAGAACCAGACTTAGTTACAGATTGAAACAAAATATAAATTCCAGCTTTGCTCTGGAAGTTTTAAGTCCTGCAGTCTGTGGTTAACCTTAAAAACTATTTCAAACTACGTCCATATGTTATTTGTAAACAAAAGGAAATGAGTTTGATCAAATGTCAACAGATAGCGCCGCCTTCCAATCTTTAGCCCTTTTGTGTACTTAAGTGGTGCCCTTTGAGACGTATTTGCACATCTACGTGGAAATACCTTTAATTTGACACCTCAAACGTTAAAATCCGTCAAGCCGTTATCGAGTTATGACTGTGAAAAGAAAACTGCTTGCGTATTTATATATAGATAAGTGTAATATATTGGAATCAGCTGATAATTTGGTTTTATGTTTATTATGAAAATGTAAACAAATAATGTTATATTTTGTTCTATGATTAAATGAGTTTAAGTTAGTTCTTGATTTTATTTCACTGGCGACGATGAGTAAAAAACGAACCCAAAGATGTGAAGATATTGGTTGGAACAATAAAGAAGAGGTGCGAAAGAGAATGGAAAAGTTTTCAATAGAACCCTATGATGAAAAATTGAACTGGGAGGATTATGAAGCTCACTTCCAATTGATGTGCAAGGTAAAGGGATTGGGTGATGACAGTGATGAAACTGAGGAGGCCAGAAGGGATCTTCTTCTAGCATATGTTGGACCTGTACCCCTCAAAAAGGTATCTAATTTCGTTTTACCTAGGCAAATTTATGACATACCAATGACTGAACTGCTTGATACATTTCGGTGTGTTTATAAACCTAGTAAAACAATCTTTGCAGCGAGACTAGACTTTGAAAAATGTGTGAGAGGAAATGATGAGAGTTTTTCAAATTTCGTCTTACGTTTAAAAGAGTTAGCCTCCTACTGTAAATACGACAGGTATTTTGAGGAAAGAGTAAGGGATAGATTTGCTGGTGGCGTTAACTTTCCACAGTTTGAAGTTGAAATCAGGCAAAGGTGGCCAGAAGGCATAAATAAAGATGGTTCACGTTTAACTTTAAATGAGTTGGTAGATTTAGCTGAAGCGATGGATAGAGCTAAGCGGGAAATGAATATTTTAGATGAAGCTATGCCTGTAATTAACAAGGTACATAGCTATGATAAGAAAAATAGATATTCGGCAAAAGAAACCTACAGCCATTCTACAGAAGATTGTAATCAGTGTGGACTAGTACACAGTGGAGAATTTTGTCCAGCTCAAAAGTCTAAGTGTTTTTCATGTGGAAGGCAAGGTCATTTCTCACGACAATGTGGAACCAAAAAGACAAAACAATGTCACTTCTGTGGGAAAATGGGTCATTTTCCGCGACATTGTCGTTCAAAAAAGGCCTATTTGAACCAAATCAACGACACAGACATAAAATCTGAGGAAGAAGAGGTACAGTTAGGAATTTCTGAACTTAAACCTAATAGGAAGATCCCAAGAGCACAAATTAATGTTACCCTAAATGAAGTACCAACAACCATGGAGTTTGATTCAGGAGCTAGAGCATCGATGATTGATGCACCCCTGTGGAAACAAATAGGATCACCAAATTTGAGGGCATGTAAAACAAAATTTGTCGCTTATGGAAACAATACCCTGGATGTTTTAGGAGAGTGTGAAGTTAATGTTAAAGTTGATGGACAGATTAGGAAACTTAAGGCTGCTGTGGTAAATGGAAACGAATCTCCTTTGTTTGGATTACCATGGATGCTTGCCTTCAACATGAAATTACCACCTAGTGTTACGATTCGTAAGTTGGATAACACCAATAAAGATGAAAATGCTTCTACAGTAACCGAAGAGGAAATTAACCAAGTTATTTCTGAGTTTAGTGATGTATTTAAGAAAGAATTGGGAACCATTAAAGGATATCAGGCGAAGATACATGTTAAGAGTGACTCAGAGCCTAGGTGTTTTCCTGCTCGCAGAGTGCCTTTTCCACTAAGAAGTAGAATTGAGCAAGAACTAAACAGACTGGTAAGTGACGGTGTTATAGAAAAGGTAGACCCTTCCAAAACTCCTATCGAATGGGCAACACCAACAGTAAATGTTGAGAAGGAAAATGGCACAATTAGAATATGTGGAGATTTTCGGGTAACCTTAAACCCAAACATTGTTACCCATACAACACTTTTGCCAACTTTTGAGGAACTGACGAATAAAGTATCTCGAGGGAAGCAATATTCAGTTGTTGACTTGAGAGATGCATATCTCCAAATGGAAGTATCAGAGGAAGACAGAAAATATCTGGTAATATCCACGCACGTTGGATACTATAGATACAAGAGACTACCATTTGGTATAACCTCCAGCCCAGGTATCTTTCAGGAATACATGGAGAAGCTCCTTGAAGGCATACCACAAGTGGGGGTACTTCTAGATGATGTAATCATTACGGGCCGAAACAAAGAAGAACACCTCATGAACTTAAAGGAAGTATTAAAACGAATGAGTAACGCAGGGCTAAAAGCGAAGAAAGAAAAATGTAGATTCATGCAGAATTCAGTCACCTATCTTGGACACATTATCGATGAACAGGGTATCCATCCAACAAAAGAGAAGATCGAAGCAATACAAAAGGCACCTAAACCTACAAATGTCAAACAGCTTAGGTCTTTTTTAGGATCCATAAACTATTATGAAAGGTTTATCCCTAGGTTGCATGCGCTGTGCTCAAGGTTACATCGACTTACTAGCAACAGATCAAAATGGATCTGGACAGAGAAAGAAGATGAAGTATTTACAAAGGTCAAAATGATTCTTTCGGAAGAAGACACAGTTGTTCCATATGATGAATCCAAACCTCTAGTGTTGGTGTGTGATGCGTCCGAAGACGGTCTTGGGAGTGTCTTAATGCACAAGTGTGAAGATGGTCTGGAAAAACCAATCGCGTATGCTAGCAGAACTCTTTCAGATGCTGAGAAAAGATACTCGAATATTGATCGAGAAGCACTTGCAATTTTATTTGCTGTAAGAAAGTTTCACCAATATGTATATGGACGAAGCTTCACACTTGTCACCGATCATAAACCCCTTCAAAGAATATTTGGAGAAAACCGGAATCTTCCAAAGGTAATGAACAATAGGTTAGTGAGATGGGCCCTAGAACTGAATCAGTACAATTTTCAAATCAAGTACAGGAAAGGAGATGAAAACGTTTGTGCTGATGCACTATCCCGTCTTCCCATGAGAATCAGAGAAGAATCTACCGATGTAAGAGACATAAAGTTTTTAAACATGGATAAAGTTGAGACATTGGTGTCCTATAAGGAACTCAAACATAACAGCAGTTTGGACAAGGAGATAAAATTAGTACAAAGTTATGTGCTAAATTCATGGCCAGAGAAGGTACCAGATAACATTAAAACATTTAAACAAAGGAAAGAAGAATTATCAGTTGAAGATGGTGTTTTGATGTGGTTTGGTAGAGTTGTTGTGCCAACAAATATGAGAAAAAAAATCTTGAGAATTTTGCACTGTGGCCATCCTGGAATTTCAGCTATGAGATCAATTACCAGATACTATGTATGGTGGCCTAACATTGACAAAGACGTTGAAATGCATGTTAAGACTTGTGAAGCATGTCAAGAAAACAGAGGAAACATTGAAGAAGTCCCGGTCTATCCATGGAACATTCCTGAAAAAGTGTGGGAAAGAGTTCATTTGGATTTAGCTGGACCAGTTGATGGAGTAATGTGGTTAGTAGGGATTGACGCGCTATCTAAGTGGGCAGAAGTTGAATGTTTAAGAACAACGACTTCAACTGCCATAATTCAAAGATTAAGATCGTGGATGAGCAGGTATGGGATACCATCACAAGTAGTAACTGACAACGGGCCACAGTTTGTCTCTACTGAAATGGAAGCATTTTTCAAGAGACATTCAATTCGACATATAAGAACTACTCCTTATCATCCTAGAAGTAATGGCTTAGTCGAACGTCTAATAGGGACTTTGAAAAGGCGTTACAGAACAACAAAACAAGAAATTAATGATTCTTCATTGGCATTGCAAAATGTGTTGTTCAGTTACAGAAATGCCCCACAAAAAACAACAGGACGAGCCCCTGCAGAGTTGTTTCTAGGTCGAAGAATGCCAACTATGTTGGACAACATGAAACCAAACCTTAGACAACAATTAGATCTGAAAATTTGGAAGGAACAACAAAACCCAACTCAAAAGAAAACCTTAAGAGCATTCAGTGAAGGGGAAGAAGTATGGATGAAAAAAGAGAATAACCCTGGTTGGATAGCAGGAACAATAGTCAAACGCAATGGCTTATACTCTTATGAAGTCATGTGTGGTGGAGTGATAAAAAGAAAACATTCGGATCAACTGCGAAGAAGAGAAGGTGCGGTAGACGATGAGGAGGGAAAAGTGTAATATATTGGAATCAGCTGATAATTTGGTTTTATGTTTATTATGAAAATGTAAACAAATAATGTTATATTTTGTTCTATGATTAAATGAGTTTAAGTTAGTTCTTGATTTTATTTCAATAAGTATACCTTGATTAGGGTCCAAGCGGTGTTATCATAAGCACTTTATCAATAATTCTTTTCCATAGAGAAACAATCAATAAAATTACCCAGAACAAACCTGCGCATATAACAAAGGTCAGTTTCATTGTCATCTACGAACATCGTGTTGTACCTATAAAATCCATATTTGTATATTTTAGTTTATTTTATAAGTAAAAGTTAATGTATTTTATACTATTAGATTGTTTTTTACACATATCTAGTCTTTTCGATGGGCCTCCTGCACGAATTGCGCATGTCAGTGGTTTAAAAGCCGTTTCCAAGGAACAACTAATAACATTTAGCTTTTTACCTGTTACAGATCACTTCGTAAAAAAATAACGTTCAAGTAAACCATGATCACATAAAATAATGTATGTCTGTTTAAGATTGTTAGATCATTAATCTTATATATTACAACATGTAAAATATATCAATAAAGATCTATGCCATAAAGTGATTTACCCACTTCATTTTAGTTAAAATTATCAATAAAACCAGCGCCGTTTTAATCTATTATCATAAACTATGTCTTCTTTTTTGACTCGCTGAAGTGGTTAATTGAACATTTATTCTAACTGATTGTAGGTAAATCATAATTCGCATTTAAACCAATTTTAAAGACTGTTTGCCAGCAGCACTGGACTTATGAAACATCGTTCAAAAATAAATTGAAGGCTAGGGTTACAAAACTATAGAGGATATTACCTCTTTACTTAACATTTGTTCATGCTCTAGATCATAAGCTATAACATATGTTTCGGAGACGGGTGCAACGGGGTGTTACAGAGAAAACACATATTATACTAAGTATACAGATGCCGTGTTGAAACTTAAATCGAATAACAGACGTTAAGAATCGTTTGGCGCTTCAACACCTTCATGTTCAACATTGTTGTAAGGAAACACTAAACAATCCCCACTCTGTTCTTTGTCTATAACTGACCCCAATTATCCTTATCCATACAACTTCGCTATGTTAAATACATGGCAGGGATGTCGTGGGTTCAGTTCATAAATCATGTCACTAAATGTTATCAGTTCAGTTGCGTTCACTTCTTATACTACAGGGCTTATACTTACACTTAACTGTGTCAGGTCACCCCTTGATTCAGTACACCTTTTCCAATCAAAACCTTAATCAATGTTTTTTTTACTAATATCAAGTTTTAGACGTACTATTTAACGGAATTAAAAAAAAAACAAAAATACTCCCATTCTTCTCTATTGGCAGTATTCGCCGAGGGATTTCTTCTCATTGTCTAACACTCTTAAGAGTAAAACTATTGTGAAAGCGGCATTCTAAAGTATTTTTCCAGAGTTTTTACCGTTTTTTGGGAAGCTGCAGCCAAACATTTTTAATCTGTTCCCATCCCATTGATTAAAAATAATACCATTAAAAGATAAACAAATTGTTGGTATTGGCCGGCATATTTACTCTTAAAGATGAAGGGAGAAAAAACGTGGCTGGAAATAAAATATTATTTAAAAATTTACACGATTTAGTATTGCAGGTTAAAATATTTTGTATCATAGTTTAGGGTTATATGCATGAAGGATAAACAAACTGCTGGCCACGAACCCATGAAACGTGAGTTTAAATTACATAGTAAAAGCAATTAATTAGATAAGTAGTTAAAATTAACCGCCCCAAAAATGGACAAATGAAATTGAATTTAATGAAATTCAACATAAATAAGTTTCAATCACAAATACAATTATCAGCAAAATAAATACAAGATCTTTTGTTTCAAAAGAAAATCAATTCCTACATAGAAATACAAAATAATAATTTACTTAAATCATGTTAATATTTGTGTGTGATATTGATACCTGGCGCTTTTTTAATTCCCTTAAGTTCTTTTATGGTTTGGGTTAAAAAAATAACACAGTTCTACTAATTATGTACTACTACTTACACAGTTACTTTAAACGATTAATTTGAAGTAGAGGTCGTCCAGTGAAAAATATGTAGTGTACATACATTATTTCCACCCCACGCTGTAAATAAAACATGTGATTGGAGTTTCTTCTATTTGTTTTGATTTTCTGTTTATATTTCGTTGTTATTTCGTCACCAGCATGGCAACCTATAAGACCGTTTTTATTTTTTTGTAAATTTAAAATTCATTTTTTATGCTTACTTTGTAGCCTATTTTAATTTATGAAAGGATTCTGCACACCTACAGGCAAATATCTTGCCAACAGTATGCATCCTTGCGATGCACACGATATGAAAAAAAGGTTTTAAAGAAACATGCTTGCCTAATGCATATTAATATAGATAATTTGGCCATCCGGTCGATTCACACATATCAGTTCAGTCACGGTTCCGTTACAGTCCAGTTACAGTTCAGTCTCAGTTGCATCCGCAATTTCTCAGTCAACTGTCCGTCAGTTGGTTTCAGTCAGTCTTCCGTATCTAATATTTACAGCAATTTACAGTCAAAATTTTAAATTATAAACCTACTAGCAACAGTGCCCGTTGTGGTTAAATACAACGGTCTCTGGTAAAATAATGGTTATGAAATCCATACACCACTTTACTCACTAATATTGATGGTACAGATTAAGCAAATAACATTAGAATCACACACTTAACATAAGGGGAACCCACTTGAAACACAAATGCAAATTGTTAACAACAACATTTAATCAAAGAAAAATCAATTAGATAACAATATAACAATAAGCTGTTGAATTATTAACACATGTTTCGTATGATTAGATTATGCATACTGGTAAACCAATTATTGTCATCTATAAAAATTATTGATTTTTCTTTTTCGAGTAGGGTTAGCTCTTCTACCCGACCGATTTTCTTAATTTTGGCCTTAAACTAAAGGTATGGACGTACCACAGATTCCACCAAGCATCGGCATTCATTTTGACGTATATTTCGAGTCATGAACAAACTGCCTCCCTGTACATTTCTTATGGGAGTTAATTTTTTTTAGATCGTTTGGCTCTTCTACCCACCGGATTTTCATAATTTTGGTTTTAAAATAAAGCTACGCAAGCACATATTTGTCATCATGCATCATTATTAATTTATCTAATATATTACTCGACGAAAGAATTTAAATTTGATTTTTTTTTACTTCAATTAAAGATGTATTCCAGCAGTTCTAATTACATTACCCTATATTATGTTTTGGTCTAAAAACCTTACTGAAATGCCAGCTTTCATTTGAGCTATTGATTATTAAGATCAGACTACCTAAAGCACACTGCTGAATCACGAATCAACAATAATTACAATCGTTTTAGTACTTATCTGCAATCAATGATACGTAACTCTATTTTTATTTAAGTTATTTTTTATTTCTTGGTCTTAAAACACTTCAAAGGCTTTTACTTGAGATATTGATAGTTTAATCAGTTAAGTTCAAGATACTGTATCGCTCAATCAGAAAATATAAATTTGATTATATCTGGGATATGGAATTTAGTTTTAGATATATTTACTTAATTATAATTACGTTATTCTATTTGTTTTGACCTAAGAACCTTCAGTGAAATACCAGCTTCCATTTGATTTATTGATTATTAAGATCGGACGTACCTAAAGCGCACAGCTAAATCACGAACAAGACAAATTGTTCAAAAAATGGAGTTATGTATCATCGATATAAAGTCAACACGATATTACTGGCAGCCTCAACAGTAACTGTCGACTTTGACGGGTATCACCTAGTAAATCTTTAAAATATCAAACTTTTATAATTATTTGCAAATCTACACAAATTAGGCTTTCCAATTACCTATTAATTGATAAAATCGGTTCAGTAGAACTGTAGATTTAATTGTACAGAGTTTAAAAACAACGTCTTTAATTCAGTATTTACTCACCACCATAAATTTGGAGGTTGCTTAACGTTTTTGCAAATAACTTTGAGGAAATCGACCAAAGTGGGAGGTGATATTCTGAAATAGAATAAAATTTCCTACAAATTACTATTATGTATTTCTGGAAAATACTCAATAAAGACAGCCTAAAGTTGGCTACAAATATAAACTTGGAAATATAAACTTCCCTAACTCAGTATTTTCTCACCACTATAAATTTGGAGATCACTTAGATTATTGCCAATAACTTTTAAATGGAGGGGAAATCAACCAAAGTGGATGTGATATTCTGAAAGAGAATAACAAATAACTACTAAGCATTTCTTGAGATTGCTTAATAAAGGCAGCCAAAAGCTGGCTACAAATAGAAACTTGAAAACAGAAACTTGAAAAAAGCAGTTTTTAATGTATTTTTGTTATGTTTACTTTTTTACCACAAAGATTTAATAATATACCCCCGCCGCAGCAAACCTGCCGTCTAAGCGAATTTCCATTTGGCCGAATTGATTTTCAATTGATCTATTTAAATAACATTAGGTTTAACGAGTACCTAGGTTTGCTGCTACAAGGAAACTAATAAAGTAGTGTGTTTTTAGTAAAATATTGATAGCTTTCTATAAAATAAATAAATTTGCCAAGTTTGATCAAAATATATCCATAAACAAGCAAACTACAACATTTTACAATATTCTCCATAAGAATAACATGGGAATTTTAAATTTACCATTTTTTTAGTTTTCTCCGTAACCAATAACCGTACAAAAACACTTTGATATACTGAATTGTTTGTTTTTTTAAGCTCTTTAAGAAGGTTTAGAGAAAAATTGGGAAATTTTGTGTTTTGAGGGTAAAAAGTGAGAAAAACCAATTTTTACCCCATAAAACCCTGTTCCCATGGTCCGATCATGCTGGATCGCGAACTCATTCAAGTTTATCCCGCCTTACACCTTCAAACCAAATTTCATCAAAATCGGATAAAAATTACTCAAGTTACGAAAAGGGTACTTTGTTATATATGTTTTAATTTTATTATATTAGTAGCCCTAAAAATGCAAGAAAATAATATATATATATATATATATATATATATATATATATATATAAATTTGAACGAATGGTGTTTTTGGCCTCTGGGGACATTAAAATGAAAAAGTAAATCGGTCCCGGGCCTAAGTCTTACCATGAGACCTACGGTAATAGCTACTTCCCTATAGGGAAATTCGCTAAAAACACACTTTCATAATTATTTGCAAATCTACATGAGTTGGGCTTTCCAATGGCCCATTAGTTAACAAAATCGGTCCAGTAGAAGTCTAGATTTAGTTGTACAAAGTTTAACAAAAATATCCCTAATTCAGTGTTTTCTCAATATTATAAATTCGGAGGCTGCTTAGCTTTTTTGCAAATAACTTTTAAATGGTGAGGAAATCGACTTAAGTGATTCTGAAAGAGAATAAAATTTCTTACAAATTGATACCATATACGATATAATATAATAGTATATGTAAATTATATATGATATAATTAGTATATGTAGTTTTGGAAACACTCAAAAAAGGCAGCCAAAAGTCTCACCCAAATAAAAAGTGTGAAAATCACCGTTTTAAATGTATTTCTTATGGGAAGAATGTTTTTTTTTCACCATAAATCAGAACAAAAATAAACTTTCATAATTATTTGCAAATCTACACGCATTAAGCTTTCCAACGACCCATTAATTAATAAAATCGGTCCAGTAGAACTCTAGATTTAGTTGTACAAAGATTTTTAAAACTGAATTATATATAGAATAGATATTCTATGAAATTTTCACTGTACATTTTGTTAATTTTTACAAACAGTAATCAAAATATAAACACAATCATTTAAATAATAGAAACACTATTTTCTAACCTCAAACAAGTCCTTCAGGCGTCCGAATAATCCAAAAATATCGGTGGAAAGAAATCTGAAATTGATAGACGGACGCTGGCAAAGCGACTGACGGAACTGCAACGGATGAGTGTAGATGGCGCAATAGAGAATCCATTAAAGAATATTTTTGTTAACTGTGACGTGCCTGAAGTGACTGGACTGTGACGTGCCGTAACTGATGTGTATGAATCGACCTTAAAAGAAGTTTTAATTCTTAAAATTCTGACATGAAAAACTATGAATGAACGCCCAAAGCCCAGTTAAGTGAGGGTTAAGTACAGATGAGCTTATCTGAATTTTCAATCATGTCTGGGAGAACAATCTTCTGGATTATAAGCGGTAAAGGTTATCAAAGAAACTTTTGTAGCATGCTTAAGTGTGGTTTAGTACAGTAAGCACTGATTAAAAATAATGCTTTAAATATTTACTAATTAACAATTTATAACCCTCTATTAACTGTGTAACGTAGAATGTGAAATGGATTACGTAAAATGACCTCTAATTGTTTGTGTTGCAGAGTATGGGTAAAATGTTTAATCTCACTATAAATTTAAATTTTACCCATAAGCCGCACTTATGTTTAAAATCAAATATTGTAGTATTTTTTTATATATAACATCGTACAAACTATTTATTCCCTCAAATGCACACCATACTTTTAACTACAATTTTAAAATATAATTTATTTAACAAAAGGTAATTTTCTGGTTTTAAATGTGTGGTAGCATTGCAGAAACAAGTTTAGAACCACTCGGACAACATGTGTAGCTAAAGGGGCTTTACTACAGATGTAGACATATACCTATTGATATGTCTCTTAGCAAAGCTCCGAGTGTCAGGTTTATCTTTCTACATGGATTTCTTAGGCTGATAGAATATTTTAGTATGTTGATTTTTGATTCATAGAGAAAATTAGGGTGTCCCGGAACTCTCTACCAATATTTTAAGGCATTGCTCCTGGGTAAGAAACATAACTAAATATCATATTTAAACTGTCCGGAAGTCCATAGTTACTCACACCGCCACCATTTTGTTTTTTTCAGTTATTATTTTTTTTCTAAAGAAAGGTTAAACATACGAAATGGAAACTTTGCACAAACATTTATGACAACTAGACAAAGCTACCAAAAAATTATCAAGATTATTCAAATTCATAAAACAAAATGGCGGCCATTTAAATTTTTTGTAAAATCAATGTTTTTTTAGTTATTTAAGAAAGAAAATTTTAAAAGGCCGTAATTTTGTTTTATTTACTTGAAAAATCTTCATAATTTTTTTGTAGCTTTGTCTAGTTGTCATAAATGTTTGTGCAAAGTTTCCATTTCCTATGATGAACCATTCATTAGAAAAAATTTAATAACTGAAAAAAACAAAATGGCGGCTGTGTGAGTAACTAAGGGTTTCCGGACAATTTAAATATGATATTTAGGTACGTTTCTTACCCAGGATCAATGCCCTAAAATATTGGTAGAGAGTTCCGGTACACCCTGTATAAACGTATCAACTTTTATGCAAAGTTTGTAAAAAAAAACCTTATTAACCCACATTTTTATGGTTTCTAAAGAATAAGACATTCGAAAAATGAATGTTAATCAAGTAGTAAATAATCATTTCTTCCCATACTGAACTATTTGCATTGGAGGAGAAATTATGGTTTAATTATGGTTTAAAGATTGTGGTGTTCGGCCAAATTTAATATTACATGAAATATTGTTATATTGTAATAGGTTACATTGTAAAATGGTGTCCTACGTAGGCCTGCGACTAAGGTTGTTAGATTTACTTTTTGGTAAGGTTAGACTCTGTGATTCATCTGTACCCTACGTGATATAGTGAAACTAACTCATTTTAACAACGTGTTGTTGTGATCAAGAACGTCTTGTGTGAGTGTTGTACGATCAGCTGGACCCAATCTGTAGAGTAAATGTTGACCAAGTTGTAGCAAACAACTGGGGGTTGAATTTTTACAAAAGTGATTTCATCTCCAAAACTAATATAACCTTGAATTACATTGATTGTATTGGTAATGCTAATTAGTGCTCACTCTGTAAAATTTTAATATTACATATTGTCCAATCAAAATAAAGAAGATTTACTTGTAGACCTATTGCCACAGACCGCGTTCCTTTTTATATGTCTAGTTACAGGATTACTCTTATAAAACAGTTTTGGAATTACCTTACATTAATTGGACACAAATATTATTGACAGTTATCTTAATAAAGCAGTAGATAAAATGGACATTGACTTATGAATGACAAAGTACGCCTCATTGACTTAAATCAAAAGTCTTTAAGGAAAAAAATATTAGAAACCCTTTAAATTTTTTGGAAAGGCAGGTGAGAAAGATGTTGGCGCTAAAAGAAATCGAAACAAATAAGTTGGTGATAAGATCTTCAGATGTGATCCATTTTACTGAATCGTTCTTTGTCTTCTCCAATTGGATCACCTATGTATCGTCTTTCAAAAAACGTTTCTGAAGCCAAAGGTATTTACAAAATATGCCATTAAAGTTATTTTATACTAGGACGAATACAGATTATTTTTAACAGGTATCATCAAAATAATGAAGTTAAAGATTATTTCTATTTAAATTAATTGGGTTGACACCAGTAAAAGAACGCTTGGACGAAAAGTTAAATCTTTATTTGTATGCTGTTATTGTGATACGTAAGATAGAATAATGAATATGAATAATAATGATTAAGATTTTTAACAAATTAAAGTCAACTTCCGCTACAAAATAGAAAGGCAATTTTGAGTCATTATGTGATTAAATATGTACATTTATCCCATTTCAATAACGTTTGGCTTGCTTTGATTTGTGACAGAAATATGTTTAAAATCTGTGAAATTTGTATATAATTAAAGTAACGAGCTTTGAAAAATTTTACAAACGAAAATACTATAAACGTTTACACTAAATGAAAAAATGTATATGTAAACCCATACAGATGTAAACCAGGTTCATATTTTGGATAGGAACTGTTGACTTATAATTATTATTTTGACCGACAGTCCTTTTTACATAAGCTATCTTCCTAAATCAGTGTTTTCTTATAGTTCTATTTATTAGTACTAATGTTTTTATTTAAAAAAAAACTAGCTATTAACATTAGAAATAAAAACCCATAAATCGAATATTTTCATAAGCGCCGTTGACAATACGCGTGTTTGTATGGAAAATAAATAAAATAATTAAACCTTTTCTAAATTCTAAAAAATGGTTGAAAAAACGTCAACTATTTTACGTCCCTATTGTGCAAGGCTTACCATTAACACCTAAACGAGTATTTATTGGATATAATTTGTCTCATTAAGGAAATGAAAATGATTAATCTCTAATCATACTTAGCATAAAATACTTACCTTCGTATGGTCACTGTTTCATTTTAAAGTATTTAAAGGTGTATCTCAACTAAAATTACTATGAAAAGTGCCATATGTTACAAAATTAATGTATAAAACTGAAGGGTTTTTCTGTAGACTCGATGTTAAGGAACTCTTATCTATACTTTGACCCGTCACGTACTTTGTGGGTTCGTTCCATCAACGTCAATGACTCTTTATCTTGGGAAGCTTGATACAGGCTGAGTAGTAAAGGAGCTTATTTACAATTTGTTCTCAAGTAAAATACAAGTTATCTTATAGAAATATGTTTTGGTAAACTAAAATATTATGTTCATACTTTCTATGGAACACCCAGGATAATTATTGTGGTAAAACGAAATGTTGATACTTTGTACTGGTTGCTACGAGGAGTTTTGCAACGAATTGTAACTTTCCTTTCTGAAAACAGAATGAATTAAAAAAATGGTATACGACTAAGATCATAATACCTAACTATTCTGATGTACAGTATAGAAGTTTTTAAAAATACTTTCTACAAACAATATTGTTTTTAAACTCAAAACAATCCTACGTCACTCGTCGTCAAAGAACAGCTTTCCCCCAGATAATTACGAATTGGTTTGACTAGTACAGACTTAGCACAGTATAGACCTTAGCACGACTATTTTGATAGGTTAGCTCGTTTTACTAAAACCCCTAGTTAAAATCTAAAATGAAATTAAGGATAAATTTAAGGGGTTGTTAACTGGATTTCTTTTAAAACATCTTCGGAATGTTGTTCAGTTTAACATTTCACAAAGGTTTGGGTGTAAAGTTGATTTGCAACATCGGTTCAGTATACTTGCTGTAAACTACTACAATTGATATTTAGCTTTAAAGTAAATGGATAATAGTTTTGCGAAAAGAAATCTATATTTAGTATACTTCGTAATATTTCACATATTCAATGCTAACAAAGTTTCAATTATATTATTTACTAGCCTAAAGCACTGTAATAAAACTTTACAGACATTTTACAGTCGTGCTTAATGAATTGGTTTACAAAAGTATTAAAACATGTCGTACCAAAAGCAAACCATTACTGAAATAAAATGCCTGATTATTTATTATTACTTGTTGAGTTTTACCAAAGTAACATTTCGTACCTGATGCTAAACATTACTGAATTAAAATTCATTGACCTAACCTGACCTAACCCAACCTAACAAGTAATAATAAATAATTATTTTTTATTATTACTTGTAAATAACGAAACCTATTTCCAACTGCAAAGTTCAGAGGTTACCAAACAGATTCCTGGACCTTAAGCTAAATGTTCACACGACTAAGCCCCAACCTAGCAGAAACTTTACACTTGACGCCTCTTGCAAAGTATTTGAACCATTTCTAAAATCTGAGATTTCTATCACATCTCACTTTCTGTCTCTTGAACGATTTTTCAGGAAAATAAAATAATAAACGTATATCCTAGTGTTATGTTCTCCGTCACTACAGAATTGATACAAAGTTACGTACCACCAATTATTTTACTATCTCAATAAGTTTTTGTATTTTATGGATAAGAATTGCGGCAAAAGCTTGTAAACTCCTACAGATCAGGTGAAAAAATGTCATGTAGCTTAACAGTCTAATACCCATTAGGTACTAAAGCTATATATAATGCCCTTAGCTATATGTGATATGCCCTTAATCATAGTAATACATACACAAGTTAAAAGGAGTGGAAATCCTTTCTTACAGAGTTAAAAGATCAGTTGAGCCCTTTTATGATTGTCCATTAAGGATAACGTCGGTGTTCTCCATAAGTACTAGTCTTGTCAAAAACTTCTGTTATGATAAAATAAGTTATGGACTATGTATTTTGCACGCTTGTAACAAACATCAACTACCAGAAGTTTGAGATTAAAATTTAATCTATTGTTAAACAAGCGAAAAAGTATACTTAAGCATTCTACTCATTCAAAAAAATATTAAACTATACTGAATCATTATCTGTATAAATAGACGTGTAAAAGTTAATTTTGTAAGTATAATATTAGCAAATCGATGCATGTCCATTTAGAGTAATAGTGGCATGATGATTAAGTGTTTTACAATTATTATTTTACTTAAGTTATCAATAAATAGTTGGTGGCGTATTAATAGTACAGTAATATTCAATCTTAACCTGGCTTAGGTTAGTATCTAGTTCTTTAACCATGTACGAAAGGGTTTTCACGTCTTCAAACCCTTCAGTTCAACTAGTGTATGTAGACTATTCCTAGAAATTGCTACGATGAAGTGGATATGCTTTAGAAGTAAATAATATGAAATTAGACTGTTTAGTTGCACAGAATTCTTTAAATATTTAAACTTTAAGTGCTGTTTGGTTTTCAGGTGTATTCAATCTTAATATATGGAAGTTATGTTTGGCTCTTAACAGTTAATTTAACGGAATTTATGATTGCAAATAATATTTAATAATGTGTCAAAGTTAGAAAAATATTTATAAATATATAATAGAAAAATTGGAAATTTGTAGGGACGATGCTATGCTATATAGAGGGAGTATTTATAAAGGGTTGTTTTTTACGCAGAGTAAATTACCTGTTGTAATTTTTTAAATATTAATTTAAAGTTAATAGTTAAAGTTTATTTATTTAGAGTTATTTTGAGTATTTTAAATGGTAATTTTTTACTTGAGATACAGTTCCCAGCACAGACCAGCAAAGTAATGAGAATCGATGGTTGAAGATAAAACAGAGAGAAGAAGTAAAAGGGGAGGGTTGAGATAAGGGAAAGTAAGCTTATTGAAGAAAAGCCTTCACAAGCCTACTTTTACAGAACACACCTCTCAAGTGAATTGGAAAACACCTATAGTCTGAAGGTAAAAATCTTTTAATTTGTAAGTCGTTTTTGTCCTTGGCTACTTTTATAGTGAAAAAACAAATAGTTTTTCTCGATTGTAGGCCTACTATTAATTTCTAAGAAATAATTATATTTTACTTAATTTTATGGTAATAAATATATAAGTATCTAGCAAAGGGATTTTTAGCAACTAAAGTTCAACACTATTCTTGAAGTTAAAAATACTTTTTATTTAAAAGATTTAAAAGGAATGTAAAAAAATTAACGAAACAAGATCTTATAAATTGTAGAAGTAATAAAGAGGGTTTACTTAGTCGACAACTTTTTTTTTGTACAAAAATAAATGGTTCGTGAACTCATTCAAGTTTTTCCTGCCTTACACCTTTAAACCAAGTTTAATGAAAATCGGAGGAAAATTACTCAAGTTACCGCGTTCACGGACACATAAATAAACATAAATAAAAATTTGAACGTATTGTGTTTTTGGCCTCTAGGGTTATCAAAATGAAAAATTGTATCGGTCCCGGCTCCAAGCGTGCCACCTGCGATAATAGCTACTTCCCTACAAGGAAATTTTCTGAAACGAGAGATTATAGCACTCATAAGATAATAAGAAACAATAACATAAGAGGTTATGAACTATATTTAGGTCTCTTATGCATCAGTAACCAATAAGTGTTCAATGTAGGTACAACAGTAAGAAGTATTTTTGAACGTTGAAAATCGACACATCATACCGAAATATCGTTTTATTTATTATTTCACCACCATCTTCAAGGTACACCAAAATAAGCTATCAAACAGAAAATTAGTAATTCTTTCCTAGGTATGTGTTATCTTGTCTTTAACATTTAAACACATTATGGATTAAATTCGTTGGGTTTGTAATGGATTTGAGTACTCGGATTCCAGATCGTTTACAAAAACCCGGTCGTATTTAAATTGTCATCAGCATTCACCACTTTGCAATTGAAATCTCAAATCGCTCCAGAACAGGATGTTTAAGCAGACGATATGTAAATCTAGCTTACTTAGTATGTAAAAGGGATTGAACCGTTGTCAATGCCATTTATTTCTTTCATTCTCAATTAGAATGTCCATTCAATTTTTTTGAAATTTGGAGATCTACATTCGAATCTTGTTTCATTAATTACAGAGGAAACGCTAAAATTGGCAAATAATTATTTCACTTCCAAAAGTCCCCATACAAATTACAATCTACTTCATATTTGTATATGATCACAAATACTATGCTACAAATTATTTTACGACCTATGTTATATTCGATGGATGATTATTTCTCTACGACACATAAAACTTGATATAAGGTAAATGTTTTACAGCTTGGAAGGCTGTTTAACAAAGTTTTACTATAATACGAAACTAATATCATGTATTGAGGTACTTATGTTCTTCGAAAATCTCAAGCCATCACAAATCAGCTAAGTATCTTCACGCAGGTATATAATTCTTCTGTTTTATTTGTTGAGTATATAGCAGTTTGAGGATTTTGCAGCTTTTATCGGATTGTAATAATATATTAGAGCTGGAATTATCCGTATCAATTGGGCCGGACCACATCTAAAAATTCAATTTTTACCGAAATTCAGAATATTTTACAGAAAATATGCCAGGCCGAACTGAGATTTTACCATCGCGATTGCAGAACGCATCTGCGAACATTTCGAGATCAAAAAATCCATGCTTCTACCTCGACCACTGAAGACGATTATGATGTCTAGAAAGACCACGGGAGCTATTCATGACTCTTCCACTATCACTGACAATTATGATATTTCCGTGACCATGGGAGACAAAGGATTGTGTCTATAAGACTGGGGAAGAAACACAACATTTTTCTACCATCGTGGAAAACTATAACTGACGATGTGTCCGTTATTTCCGTATATAACCGAGGAAGACAATGGCATTATGTCTACACGACCACGGGAGAGGTTTACGATTTCACCGTGATCACGTCTTCTGCATTCTTGTGCTCAATTACTGCACCGGGACTTTAAGCTTAAAATTATTTTTGTAAGCAATTCGGATGATCGGAGAATCGGATAGTTGGATTTATACTGTATAAACTTTTTGTATTTTTGTAGTCGAAAAACATGTTGATGACACATAATATGTTTTGTAGCTCAGGGGCTGTACCATGTCAAGTAAATTATACCTTGAATCTTCCCTATAAGGAAATTCGCTAAAACGAATAGAGAACCAAAACAACTGACAGACAACTGTTTCGTGTCACTCTTTGTTGTGTTTGTGTCAGTGATGTCCCTTAAAGCGATCCATTCTAGATATAATCCTGTACTACACTCAGGAATCGTCTATTATCAGTACGGTGTCATAAAATATTATACCCGACAAAGTTGGCTTCCTTGCACTAATTATAGTCTAGAAAGCTGCTAGTCTCTGCATTTACTTACTTTATCGCACATTTTTTTACTTTTTCGCAAAGTGTTTACTTTGTCGCACACCAGTATTCCAACCAAACAACACAAAATAGCGTGCTTTTATTTTGCACGTAATTCGTGTACTTTTAGAAATAGGTTGGCAACACTTAAAGATACTACGACTACGATCAGCTGGTACAGCGTTTCCCATTTTGTTCAATGTTTGGATTTAACCTAACCTAAAAACGTGTTGTACAGTGTTTGAAAGACTAATTATTTATAACTGTAGGAAAAATATTAACACGATTGCAAACTGTCTTTGCCCACTAAATACACAAATAACTATTCTTTGAGAAGCACTAACAATAGTTTTATTTAGATTTAAGTTACAGACAGTAAATGCTATAAACTTTGTCATTATAAATTGAAAACTATCAGGAAACTTACAAGTATTGAACGGTGAACCCAGTTTCATTACTAGTCTCTTCAACTGTAATTGACACTTTCCCCAGTACAAGTAACCTCACACTAACCTTCCCTTGCAGTGTGTGTCTTTGTTCTTTTTTGAAGATAATTGTCTCTGTCAAACAAACACTGGACGTGAAGTCGTATTAGTTCATCGATAAAAGCATTCACTAAAGTCAATGATTTTAAATAATTTATTACTACATTCTCTATTTTAACAATCACTTCCGATAGTTTCACTGGTTTCCTTGCCCGGATTTAATTGAAGAAAATTGAATTTTTTTGTCGTCCAAATTGGTTTTGCAACATACACTGAAACCATCAAAATATGAATTTCTATTTTTATACAGTTAGGAATTTTATCCTTTATACCAATATTTAATGCTGGATTTTTAAGATAAGTTGTATTTTTTTAATAAAAAGTTAATATTTTACTCAAATGCGATATTTATTGGTGATAAAATACTGAAAATGTTATACAAATTTCATTTTACGCTTTTTTACAAAACAAACATATTAAAGGTTAGTTGGTTGCACATGACCACGTTTGAAAACATTTACATATCTTTCATGATACAAATTTTTAAAATTCAAAATGTAAGCTTTACCAAACCTATATTCCTGATGTTGTTCAGTAAGAGAAATTATCACAAAGCTTTCAAGGAGTTAGTTAAGAATACAATGATTTAAGTAAACATTTTAAGAACTGCAATAAAATTGATTACAGTATTGAATCAAACCCCACGAACGCCTTTGTCTAAGTTGAAACTCAATCAAGTAGAGTCACAAAGGTGTTTTGTTCACTCGCATTGCATTGGGACGCGTTGCAGAAAGTCAACAGTCCCGGAAGGTCAAATAATTTATACCTGTGCCGCTAGGTCAAAAACTACAATGTTTGCAGTGTCTGTAGATCAAAAATCCCAGTAAGTCAAATAGTACAGTCCGAGCTAAAAACGTGGTTTATGTAAAAGCAATTGACTTATTGGGAATTTGACCTAATGCAACTGCAGTTTTAATATAGCGAAATAAGATAAAATATAAGTTCAGTTTCGCTAAGTCAACAGTGCCGGAAGGTCAAAAGTATAATCTGTTAAAAACCAACGATAGTCCTCTCGACGAATGACTTCAATAATTTCGCGTTTTGGTGTACTTAAAGTTGTGCTAAAATTTTGAAAATTTGCACAGAGCTTCTTGGTTAGTCCTACTCGATGACTATTTTGTTGGAACTTTAAACTATTTACCGATCTAATTAATAAAGATTGATATGTATGGTGAAATAGTTTTAAATCGTGATTTCTAACATGAAAAAGTTAGCATGCGAGATTTATTTTTGTTTTTGGGTTAGAGAGGTTTTGTCTGTGGCAAAGTTGTAGCCAAAAGTGTGATGCGTAAAATATATTTTTTTGAATTTTTTACAATCAGTGGTTCAATAGATAACTTGGGTTGAAGAGAACGGCAAATTTAGCATTTCGCAACGCATGGAAAGAACTACATCTTACGATGCGACTGCTGAGTGGACTTATAATTTACAGTTCTAAGAACAAAAAAAAGATGAATATACAGATCACCAGTGCAGTCATATTATTTATAAAACATCTTTCTGTATTACCAGCTTACATTTTTCACTTATAAGAATACATCATAAACAGGGTGTTAAAAATAAGCGGGGAGGTACTTCACCTAGTAATTGCTTGGGTCAAAATAAACAGAAAATCAAGGATAACATTTTTTCCGAAATCGTTTTGTTAACCAGATAACCACCATTTTGTATTTTTTACATACAAATATTTATCTTTGCACTTTTCCAATCGATGTTTATGAAACTTGGTATGTATGTTAAGGTAGGGGAGACCCATGTTATAAAAAAAGATTCATCTCGATTCACCCTAAAATTTCAAAATTTAACACTTAACTACAATAGGCCTATAATAAACTTTACTACACCACAATATTTACGTATCACCATAAATCTTTAACACAATAAAACGTTAACATTTTTAAAATCCAAAGTAAATCAATATAATCTTTCTTTTTTGAAAAATATATTTAAAAAGAGGCGATGGTAAAATAATGACAGGCGAGTTTCGATCTGGGTGTTTCAGGTTTGAATCTAGGAGGATTTAACATTAATTAGGTAACATTAATATTTAATCCTCCTAGGTTTGAACTGATTGAGAGGAATACATGAAACCGAAGGGGGGAGGTAGCAACAAGTGCGCTAGTATTTACTAGTGTCCAATTACAATAAAACCTTTTCTATTTCACTTATTTTCAGCTGTTAAATTTCAAACGATACGTTTTAGCGACATCATTAACGTTATTATCATCATCATCGTTTGAGTTTGGGTTTGCGGCAATGTATTTTTATGAATAAAACCTTTAATTTGATACCAAACTTAACCTCTGCTGCTATTAATTGACTGTATGCACTATTAATTAACAGCTGTGTCTAAGGATTATGTCGGCCTTAGTCACAAACAGGACAACAAGATCGCTCCACTCATCCCACACTCATCTCCATTCATACTTGGCTTAAAATGCATAAATTTGTATGGTCGCCATTTCAAAGCAACATGGCTACATTATCAATGACAAACGTGGAAAACCTTATACGAGTGTGAGTAAATCCGAAAACAGAGTAAGTCCGAAAACAATTCTAAAAAACAATAAGCAATAAATTGCAAGAACCGTTGCTTATATCATTGGGTAAACTTATACACGTATGTACTGACGTGTATACTCAATGCTTATATCGAACGAATGTACATCGTGAGAATTTCCATTAGTTGTTCCATTTAGTTGTGTGTCCATTAGTATAATAGTTAAGTTGACTCTTTTAAAGTCAGCGGAAATTGTGACTGTTATTACCCTTGAAATGATGTTTGTGTAGTACTTTGCAATCCTACAATGCTTTTAGAATCATATGATTACAATTTTCTGGTTAGAATATGTCGCATAGAGTGGTGACTACTGCATATTTTTGGTTTGCTTGTAAAACATGATCAACAGAGATTTTCCATCGACTTAAACAATACGATACTCTCAAATTGTTCATTGCAATAACAAAATATCACACAGTTTGATGAATATTTGTGTGTAAACCGCACCTGTATTCTATCTATTTTACCTTTTATTTTTCCAAGACTTTATAGAAAATCACGCATCAGTGAAGAAAGGCTGTATCCCATGTGTTTTATAGGTAAAGAAGACAAGGGCGGTCCTAGACATATATTTTGGGGGATCACCGGGGGCCTGGGGGGTATGGAAAACCCCCCAAAAAGGAGGGGGGTCCTGGGGTTCCCCCCGGGAAAAACATATAAATAAATAAATATAGGCTATACAGGGTGATCAACTCAAGGAGGCCACCATTGGGATATCGGAAACGGTAAGAATTAGAGAAAACTTAAAATGGAGGACATTCCTTTATTTTTTGTGGCAGTTAAAAATATGATTTTAGTTTTTTGAAATTCAGCCACCATTTTCCAAAATGGCGGCCAAATTTGAAATTTCTTATGGATCACCCTATATTTTATCATGTTTTCGGATAGAATAGGCAATTTAAAAACTTTTTTAGCCTTGACATTTTTTCGATAAACCCACTCGTTTATAGGAGTTACAGCCTATGGAAAAATGACTTCCGGTGTACATTTTACATTATGTAGCTCCTAAACAAGTAAGTTTATAGCAAAAATGCGAATAGTAAAAAAGTCTTACAATTGCATCCACATTCCAAAAAGACCATACAATTCATTAAAAATATGAATTATATTATTTTAAAAATGGCGGCAAACTTGAAAAGTGGAAAACTTTTTATTTTATAGTCTTTAAGGAATGTAGATGCAATTCTAAGACGAATTTACTTTTTGCAATTTAGCTCTAAACTTGCTCGTTTAGGAGCTACATGATGTAAAATGTACACCGGAAGTCGTTTTTCCATAGGTTGTACTCCTTAACGAGTGGGTTTATCGAAAAAATGTCCAGGCTAAACAAGTTTTTAAATTGCATATTCTATCTGAAAACATGATAAAAAAACTAAAATAATATTTTTTACTGCCACAAAAAATAAAGGAATGTCCCCCATTTAAAGTTTTCTCTAATTCTTACCGTTTCCGATTTCCCAATGGTGGCCTCCTTGAGTTGATCACCCTGTATATATGAATTTGAACCCCATGATATATATGAATTTGATATTTTGTATGTGTTTTTGGCCTCTAGGGACCTCAAAACGAAAAATTAAATCGGTCCCGGGTCCAGGTGTATAAGTACTACGGTAATTGGTAATAGCTTATTCCCTATATGGGAAATTTGCCAAAAACCTAATTGTTATGTAGAACAATATTACATTCAACCAGCTGTTAGTTAAAACAACTTATATGGGACTAAAACAAATCGATGATTACAAAGATTCCTTTAAACAATAATTTGAACATCCTACTATTTTACTATGCATATTTAATTAATCTGCCATCCTCATGCCGGTACCTAAATTGAATGTATCGATGGTCAGCATTACACATGGTATAAATAAGTCAGCTCTAAATATGTCATTAAATTTGTTTCCAAATGCTGAATTTGTGTCACAAATGCTGAATGTTTACAGCTGTTATGTTAAGCAAATTATATTGTACTAAAAGCTAGCTTAGACGGTTAGCGTCGGCTGCTAGACTTTTTAAAAATTAAAACTTAATTTCTAAAAAACTGGGACCCTTAATTATAATTATGGCTTTGACATTCTCTAGTTCTCAAAATTATCTTTCTTTCAACACAAAAATAATGAAAATCCGTCGACTGGTTGATTCAGAATGTGAAAAACCCCCATTTACGTTTTAATAATATATATGATAGTTTGGACAGGTTTCAACCCTTCCGCGGCGTAATACATTTACACAGTTTATATGTAGACTACATTATAACTAATAAAATAGTTCTACAATTAAATGGATCTCCTTTTACAAACGTATATAATAACCAGAAATTTTCAGATCGTCCTTGCGGGTATTTTATGGCACAAATTTTGACGAAAGGCTATACCTATTTACAGTGTTGACCAAACAGTTGGCAAGAAGCATTAATAGATAAGCTATGTACCAAATATGATAATTTTAGCTCTATTCTAATTATGACAAAACACGAAGTAGGCCTAACTAAAAGCGAGTTTTGTTTGTGTAGTAAGCGTTGCAGGAGGTCTACTTTACACTGAATCGACGTTCACTTTTATTGCTTTTGATCTTCCGGCACTGTTGACTCAGCGAAACTGAACTTGTATTTTACCGTATTTCGTTATATTAAAACTGCTGTTGCATTAGGTCAAATTCCCAATAAGTCAATTGCTTTAACATAGACCACGTTTTTAGTTCGGACTGTATTATTTGACTTACTGGGACTTTTGATCTACAGACACTGCAAACATTGTAGTTTTTGACCTAGCGGCACAGGTATAAATTATTTGATCTTCCGGGACTGTTGACTTCCAGCAACATTCCCATTGCGGACGATACAAACATTCCTCTGAAGTGATTCTTTGAATGTAGGTATAAAGTAAAGTTTCCCATTGTATATTAAGTGATCGGTTGTTAGAGACATTTTATGTATTAAATATAGCATATATTTACATTAAACAACACTGCTTACGCCAGAATGGGTCTTTTGAAGTTATATTTGTTGACTTTCAGTTAAACAATCTATCAAGTGTTTTCGTAACAATCTAACTTTGTTTTCGCAACGAATAATTTATCAAAAAATATTATATGTTAGTAGCATCATAGTGCACGAATGAATCAAATCAAATTGATTCAATGTGTATGCAATAACAAGTAGAATACATATCTTGCAATATTGGAATACTAGCTTAAGCGCTCCATTTTCAAACTAGTTTAAACATCTTCGATGTACTAACCTGAACCTTCATTCATTTTTGTGAAATACATAATACATTTTTATATTCTACACGGTCACAAAGATAATTATTTGTTTGATATAAGTAGTGTGGAATTTTTGATTCCATGCAGTAAGGTATGATGTTCATCAAAGATAAAACATAGGGTGTATTCCATAAAGTTAGTCACTAAAGGGCAATTCACATACTAATTCAGGGCGATTAGTTTATTGTTGAGACTAAAGTGATATGTACAAAGGTTATTCCACTAAGGGTTCATTCTTAGATTATTTTAATACGGTCATTAGTAGTTTTAAAAACATCGATAATTTATATGTGGCTTTCGTATATCCATTCCAATTTCTCTAAACCTACAGTACAGCTCACATAATTGTTGATATCACAAAATCACGAGAACTACTAGGAGGTGTTAACCAACATTCCACAGATATTCCAACATAAACAGATCAGCTGTTTCTACACGTTACAACAATGTTAGCGTAACACCTGAACATCTGCAAGGAACAATCCTCCTGCTTTGGAGGAATGTGATTATAATTTAACAGTTTAAAAGCATAGCAAGTGTTGGTGTTTTAATAAATCGTTGTCTAACAATAATTGTTAGACAACGATTTATTTAGATATAATTATTATATCTAAATAATTAATACGTCCAAGACGAAATGTACACGAAAGACTAAGCAGCTAGAGGATATTAATTTTCACAACTAATCATTATTCCAACCTTTATACTGTCAGAAAATCTAATCTTTTGTTGAAGTTTGAGTCTGATTGATCCTTTTATGAACCAGTGTGGCTGGACTAGTCAACAAATCAGATACTTGATTTAAACCATGTAATAAAGATACCATCCGGAAACGTGATTTAAGCCGATGCACATGAGGTGCCCATAAGATAGATATAAGGGAGGAAATCAATTTGGAAGGGGGTGGGATTTTTTAGTATGATAGTTTTATATTCAAAGCTTTGTGTAAGCTCTAATACGTTTTCAATTCCCTTGCACCACAGATGGTGAAATATTTCAAATTTTGACATTTAACTAAAGTTTTACGATTTGCTTTAAAATAGTTACCCAACTATCGTTTTTAATCATCATTGGACCCAATAGGCAAATGATCGAGAAGTTATTTACAATTTGGGAATAAAATATTTCTGAACTATTTGGGCTATGAGGTTTAGTTATTTTTACCTAAGTCATTATTTTATATTACTTATTAATGTTTACATTACTAATTGGTGCTATTCGTTAATATACTATTAATAATTTAAATGTATATAAATAAATTTGTATTTAAAAATGCAACGTCTGAAAGACTAAGATAATTTAAAATCTGTTCGGAAAAACAGGTTTGAGTGGTGAAACATATTTGCTTCAGCCTTCGATAGGATTGTTTCCAATTTTCGAAGAATCTCTTGTGCTTTCGAAAACCCCAATGTCTTTGTAGCTTACAAAATTATAGCTATTCAGGAATTACTGAAGAGCTGTTACTAAATTATGTTTTATTTAATTTATTTTCAGCATATTTCTTAGACATAACTTTCTTTCAATTTGTCAAATTTGTTTAATGATAAACGAAGTTGGTCAATGTTTTCTATTAGCTAAGAATTACGATTAGTTCCAACGTTTCACAAGCTCTTGATTAAATCAATCTTTCAAGATTAGTGTCATAATACGTCAATCTAGTTTGTATACATTTTTGACTGTATGGATCCTTCTTATAAAGCTCGTAAATTAAATTTTACGAAATAATAAGTAAGCAAAATACTGTATACAAAATACACGAGATATATGTTATTTGTCATCTTCCCCTTGAGCTTGGAGTCCTAATCTTTTTTTATAAATCTATTATTTCTTCTCTTTATACCCTTGTCTTTAATAGAAACTAAATAAGATCTGGGTTGTTGAAGTTTCTTCTCTATTACTCCTTCATCCCATGTTTTATTGAATACATCTTGAACCCATACTTCCTGCCCTTCAGTAAAGCTATCTTCACGGTTTAAAGACTTTCTATCATAATGTGACTTTTGTGCTTTCTGAGTTTCTATCATTTTTTCATAGATGCTGTCCTCAACAAGTTTGGGTTTTAATAGTTCTTCTCTCATTGGAATTTTACTTCTTAAGTGCCTGCTGTTAAGAAGCTGAGCTGGAGAAACTTCAAGGTTAGATATTGGGCTGTTTCTGTAGTTTAATAAGTATAACTGCAGATCTTGTTTTGTTTCTTGACATTTTTTTAACATTTCTTTCACTATTCCGACAGATTTTTCCACTAATCCATTTGATTGGGGATAGTATGGACTTGTTGTTATGATTGTTACATTCCATTCCTGAGAAAACTGCTTAAACTCGATACTGTTGAAAGGCATATTATCAGCAATCAGTGTTCTAGGTATCCCAAATCTAGAAAATACTTCTTTAAGCTTAGAAATAATGACTGAACTACTTTTTGAACTTATCTTCAGAGCCTCAATCCACCGAGAGTAATAGTCCACAATTACTAGATAATAACTTCGTTGAAATTCTGCAATATCAACTGCAATTTTGCTGAATGGAATGTTTGGAATATCATGATTCATCATTGGACTTCTGGTTTTTGATTTCCCAAATTTTTGACAAATTTTACATGTTGACACTACATTTATTACATCAGAAGTCATACCTGGCCAGTAAAACAATTGTTTCATTTTTTTGTTGATTTTAGAGGATATGACACCATGGTAATCGGAAAGTAAATAAAAGAAACGTCTTATAACACTTAAAACATATATTTACGCTTACACTGTTACTCACAAGACGGTAAATTTACAAAAAAGATGGTAAGCGTAAATATATGTTTTAAGTGTTATAAGACGTTTCTTTTACTTTCCGTAAATTTAATAACACGTACATGCTAATCAAGAAGTTTTTAATCCAAATTAATTACCGAGCAAACCCTTATTATTGTTGATTCTTTATTGTGCTTGGTAGTAAATCAAAAGCTTGCGTCATGGTAATATGCAAAGTTCAAATAATTTTGAACTAATACTAAGTTTTATTTAGTTTTAACCGATATATTATGTAAAAGAAATAATAATTGTTGAGATGATATAATACAAAATAATATATTATCCAAACCTCTTTAAATTCTGACGATGTACATTACAAATTAAACAAAAATATTAAAATAATATTTTTAAAACTACTTATTTATTATGTTTTAAATGTCATACTGTAGCACATCAGGAAATATTTTAACGTTAATCGTCCATGTGTGGAATAGGTCTAACATATCTTATAAACATTGTAACCAATGGATATTGAATTCTTCATTCAAACATGCCATGATTGCTGCGAAGGCTTTTGATCTTCTTGCTTTGAAATGTAACTTGCCGTTAATGAGAGTCTCGTCTAGGCAATCTTACGCATTAAGTACATCATCAAGTAGACTGCATGTACTTACATATACTTACAAGCAACAAATGGTGGTATTTTGTCTAAAATCGTCATATATATAGTTGTGTATCTCAGTGGGCTAAAGAATATAAGGGGATTTCCGACTGAAAATGTTAAATATGTTATTCTTCTTTTTGGTTCTGAATTAGGGTTTTCTAGTTTGTACTTGTTACAAAAAGAAACTTTTGTGGTCAAAATTTTTAATTTGCTGTGTAATCTATATTTGTATATACATTCAAAATAACTGCTATAAAATTTGATATATCTCAGTTCCTATTGGCTGGAATTTCATGACCAAAGTGTCATTTTGTAGGGCTTTTAGTCTTCTAAAACGTTAGGTAAAATTACGTGTGTATATATTTAAAAAACATTTTTAGGGAAAAGGAGTTTAAAAACTTGTATTTTTAAAATAATTTTTATTTCATTCTAAATGTGTTACATACATAATTTAACCTACCTTAGCAGTTTTTAAGGGTACATGAGTTATAGTTTTCTGGTGAGTTGTGAGTTAAGTTGTTAGATGGTGTGTTTTGATAAAAAAAGTACAAACAACAGAGGGATTTTAAATAATTGTATAATTTGTTTAGATGAAGAAATGTGTTTAGTTTAAGCGGTAATCATGATTTTAAGTAAAACATTGGTTATATTTATAAAGTTACGCCCAATAAACACACAAATAATGTCGAAAGATGTTCTATTAAACATTCTTTACATTGCTTTAGTATTTCAACAAAATGGATTTTTAATACTTAAAATAATATAGATTAATTATGCTAAAAATATAAATATTTTAGTAAAAAATATTATTATCAGTATATCAACGTAATACTGTCTGTCCCATTCAGTAAGCAAGAAACATTAAACCACGTTCATTAAAAAATGTTCATTAAAAGACGTCTGTTTTGTGTTGAGAGAAAGAACAAAGTGGTAATTACGATTTGGGTAAAGATAGTGAAGCTATTTTCATTCTTTAGTGACCGCAATAAGAAACTAATTTCAACCCTCAAAGATATCCTATACTGTTGTTTAATGTAACGCACTCTGTCTTTATGTACAACTAATATTCGACTATCACTACCAATAACGAAGATGTATAGTTTCTCTCTATGTACTTCCAAATAGAAAATGGTTACATTGTATAATATAATAGCATTGTTTAATCTAATTGGTTTAATTATAATGCATGTTATATATCCAATGAGGTAAATCGTGATTACATCCTATACTAGTATTCAAAAATACCTACACACACATAGATATCAAATATGTAAGTGGTTTTAAGATGGAAAGAACGAGATTCCTTTCTAACCGTGTTAAAAGCAGAGTAAACATCCCAACCAATTTGAGTCCCCGACCGCCCATTAGGGAGAGGATCAGCGGGTTCTTGGGGCTTGTATCCTCTCTAAACTTTTCCGGAGTGGATAAAATGTCAGCTAACATTACTCTTTGATCTTTAGGGTTTAAAAACAACAGTTATTAAATATATTTCAATACCATTTAAACTTTCAAAATGATGTGTAGTCCGACATTAGGACAAAGACCATTGCTCACTTTTAGCTACTTCACTGAGTCTTTGAAAGCAAACCAAAATATCCAACGCAAGGGGCAAAGCCTTAAGGGAAATGTTCATTTCAGCTTCCATTCGTCATTCCGGTAGATTATAAACTTTACAATAGCGCATTAGTTGTAAAAATATATACGTAAAACCGATGAAAAAGAGTTGTTGCAGAGAAAACCCCAATTGTATTAAGTCTATAGGTAGATAGAAACTGGATGGATGGATTGTATCAATAAAAATTATTCTATATTTTTATTGCCGAATAATACGTATGACGTAAGAATAAATGTTCAATGTAAATCTTGTCCTCTACAACAACTTACTTCTTTAACTGGGCCCGGCCTAGTTCCTAGGGTATTTATCAAAAGGCACAGTTAATGAACAATTATTTCTAAAGATTTGTGAAGTTTTAAAGGAGGTTGCCCATTAATTTAACATTCCCAAAAACATGTTTCAACGCAAAGATTCGTTCTTAATCGAACATAGAGGTGCTGTATTCGAAACGAATTTTAAAATGAAACCATAATAAATTCATGTTTAGGGATTTATCATAATATACATAATTTTGAATATCTCCTCAATCAGCAGAGGTGTTGAATCTAACTAAAAGAACAACTTTAATGAATTAGAATTGCAAATGTCCTGCGTGCAAGTATTAAATGTATTTTGTGAAAAATATTATTTGTTAAGTGATTTTGTTGTGTATGTTTATGGTTTCAAATATTTAGTAAACAGATTAAGCACAACTTAACTGAAGTTCATTGGTTAGATCCAACTGTGTTCAAGCTGCAATTCCATTGAAAGGAAAGACTCGCAAAGAGGAACTTTCAAGGACTTCATTCAATCAACCATTCTCTCTAGTCTTTTTGTATCTCGTATTGTATTTGACAATTGGTCCATACCAATCCCATTCTGTTGTAGGTGTTCTTGGTCTGTAATGTGATACACTATCTTTGGTTAATACACAGACATGTTAAATGTGTTATCTAAGTATTGCAGTTGTTTGATTATATTGAAACTAATACCTATATTATTATACATAAATACAGCGTATTCCATGAGAAATAATGAAGTTCTTAATCGTATTGGAAAATGACGGTCATATTTTAAAATTTGAAACCATCCAAAAAGATCTTAATAAAGGGAAGTGCACCGTAAGAGATAAACAGTCTTTAAGAGGTAAACAGTCTTTCTCATACTTAAAGAGTTAGCTATTGGTTCTTTTTATACAGCCCTGTATTACCGTAGGGTTTGCAACCATAATATTTCGTCTACATTGTATTACGTTCAAATCCATATCTTTATATTGTCCCTTATATAAAGATAGAAAGACGTAGTTATATTGTGTTTTCCTCCTCATTTATAGGTCAAAATCAGTAAATCTATGTTGGATAAACATATTTGAATTAGGGGTTTTACGTTACTTATATACTGTGTGTATCATAACTACAAATTGTTAGCACTTTGCTAATAAAGTAAAAAAAGTCCAGGCAGACCTGAAATTGTTACACAAGTCACCATTACTCGAGGTCAATACTTCATTAAAGGCCTCTCGGGTCTCAAATCGGATCAGTCACTAACAAGGCTCCATCATCCATTTAAGGCAAGTTTCGTATTTCATCTCCAATGGGTTTTTGACGACAAAATCTTACAGAAATCGGGTTCTTAATTAATTCTAATTCACTAAGCATCAAATTCGTATCGGTATTCGTAACCTACCAAATCTGTTGAAAATGTTCAACGAATGGTAAATGTCCATCCCAATGTTAAACAAATATCAAAAAATATTTCTTTTGTGTATATAATGCTAGGAAATTACATTTCATAATCGTATCTGGTTGAAAAGAGATATTTCTTATTATAAAACATTGATTAGTACATTATCTAGAAAAAGAAGAAATGTGTGTTACTACAATACTTATAATTAAGAAGTTATTTCATATTCGCTAAAATTCAAATTATAATCAATAACATCCAATTTCGAGAAAACTACACATTATGTAACTCAAAATATTGTTATTAGTAACTTAATTTTTTATTTCGTAATCTTAGCACATGCTTTGATTACGTCTTATCAACGTTGTCAAAGATTTCAATGAACGAAATATACTTCATGGTAAGGTGAAGGAAATCAATCAAACATCTTTTAATTAAAAATTGGTCATTAAAACTTAACAATAGAGCCAAGTCTACCGTCCTACTTTTTACCTGTCTGGAGGACAACTTCATAGTTAAATTCATTTGTTAAAACACAATTGCTGACTTTAGAGTCTTAAAGCAAATATCTTGGGGTAGTGAAACTATAAATACCAATATAGTTGTCTGGAGAAGTAGGCTAACCAAGAGTTGTTAAATTGGCCTGTAGACCATTTACTGTGGTCAAGAGTGGATAATTTATTACACTGAAGTATATTGGAGAACACGAACAGTTTATTGTTTTAACAAGGATAACCAAAACATACAGTGGGTTAAACGAACACAATGTACCTTATATATACTTTACATCAAGACCACCTGGAAAAAAGGTGTTTTTAAGTATAGAACTACTTTTGAATACCATTTTAATTTGAAACTTATCATTCAAACAAAACTACCACATTATCTTCTATATAAATAAAATTAGAGTTTTGTCTGTACATTGCTCAGAATTATAAATTTTTAGGTTATTTTTACGTTTTATACATTAAAGAAGCAGAAACAAGTCTTATCTCTATTTCTGTCTGTCTGTCTTTCTGTAACACTCAAGATGGCATTTTACGCAATCTTCTCCATGAAAACGAGAGTATCTATCAAGATCCAAGTCATTTTAATGTATTCACTGGATTGGCGAGAGTGTCTTTAGCCATCAAAACATGGCCTCACTACTTTGTAAATAAAATTACGGACGTTCAAAAATGCAGTTTTGTGCGATTTTTGCCAAGTTTTCGGTCAATTTTTATCACATAATCGTCTATGAAATAACGAACAGCTGTTCGGATCAAGATTATTTTTTCTAGCTGTCACTGATATGTTTACAAATGTTGTTTACGAATACCGCAATCTTTTCTGATCACGTTTTGAAAGCAAATCCCAAACAAAGTGAGATTAAAAACGTTTTTCTTACATAACGGATTTAATTAATCGCAAGTGCAATATTATAGTGTAACCGCAAATGAAATTAAATAACTAGGCATCATCCAGGGCAGGAACCAGAGATTATTTGTGTGTGAAATTGTTCTTGAGTTTTAATAACCAGAAAGAAGACCTTGAATCAGTGTTGTATAGGACTGGGACACTTATAATGATCATCGCCAATAGCTTACAAACAAGGTTTCCACTCACTGACGGCGCTTCAACGGCGATTGTGTAAAGTGTAAAGTAAAAAAATGACAACTGCAGTGGGTGATTGTAAGTAATAGAGGTATACGGATGATGCTAAACTCGCTTTTCCAATGTGTCACTTTCTGTTTCTACTCACCGCGTGATGCAATCGCTGGACCATACAGCCAATAGGCCCATAGCCCATCTCTTGGGTACTTACGCCTACCTATTTATTCTATTCATAACAACCTTTTCGATGACGATCCTTGATACCGGTACTTTTCCATGGAATACATGACCTACCTACTTAAGAACTAAAGTTACAAATGTCCAAAAACCCCAACACATTTTGTGATTTTTGTCACATTCAACTGTCTACTATAAGATCCCCGTGCGTAGAACGGGCACACAGCTAGTAAGTAATATATCTGCATTCATACATATAGGGATTCAGTTGGTCTAGCAGTTGAAGCGCTAACACTGTCTTAAATTACCATTATGATTTACTTTAAACTTTTAGTTACAGTAGAGACATCTACCTAAAAAGTAAATGCGTTTCAAGGTAGCAATACAAAAAATACATTATTCTACTTAAAGAAATGTAGTTGAATAACTAGCTTTGTAATGTCACGACTTAAAGTTTAATAAAACTTTCGTGTACGTTGCAAAGAATATAATCTATTTTGTTCTTATTTGTTTCTAAGTTGAAGGTTGTCTTATTACTGTGCTGTATGAGATTGAAATAAAGTTTCTCTCTGTTTGTTTTATTGTAGTGTATTACATTTCATTATAAAAATTAATATTTATTTTTATGTCACATAACGTGTACAGGGTTTCAGAACATACGATCGCACTCTCGATCATTGTATCATTGTTTTGTCCTGACAAAACATAAGTGTTGTATAAAAATAGATAAATTATCCTGAATAAATATTCAAGACCATTATAAAGGTGAAATGTGAGTCTTGCTTTCCAACACAACATTCCAAAACACTATCCAAACACCGCTTGGCTGTTAAGTTAAGTAGTATGTTTAATCTATGGCTTTTCTCAATGATAACATACGAACCTACAATAAATTATTATACACCTTTCTATACTTTCTATTTCAATACTTCATCCAACGGCTTTACGCTACGCTTTTGGAAGTATAGGGTGGGGCTTATCAATTAAAATATTTATAAATCCTTAGTGTGTTTTATTTCCAACTTGTTGTCTTTTTTTGTTTTTTTTTTCTATCTTATGCAACTGATCGAACCAAATTAAATAAATAATTAGGATGATATAAGCTGAATGTATTTACTTCGTAGACATGCCATTGATAAAATAACTTAAAAGGTTTTTAAGAAACTGATGAACTGATTTCTTAAATTTCAAAGCTCTTGCGCTGAAATTATTAGAAAATATTCTTTTCGTAACGTAAACAAATATTAAAATCTGCGCAAATATTAGTTTTAGGATCACCCACACATGTATGAATCATAGTATAACAATGTATACTATATTTTATATCATGTTCAATATCATACTATACTTTCTAGGCTTCCACTGAACACGGGAAACCCCGACCGTTAAGTACTGTAGTAACAGATTTATTCTTAAAAACATCCACTCACCTTTGGTTTCCCGCCAAAGCTAGCAGACATCTGAGGGAGTTGACAGCAAACAGCTGACGTCACTGTATATTGTATTTTGTCACAGTGACGTCACTAAAAGTGATCACATGCCAGACATTTGTCATCGTTTAATCTGTATCAACATCCTTTAAGTTGCCAAAATAGATGTTCCATTTCTATAGGCCAGAAATATCAAATTGTTTGTTAACATTTAGCACTGTTTATTTATCTACACATACAGTAAACTACTGTCAAAATTATATTTTATATAGTTATCTCTTGATACTTCTATATTATAGCTTCTTAAAAGATGTTATAACATCTTAAAGGTTAATATACTAAAATACACAACTGCAATCTATGAAATTTGGCACTATTTTGCCAGAAAACCAATTCAATTTTGATCTAAAACTATGTACAACGTTTACAGTAATTAAATGTAGATTTCCGTCCAATATTAAACTTATCATGATAAGAGTAAGTTAAAATCTCAATCGTTTTGTATTCAATGCAGATTTAAATAAAACCGTCTTTCCAAGGATAGCTTCTGAGTCGTAAAAATTAACAAAGGTTTAAGTTACCTTTGTTACTGTCACAGTGTTTTGTTTTACAATAGACACAAGGTAACTCAGACCTTTATTTGTTTTATAGCAAACAATCCATACGCTTCACAGTTAACCATTGCGATGGGAACATTTAAATTGGATACTATAAAGCCTAAAGATCAATAAAGACTGAATAAATACTAAACATATTTTCGCTTTGTAAATAATAGAGTATATCTTGTTTTATTATTACATAGACATTTTTAAGGTAAAATAGTCCTATGTTATAAAAAATTTTCTTAGACCAATTTCAAATTTCTAAATGGAGGTAATTTAACTTTTATAACCTAAGTAACTAAAAATGGGTGTATTTTATTAAGTATTTCAACGTTACTTTCATTTAGCATTTGAGATTCCTCATCACCAAGTGCAAACAGGTCAAATGATAAATTGCTTAAATATCACGATTTTTAGTTGTAAAATGACTTTCAAGTTATTATTTACGGTAAATCAAAAAATCAATAAAATTTCGTGACCTTCTAAATATGTTTTTTGAAGTGTGCAGTATTCGATTTAGTAATAAAGGAATAATAGCTGCAAGTACATGCGCAAATCAGGACCGTTATATGGATTATATATTTAGAGCGATTTCTAGGAGTAGCTATATTTGAAATCCATTGCAAGTTTTTTCCTAATTTCCATTGAAAAATGTACCACCAATCAGATGTATAGGATCACGCCGCACTGGAATCCCAATCAGTTTAAACCATAAATCAATCATACAAGTATCAGTGTTGCCATCTATCTGCAGTGAAACAATATAAGCCTAGGTTCGCACACTAATTACATGACAAAATGAATTAATTTTGTGTATTAAAATTATTTCAAGACCTAATACGCAAGCTTATTGAAGTAACTAACTTATTATTTACATATAAGCAATAATTAACAATCAATATTTGGTAAGTATTACAGATGTTTGTTTATGTAAAACTGGAGTTAAATAATACTTATTTATATAAATCCAATTAAAGAATGGGTAAAGGAATATTTATATTTTATTAACAGTAATGGCTATTAGAAACGTTCAACAACGATATTTGGGAAAAATTAATTTTTTCTATCTACATATCAAATACCAATAATAACAGTGAAACTTTTAAAGAAAAAGATTAAGCTAAACCAACTACCATGTAGTAATAGCTATTTACATTACAAGTGTAGTAAGAGCGTTTTTACATCACGCAGGTGAATGTTGTGCAACGAGCGGAAGCGAGTTGCATAATTCACCTAAGAGATGTAAACACGCTCTTGCGTAACGTGTAACGTACAAGATTTTACCTGAGCCGACAATATGCATGGGTTTACGTACAATAAATATAACAAAATATATTTTATAAACAATATTTTTCACTATCCATTTCACTCATCTTCTATCAGTAACGTTCTTTTACTAACGAAATTACAAAAGCTAGGTTAGGAAAATACTTTAAAGCATAACAATAACATTCAAGCGCACAGCTAATTTCTAGCGTTGAACGTCGATGCCTCCATAGAGGTATATTTTTTTACCTAACCCGCCATGTTAAACTTCCCTATCCCAAGCGTGATGTATACAACTTCCTTACTTCTCGAGTGATGTAAAGTATCAAAAACTCACTCGGTGATGTAAAGAAACCCATTTAAATAACATTGAATGCTTAACTTAAAAAATATAACTCTATGGAGCAACGACGTGCAACGCTAGAAATCAGCTGTGCGCTTGAATGTTATTGTTATGCTTTAAAGTATTTTCCTAACCTAGCTTTTGTAATTTCGTTAGTAAAAGAACGTTACTGATAGAAGATGAGTGAAATGGATAGTGAAAAATATTGTACGTAAACTCATGTATATTGTCGGATCAGGTAAAATCTTGTACGTTACACGTTACGCAAGAGCGTGTTTACATCACTTAGGTAAATTATGCAACTCGCTTCCGCTCGTTGCACAACATTCACCTGCGTGATGTAATATTACTACATGGTAGTTGGTTTAGCTTAATATTTTGCTTTAAAAGTTTCACTGTTATTATTGGTATTTGATATGTAGCTAGAAAAAAAAAGCACTCAATGTTATTTAAATGGGTTTCATTACATCACCGAGTGAGTTTTTTTCAACTTTACATCACTCGAGAAGTAAGGAAGTTGTATACATCACGCTTGGGATAGGGAAGTTTAACATGGCAGGATAGGTAAAATAAATTAAACCAGTTAAATTGGAATAAAGCTTATTTTATCGTTCACTTTTAATCAGTCATTCCAGAATTACACTTTTCATTTCCCAAGATATTTTGAGTGTATTGTAGTGACACGTTCTAAGACGAAGGACAATTCAATAAATGTAACTCAATATTGGTCGCCCCGTATATAGATAACAATAACATTAGGTCATATGACTGGGCCGCCATACCTGACCCAAGCATCAATTGAACAAATTGAGTTTGTTGTTATCGTTCCTTTCCGTTCCTCGACATATAATCATCAAAACTTGGAAAACAAAACGTGCTTTTTCTCCTCAAGCATAAACAGGTAGATAAGTATGGTAGATAGGTGACTGTCTTTGGTTATTATTTTTTCTATCAGTTTTCTATATGCATTTTAAATGGAAGTCTTGGTTTAAGTGCGTCTCCAGATACCGAGGTTGTACGTTATGATTTACTACCTTTAAAATTGACTTCACATCCATGGGTATTATACAATTAATTTTTATTGATAGGAACTCATTCTTTTCGATCACCGTGGAACGGTTTTGTTCTCTACTGTACCGGATTTTCGAAGATAAAACTAAATTGCCGGCTAAACATTTTCACCCTTCCATTTCAGGTGAAGAACCAAGGCTTAAAAATATATATTTTGTATCGAAAAATGTTCCTAGCAAAGTCCTAAATTATGATGTTTACTATTATAAGGCTTATATAGTTTATTACCAAAACACATTGGTGACATTCAGAAGTTTTAGAAGTTTATTTTAGCTCTTTTATACTCCTGAGTGAAATCTATTCACTATACTATTTACCTATATCTTAAATAACCCTAACATTCATTGAGGTGTGGTATGTTCAACTTTAATACTAAAAACATGTTCTTGTATTTTGTTACTATCACACCATTGTGTTATGTAAAAGGAATGCTGTTAAATATTTCACCAATGAATAGGGACAAAGGCAAAAGTTTTAAGAGCAAATTAAATTACTTTTTCTGAGTTGAAGTTTGACCTTTCAGGACCCTTTTATCGTCCGATGAACTTTTCTAAAAGAATAATTCCTTTGAAGTGTCCAATATCTTTTTGTTACAAATTTGAGTTTATATTTGTATTGAATTTAGAAAATAACTACTGCAGCGTTAATGAACCAATTCGTTTTGTTTATGGGTATGGTACCTACATTCAACATACGTTTATGATTGAATATTTTTATTTACCATTATTTCGTCGTCATAATCATCTGCACCTGCATCATTTTGTATAAACAAATTTTTAACCCATCTACAAACTAAAATTATATTTATGTTTAAATGGCTATAATACTTCTTCCTGCAACCTATTTATATTTCGTGAAATATTGTAATATTTAATCATCAGGCAAAGATACGAGCAAAAAATTCATAAAATATTCATTAAAATAACATAAATACATGGTTCTTGTATTTTGTTGTTATTACACCATTGTATTAGGCAAGTGAGTGAACAGTTTTGGCTGTTATGTAAAAAGAATGCTGTTAAATGTTTCACCAATGAATAGGGACAGAGGCAAAAGTTTTAAAAGCAAATTAAATTACTTTTTCTAAGTTGAAGTTTGACCTTTCAGGACCCTTTTATCGTCCGATGAACTTTTCTAAAAGAATAATTCCTTAGAAGTGTCCAATATCTTTTTGTTACAAATTTGAGTTTATATTTGTATTGAATTTAGAAAATAACTACTGCAGCGTTAATGAACCAATTCGTTTTGTTTATGGGTATGGTACCTACATATTCAACATACGTTTATGATTGAATATTTTTATTTACCATTATTTCGTCGTCATAATCATCTGCACCTGCATCATTTTGTATAAACAAATTTTTAACCCATCTACAAACTAAAATTATATTTATGTTTAAATGGCTATAATACTTCTTCCTGCAACCTATTTATATTTCGTGAAATATTGTAATATTTAATCATCAGGCAAAGATACGAGCAAAAAATTCATAAAATATTCATTAAAATAACATAAATACATGGTTGAAATATATTTTAGACAGTATATTATTCGTAAATGTAAATTGGTTGTTTGTACATAGGTATTCCACTGAATATTAAAATTTCATGTTTTCACTTGGGTATAAAAGTTATTCGATAAAATTATTGGATTTTATGCGGATGTGGCTATGCAAAAAACATAACCGAGGATATAATCATAAAATGTATCAACTAATTTTAACAACATAATTACTAGGGTTGCTTTCAGAGAGGTGAAAGCCAGTTGAGCGGAACAAACGTGATTTGATATTTGTATAAGTAATTAAATGTAAAAAGGTCAATAGATGTACTAATGCTGGTTTTATTGATTAAAATTATAATAATTCAAATTTGTTTTTACTACATCTTGTTATTCAGATACCTCTTCCAAAAGTGCATTATGGTAGTTTTGACCATGAAAATATTACAGTAGTTGGAATCTGATATTAACATCCAAAAAGTAAAGTATAAAAAAGAGAAAGGTAATTTAACATTCAAATGCAACTGTAGCCTACAACAAAAAAACATTGGGCTACATTTTTCACCCTTACAATCGGTTAAAGTATTTTATTATAAAAAAAACAGTAACTATAAAAAAACGAGTATTAAAGTATAACAACAGGAGGGGAAATTTGACATTTAAATTCAACCGTGCAACATAAAGTGTAATAACTTACTGCACCGTCGATGTAATTCAACATAATATAACCTGTGAGGTATTATCGGATTAAATATCGATTTCGATGCGGTTCGATATATCGCTTATTAGATTCTGATTTCTAACATTGGCTGTTTCTAAATTCTAATCAGCTGGCAACACAAATAGGTTCCCAAGAAAGTAGTCACCGCGGTCCGTATCCCTCCGCTCCTTGTTTATGCTCCGCGCATTGAAAAAGTAGTTCCGTATTATATTTTCTCAATTTTCAGTTAATTTCGCGCCTTGAAAAAATGTTTTAACGGCATTTTCTTGTTTATTAAAATCATAGGAATGGTTTAAAAACGTTTAAAAGAAAAGTCTAGAAAGTTAAGAAATACCTTATGATTCTCTTGTTTACATTTTTCTTGTAAACAAAAAACTGTCATATGGCTATACTTTAGTCCCATAAGCCTAATGTTAAAAATTGGAAATTTTAAGTTCGTTTTAAATTGCATTAGTATTATCTAATTGAAATTTGCTTGCTTAAAAACCATCTCACTATTAGTCTAAGTATTTTTGTTAAGTTTGGCTGAAATGCGTTCAGCCGTTATTGAGTGATGTTTCTCTATTTGTTGCATTGAAGTTGATCCCAAAGAGCTACGCTCGCTTCGCTCGCTCCGCTCAATTAAAAATCTCTTAAAATCTTAAATTATACAACCTATACAGATTCGGTAGATTCATTAAGTTGTAGATTAAAAGGTAAATTTGCTTTCAGAGAATTTTCATTAAGAACACTTCGGCAAGGGCATAACATTACCTTAATAAGTCAATGGAAGGCACATCAAAGGACTAGAAGCGTTTAATGTGATGGGTGATTACCTAATCAGTAAACTCATTATCTCATCATTAATGTTTCTTACAATTCTTGGGATATTTTATTTATAAATCAAAGTTTAATTTTAAAAGTATGATTACACTCTCTCAACAAAACATTAAGATCAAATTATCGCCTATAGAAACACTACTTTGAAGAAATCCTTTCTCTCTCATGTTACAGTAACACATGTGTTAGCCAAGTGTTTATGGAGCTTGCCTTCAAATTAGAAAGTTGCTGGTTCAAATCTGAACAGGATTAAATACGGACCAAATGTTGTAACACCTCTAAGGTAAGGTTGTACATTTCCGCTCAAAAATCGGTTGTAGTTAGGTATTTTATTTTATTAGCTGTCAAAAGTTTACAAAAGTATTGTTAACCTTTACTAACGTAATTTTATAGTTAGTTAAATATAGAGATACATAAATGGTAAACAAAACGCACACTTTGTACAAACCAAGTTGAAACACACATAAATATTGTTTTCAGATAATTCCTTAAGGATAGAATCTACCAGGAAGTATAACATTCTTTGATGTGGCCAAAACCTTTTGTAAAAAAGGCCGGGTTCCTACTCATGACAGCATGACAACCAATCAAATCTTCCGAGCTCGGAGTCTCAAAACAATGCTGTCATATCTGTAGTTGTAGTTTGTGAAAGACATCTCTCTGACGTTTGACGAAACGAATACATTCCCCATCACTACAAGAACTGACGTCAAACTGTAATGAACACAGTTGATGACTTTTGGTCAACACTCAATACAAGCTGAGGACCCCGTGTTTGGTTAGGACGGCGCGACAGTCAAATGAAACTCCAGGGAAATCTGGGACAGTCTCAAAACTTTGGAGGTTGTTACAACTACAAGTGAGATCAATTGTGTACGGAGCGTTCCAGACTGTTAAATACGTTCATTTGGAAATAGTATATTTCGTTACTTTAGCCTAATGTGAGTCTTTTCTACGCGAGCTCTAGGCTAACCAAAAGATTAGCAAAGGTAGGGAAAACATTTTGGCTGAGTTATAAACTATATTTTCTTAATACTGCACTCTTCTTTAGGCTCATTAATTGACAATACATTTATTATAACGCTTATCATAATAAATCAGCTCCCAATCAGAGTTTCCTTATTAATATCTTCATGTTTTGCTTCATTGAAAATTATATATGAACAGCTCTTACAGTTATTTAGATGCATACCGTAATCACTCTACCAACGTAAAAAGTATCAACACTTTTTGATTATTGAATGTACCTTTTCATAGCGAAATTATTTCAAACTATGATTATGTAAGACAGAATCTAAGGTGAGCGCAAGAAAAGCCATCTCACAATACAGTTTAATGAGTATACTCTAGTACTTGTCAATACTTATTTATAATTGTTTAATAAATCACATAAATGTAAAACTGAACTATTTTATTTACATTAATATAACACTCAGTACTATTCACAGGTTTATTTGATATAGCCCAGCGTTTCTAGGAATGTTTCTAGATCTCATTACAATGCATATTATGATCGTGTCAAAAATTAGAAACTTTCATATCTTACTACACCATTTTCTAATTAGCACGGATTTATGGGCAAAAACAAGAAGTTCCAGCCAAACCCTTTCCTCCAATAATACTTTTTAATCCCCAGTGCCGTGATCGAACTGTGAGATAAGCTCCTCTGCCTTAATCCACGTAATTTGTAGAGATTCTTTTAAGATATTTCAGATATAATTGTATTTGGGTATTATTTTTAAATAACTTCTTGTACCTGAAAGCACAAAAAATACATCAAACTACACTTATAATAATATATTCACACTTATACTGTTTACTCACAAGATGGTAAATACATATAAAAGATGGTAAGTGGTGATCGATTTCAATTGGACTCTCCAATCATCTTGTCATTAGCCTATTGGGTATGATGATTAGGGTGTCTAATAGAAATCGATCACCACTTATCATTTTTTAATATGTATTTACCGTCTTGTGAGTAAACATTATAAGTGTGAATATAAGTGATATTTGACGTATTTTTTGTGCTTTCAGATATTATTATTTTTATAATTTTCATATTGGGTAAGTGCATTCTACTAGCTTAAAACTAGTGCATCTTCTTGATTTATGCCCTCCTGTTATTCAGTAATGATCTGAAGCCTCCAAAAAATCCAGAAAAGGTGTAATAACAAATTATGGAGCTTGATCGAAAGAGGGTTTTTTGTAGTAATTGTGGCTTTTGACAAAGTTTTAGCTTAATCACACTCCTCCATGTAATCAAATAGAACGGGTACAGTAAATAATATGCAATCACATTGACAACATAACAAACGCATTTCAAATATGAAACAGCAATGATGCGGATTTTATTGACACTTGACCACGATATTCATGGACGTCAATGGACACCCTTGTTAGCAACCCCACACCCATCACATGATCCAGCAGTGTTATGTTCACTATATCAAATGTTCTGGATAATTTTATGAGTGTGTCTTATTTTATGTAGGTATCGATGTCTCATAAAATTATCTATTTTGTAGCCCTATACTACTCCTTTTCACTCCTCACGTACAAACATTTATTAACCTTTTTAAAATCTAAGGCTTAACTCACAATCAAATTTATTTTAATTTTTTAAGGTGGAGACCTAGGTTTCTACGTCGAAACGTTTTTATCAGTCCTTTGTCTCATAGTTTAAACTTTGTCTCATAGTCCTTTGTGTTAAACTTTTAGTTTTCCATCTATTACTTGAGACTGTCAATTTGGTACAATTTGCACAAACATTGAACACTTGTTTTCATAAGTACTTATGAAAAATATATCTAGGAGTTTAATGTAACCTAACCTTCTCAAATATATTCCGCAGCATAACAGACATTTTATTAATTAGCCTAACTGAGGTCCGTGAAGTTGGCGTACCCATATTAGCGTATCCACTTTTGATCATTCCAATCGTTAGTTCATCGTTAGTTCTCGATAGTTCCCAAATTTTGTCGTTAGTTCTCAAAAAATAAAAAAGTTATAGCCGATAATAAGTGGGTACGCTAACTTCACACTTCCGGGTTTTAGCACACGCCGTTTCCTGATGAGAAATGTTTACATCTATATATCAATCGTTAGTTCTTCGTTAGTTCTCGATAGTTCTCCAATATTAACGTTAGTTCTCAAAAAATAAAAAAGTTACGAGGCATACAAAGTGGGTACGCCAACTTCACAATTATAGAATTTCCAGCGGGCACACTTTTTTGAATAAAAATGCTTACATCTATATACCAATCGTTAGTTCTTCGTTAGTTCTCGATAGTTCTCCAATATTAACGTTAGTTCTCAAAAAATAAAAAAGTTACGAGGCATACAAAGTGGGTACGCCAACTTCACAATTATAGAATTTCCAGCGGGCACACTTTTTTGAATGAAAATGCTTACATCTATATACCAATCGTTAGTTCTTTGTTAGTTCTCGATAGTTCTCCAATATTAACGTTAGTTCTCAAAAAATAAATAAGTTACGAGGCATACAAAGTGAGTACGCCAACTTCACAATTATAGAATTTCCAGCGGGCACACTTTTTTGAATAAAAATGCTTACATCTATATACCAATCGTTAGTTCTTCGTTAGTTCTCGATAGTTCTCCAATATTAACGTTAGTTCTCAAAAAATAAAAAAGTTACGAGGCATACAAAGTGGGTACGCCAACTTAACAATTATAGAATTTCCAGCGAGCACACTTTTTTTGAATAAAAATGCTAATATCTATATACCAATCGTTAGTACTTCGTTAGTTCTCGATAGTTCTCCAATATTAACGTTAGTTCTCAAAAAATAAAAAAGTTACGAGGCATACAAAGTGGGTACGCCAACTTCACAATTATAGAATTTCCAGCGGGCACACTTTTTTGAATAAAAATGCTTATATCTATATAACGAAGAACTAACGATTGGTATATAGATGTAAGCATTTTTATTCAAAAAAGTGTGCCCGCTGGAAATTCTATAATTGTTAAGTTGGCGTACCCACTTTGTATGCCTCGTAACTTATTTATTTTTTGAGAACTAACGTTAATATTGGAGAACTATCGAGAACTAACGAAGAACTAACGATTGGTATATAGATGTAAGCATTTTTATTCAAAAAAGTGTGCCCGCTGGAAATTCTATAATTGTGAAGTTGGCGTACCCACTTTGTATGCCTCGTAACTTTTTTATTTTTTGAGAACTAACGACAAAATTTGGGAACTATCAAGAACTAACGATGAACTAACGATTGGTATGATCAAAAGTGGATACGCTAATATGGGTACGCCAACTTCACGGACCTGCCTAACTGTTAACTTTAAATAATTCCATAATCTTCTGTCTATTGAGCATAAGTTTCCTAATAACTGGGAAGGCTTCTTTGTTCAAGGGTTATATTATCAAAAGCCCTCAAAGTTTCCTAGCCATTGTGATAGGATGAGTGAAGTTTAATGAACAAACCCTGTTAGTACAACGGTGTCAATGAGATAAGTTTAGTTTTGATGAAACTTTGCCATTAATAATGCTTTTGAAGGGGTAAAGTTTACTAGACAAAGAATGTTAGGATAATGTTAGGATGTTATGTCTCAGATAATGTGGATTTTTTAATGCGAGGATCCACTGAAAATTCCACAAAAGTTACTAAATATCGTACAAGCTAATCGTATTGTTTTCATCCTCTAAACATATAAAAAATATTGCTATTAAGTTAGTTCATTAATGACATTTTAATCGTGACCTACCTTCTGGTCCATGTTGTTATTGGAGTATATAAATTCACCACTCAATTGTCTAACAGATAACAATAAAATTAAACCGTGAACGTTGCACCATGTTGCACCCACAGCATTAATTGAATTATTACAAACAACAGTAATATACGCATGTCTACACACGATCAGCCGTCCGTATAAAGAGAGAAAAAGACAACAATGCCACAATCAGCTGACTAGCGTCTGGGCCTCAGATTGGGATACTTTCTTGTTTCGTATGAACATTACAAAACAAAAATGTTGCACAAATATTGCAATGGTCTGTGTTTTGTTTATCTATTTAACAAATAAACTATTCGTTGATAAATAAATAGTACCTGGTGACCGAGCTTTGCTCGGAGAAAATCATTAGTTCACTCTGAAAGCAGTCTTAGTATCGGAGATACATAAATCTGTTCCCAAACTCCACACGGCTCGCCTTTACAACGTCCTACACCGTTTCCTACGTCATGGACCTGTTTCCCTCCATTCCCATAGCACTTTAGGATTGTAGATACCCTAATCTAATCGTTATTAACAATTCCCACACTCTGGACAGCTCGCCTTGACTACTTCCTTCACCACTTCCTACGTCGCGGACCTGTTTCCCTCCCTTCCCATAGCATTTTAGGATTGCAGATACCCTAATCTTATCGTCATAAACAGTCCCTACACTCCGGACTGCTCGCCTTGACCACTTCCTTCATCACTTCCTACGTCACGGACCTGTTTCCATCTATTCCCATAGCATTTTCTGATTGCCTTTACTACTTCCTTCACTACTTCCTACGTCACGGACCTGTTTCCTTCCCTTCCCATTGCATTTTAGGATTGCAGATACCTTAATATATTCGTCATAAACAGATCCTAGACTTCGCACTGCTACCCTTGACTACAATGTATCGAGTAATCTTAAGTATAATCTTTGCTCAATATTAACAAGTGATGTTTTTCCTTTTGTACTGTATTTGTAATTTGCTAGTATACTGTGGGTAGTTGGCTTATTATGAACACATGCTACGACTTCAAGTCTTTTGTTTACTTTTTCCTTGTTATTTAATTCAGCCAACATGGTTACCTAGCAACCCATAAGACTAATGTTTAAAAAATGCGATTTTCAGTTTCATTTTTCTACGTAATTAGATTTTTGTTGGCAGTTCTAACTGCATGAAACTCGTTTTTAGGCCAGAAATAAACTATTTACAACATTTGTAGAAAATCGTCGGAGCCGTTTTCGAGATCTTGGTGCAAGCATAAATACATACAAGCAAACATTACTCGTATTAGAGTATAGTACCTGGGGACCGAGCTTTGCTCGGAGAAAATCATTAGTTCACTCTGAAAGCAGTCTTAGTATCGGAGATACATAAATCTGTTCCCAAACTCCACACGGCTCGCCTTTACAACGTCCTACACCATTTCCTACGTCATGGACCTGTTTCCCTCCATTCCCATAGCACTTTAAGATTGTAGATACCTTAATCTAATCGTTATTAACAGTTCCCACACTCCGGACAGCTCGCCTTGACTACTTCCTTCACCACTTCCAACGTAGCGGACCTGTTTTTCTCCCTTCCCATAGCATTTCAGAATTGCAGATACGTTAATCTAATCGTCATAAACAGTTCCCACACTCCATACTAATCGCCTTTACTACTTCCTTCACCACTTCCTACGTCGCAAACATGTTTCCCTCCCTTCCCATTGCATTTAAAGATTGCAGATACATTAATCTAATCGTCATAAACAGTTCCCACACTCCGGACAGCTCGCCTTGACTACTTCCTTCACCACATCCTACGTCGCGGACCTGTTTCCCTCCCTTCCCATTGCATTTAAAGATTGCAGATACCTTAATCTAATCGTCATAAACAGTTCCCACACTCCGGACAACTCGCCTTGACTACTTCCGTCACCACTTCCTACGTCGCGGACCTGTTTCCCTCCCTTCCCATAGCATTTTAGGATAGCCCATACCCTTATCTAATCGTCATAAACAGTTCCCACACTCCGGACAGCTCGCCTTGACTACTTCCTTCACCACTTCCTACGTCACGGACCTGTTTCCCTCCCTTCCCATAGCATTTTAGGATTGCAGACACCCTAATCTTATCGTCATAAACAGTCCCCACACTCCGGACTGCTCGCATTTACTACTTCCTTCATCACTTCCTACGTCACGGACCTGTTTCCCTCTATTCCCATAGCATTTTATGATTGCCTTTACTACTTCCTTCACTACTTCCTACGTCACGGACCTGTTTCCTTCCCTTCCCATAGCATTTTAGGATTGCAGATACCTTAATGTATTCGTCATAAACAGATCCTAGACTTCGCACTGCTACCCTTGACTACAATGTCTCGAGTAATCTTAAGTATAATCAATCTTTGGTATAATCTTTGCTCAATATTAACAAGTGATGTTTTTCCTTTTGTACTGTATTTGTAATTTGCTAGTATACTGTGGGTAGTTGGTTTATTATGAACACGTGCTACAACTTCAAGTCCTTTGTTTACCTTTTCCTTGTTATTTAATTCAACCAACATGGTTACTTAGCAACCCATAAGACTAATGTTAAAAAAATGTGACTTTCAGTTTCGTTTTTCTACGTAATTAGATTTTTGTTGGCAGTTCTAACTGCATGAAACTTGTTTTTAGGCCAAAAATAAACTATTTACAAGATTTGAAGAAAATCGTCGGAGCCGTTTTCGAGATCTTTCTGCAAGCAAGCAAGCAAGCAAGCATACATACAAGCAAACATTGCTCGTATTAGAGTATAGGATATAGGATAGGATTGTAGCATGTCTTGGATTTCTTCGAGTTATTACATTTAATTATTGTACGTGATCCATAAGTTGTTTTTGTCTAAACATGTGGACTGTAAATTAGTAAATTAGAAGTTAAATTATACTCTCAATACTTTTTATTTAACAAATAACATTAGAAATGCGTGTTATCGTGTTTAAATTGTTTATTGATCATTATTAGGGCCTATCCCTTTTATCGTTTGCTGTAAAATTATGTACAAAGAATGGACATTTAATAAATTTAAATTACAATAAACTTAAATATTGTCAGTTTGGCCCAATAAATGACTTATTACAATCCTGTATTTGAAAAATATCTTTTGGAAACTTAAATAAGTACCTTTCCACCACAAACCAATCATAATTAATTATCAATCAAACCTAGGACAATTAACAATATTCCATGTTCAATAGTTTAAGAAGACAATATATTTGCAGTAAGAACTAAGCTCAAATCTCGCCTATCTAATTTACCTAAAATTACCTTATTAGCATTGCATCATCCGAAATACGTCTTCAATGTCACATGACACAAACACAAGCAATAATAAATAAATGTCCACTAAAGCACGCGTTGTACAACGGACACGGCAAAATTGTAGAAATGTAAAACCAAAACGAAACCGTTCAAGGAAGAACTAAACCAGCAACTAACTCTTGCGAGAAGAAAACAAATAAAATACATTGCCAAACATCAGCTGTTTTATCAGCAATACAGTATTTAGGAAAATGTGTGGTTTGGAATAATAGCTTACAATTGAATAGTACAAATATATATAAATGAATAAAATTATACAAGTTGTGTATTTACTGTTAATTGAATATATGTCTTTAGATTAAATAAATGGAACTCCTTAATTTATTTACCGCCCATAACTGAAGTTACAGGCTATGACCGGTAATGCTTGATGTTTCTTCAATATTTAGTTAGGTTACAGGTTATTTACTTGTAGGCCTGCTTCCACATAGTGAAATAGAATAATCTTGTAAGTACTGTTTGACCTCTGGCATAACTTTAAAGCACTAATATACAATTTACCTTTTAGAGAGTAGAAGCTTATTTACTTGTACTTTTTCTATTGGATTCTATTTTAGAGTGGGTTTCTTCTCAAACTTAATTGCTTTACTGGACCTAACTTAAAAATAAGGTTTATATTTTACATAGGTATGACAATTTTACATTCAGTATCCAAACTCAATGGAATTCTTAAGCGGGGAAATGTATTTAATTGCAATACAGTCAAGAAAATATTAGAATCCCTAATTTTCTTCTTTGTTGGTTTAGCTACTCAGATTTGCTATTTTCCTCAATAATTAATATTTTATTTCCTATTACATTCAATTCCACTTATACATTTCAGTATATTATCAGATCATTATGAAAGTGTTACTGCAGATGAAAGAACAATATTTTACATAGAAGTGTGATAATTATAGGTACGTTGTAAAGTAGATAAACCACACATACCTTCCCTTATTGTCAATTCTGACTTTGAATTGTATTCTTTTGACCCATTCAATGCATTTTCTAGGTTTCTATTCCAATGTTCATGGATAGATTGATGGGCAACAATACAATAACAAATTATAGAGTATTATAGTTGAATTTGTGCATCAGACCAATTTCCCCAAAAATTCAAGTCCCACTTTTTATTTAACTAAAGCTAGGGGAGTATTTTGTATATTGTCTTACAATTTTGTTTTTTGATTTCAAATTAATAATTGAATTTGTAATTGGACCTGGATTATTTTCAAGATCTCATACATCAATCCTAAGATGTAAAGTTACAATCGACCTGCAAAAGAAATACCGGTGAAATATTTTATTCAGCACAAAAGAAGCAGTTTGGCTGTGAAAAACAGAACTTCTCTAACTTGCAAATTTTATCTTGTAAACAACAAGATGCTCTAGAGGAAGGAAAGTAACATTTGTTGTTTTATTGATTCTCAGCCACTATGTTATTCATGCAACATTGAAGGAGCACTTCTTATGTTAGCACTATTTTTACTTATGTATACTTTTTGCTTCTTCAGAGTTGTACATTTAGCCTAAGGGTTTCTTTTTAGCGAATTTCCCATATAGGGAATAAGGAAATATTAGCAAATTTCCCATAATAGTGAATATTAGCAAATTTCCCATAATAGGACACTTTTACCCTCCCTGTTGCAGCAAACCTAAGGAGACGTTTTAGTGTAAATCCAATCAGGGCAAATGGAAATTTGCTTAGTCTGCAGGTTGGGCTGGGGTAATTGACTTGTTTTTCGTTTGTGTATTAATATTTTTAACTAGATAATTGTGAGTTTATATTTACAGTCTTAAAATGCAAACTCTATAAGATAAACTTGAAGGAAATCACAAAAGATGACTGAGGGGGATGGTTAAAGAGCGGCTGTGTTTTATTGAACTTGGCTGTAAACTTGCAAAGGTTCCAATAAATTGATAAAATGAGGGAAATCTGGACAAAAAGCTTATAACATATTTTATTGTTGGAGTATGCAGCTAAACTAATAAAAGTCTACTTAGATTTTCTTCCAGTTTACCTTAGATTACATTGTACAAAGCAGGCAGATTTTTTTGTTAATAAATTTGAACCCTTTTACAGTAATCTTTTTTTTTAAATATTTCTACTGTTATTAAATGGTGCAAGTAGACTTTTTTTTTGCAAGTAGACCATCACTTTGTACATTTTTTCTTAGTCCTTATTATCTTTTACCACTTGGTTTAAAGGAACATGACATTTAAGGGTGTGTTACTAGTCTAGTGGTTTGTGTCTTTGATGTCAGGATGGTAGGGACGGGTGCGATTGCGATTCCTGGCAAGCCAAACATATAGGATTGGACCGATTCAAAGTCATTTTCAAAGAGATGTTTGTGTGTGTGAATGTTTACAGTATACGGACACCTGTGGTCCAATATTGATGAGATTTGGTAAGGGTACTTATTCAAAAAATCTAAATTTTTTTACATTTTTATTTTTAACGATATTGTTTTTAAACACATAAAATAACAGAAAATTTTAATTTTACAAAAACAGCTTGAACGATTTTGAATAAACTGTATTATGTTGTTGTTCTTTAATTTTAATCAAAATGGTATCAACCCAAATGCTGGTACGAGCTATAAGGTTCAAAAGGTAGGTGTAGCTTTAGTGATTTTCCCTTTAAATATCATACTTACTATCATCTTTACCCATGATAAGGGTTGTTTAAAAGCTAATGTTTGTGTCGGATTGCTGATACCTTTTATTTTACCTTTGGTTGGAAAATGTATAACATAATAAGAACAATAAATTCTGAGTACGGTACAAAACTACAAATTCAACTAATGTTGAAGCTACATGAATAGAATAACCTAGTTGCTTCAAATCTGCAAGTAGTTTGTTACCGTAGTTTGTGTATTGTTAGTTCGCTACATAATTGTAGTGCACTTAAAATCTTAACACTATGAAGTGTCATTTGTCTCTATGAGTAGACAGAGTAATGTTTAATTCATTTGATTTATCACAATAAGAACAAAAAAGCTAAAAATAGTAGTGTTTATAGTGCTCGGTGATGTGAGTCAGCCGTTCAATTATCAGAATTGTCAGTAGTTTTTCATGGTTCATGACTGGGTGTAGTACTAGTCCATGTGTACATTTGCTAAATCTTTTTAATACTCTTTCCCCCTAAACATAGTAAATGCAAAACGAAACTATTATTTTGGTCAACATTTTTTAGTTTAAGTTTTGGTTGGATATGTTTTGGGCCCCCTGAACCCAAAAAAATAGCTTTTCAAGTGGTGTCTGCGTGTGAGTGTCATGGATGTGAATAGAGCTACTAAACCAAACTTATGGTTTGATTTTGATGAAATTTAGTACTGTAATTTTCATTTTGAAATTTGGGTTTTTAATGGTGATTTTTCATTAAAACCATAAAATAACTGAAAAATCAGATTTTTATAAAATAGCTTTAACGATTATGATTATAATTTAGTTTGCTATGGTCTTTTTAACTCTCAACAAAACTGTACAACAACCAATGCTGTAAAAATTATTGTTAAAAGTATAATGCAATTTTTGTAGTTTCCCCTCAAATGAAATCTTAGTTACTCTCACCGCTTAAGGGTCGTTGACAAGCTGATGGGAGAACGTATGATTTAGTTCGCTGATGCGTTTATTTAAGTACCGGGACCCCGAGCTCAGCTCGGATTCAATAAAACATTTAAAGTTAATTATTGAATCTAAACATTTGCAAACCTTCTCATTGCCTAGTAGCATTTGGATGATTCCGTTGTTTATCACTACAGTTTTAGCATTAAGTGTAGCAAGGATCAAATGGTATTTCACATTTTCTAATATGGTCCGCTTGCAATGTGGGTGCATAGTGCTTATTCAATCAAATATCTCTAATCCGCCGATATGGCTGACTTTATAGGTTTGAGGAATTTCAGACTTCACTGCGCTGACGTTCTACCAAACTGAGCAGCGATTAGTCGACTCTCCTGTTCAAAATGATTAGCCTTTTGTTCATCATATTGCTCGGCCATAAGATCTAAAATTATTTCACTACTTTCATTCTTCGATGCGTTACTTGGCCGAGGTTCTGAGACATTTGGTGAGATGTATGAGCAGGTTGGATCTTGTTCGGTTGTAAACGAAGTGGTAAAATTTGTTTCTCAATGATCAATTGTCTCTCCCTTGCAAATTCTGGAAATATTTTAGCTTTGGAAGTCTTCCGCATTTTGTACCTAATAAACTAACTAAATACAACTATTCTTTAAAATGTTTAGTCCAAACTAACCAATGCCAACCAAATTTGTTTACATGTCAAATCAAATTATGACAATACAAATAACCTGTAACAGCTGTTTTTGTTAACTACCGCTACAAAAAGGAATGGACGATAATATGGGCACTTTCAAATGCTGTAGAACAGAAACCACATTTTCCCCAGCAATGTGACAAACACCAATCGATTACTTGTGGCCAAATACCCTGTATTCAACAAAAAAATCCAAATTCTTTGGACAAAAATATAAGTTTGCCCAGACACACGCTTGTTTTAGATTATAGAATTTGTTCCACAAATTGAAAAGGTCATTGAAAGGTTGCTGTCCTTGATGATTGGGGTTTTTTTTATGGGCCTGATTTTAGTCAGCAAAAAAGCTAAACAGGTTTGTTTTGTACGACTGTGTTTATATTCAGCTTAAAATATAAACAAGTGTGCTGCTATATAAATACCATGATAAGAATAACTCATAACAAATTATTCACCGATCCAAAACTAGGTTACATAAAATTAAGGAGTATCATAATATGTATATGCCACAAAGTAATTTTTACGCTCGTGTGCATTTCTGACTTTATATTTTTAATTCATTCAAGGTAAGGAAAAATAGCAAAATACATGACAAAAGAAGCTTCTTCTTTACATTTGTTGCAGAAACAATTGACTTTGAATGTTTAACAGGTCCTTCACGCTCTGTTGGTTCAAAACTGCTGTTTGTGATGCTAACTTTGCACTAAACGTTTCCAAGAAAATTAACACAATGGTTATAAATTTGAAGAATAACAACAATGCACAATGTACAGGGTGAGGCAGTGAAATGGCATGATTTTTAAAAATCACAAATAATTTAGAAAAAAAGGATAGTTGTTTTAACATAAATCCTAAGTACATGAGTGGAAATTAATGATTTACCTTAAAAATAATTATATTTTGTAATAGAGTGTCAGTAAAATGGCGTACTTGGTTTTGCACACATTATTTTTTTATTATGAATTAATATCAGCCCATGACGCTTTTTAGCTTTTGCATAACGTCTGCAATCGTTTTATAGCGCTTTGTCGTGCTAGTAGTGGCTTCAAAGTTATTCACCCGAAGGAGGATAGCTTTCATTGATGGCACGGGAGCCCATGGCGATAGACTGAACTCACAACGGAAAGTGTGCTGAGTGCAAACCATAATATCCATGTTTTTGTAATATGCCTTTTACAGCGAACGTGTGTTGAGCACTCGTACAACACTCCATGGCTAGGGAAATTTCCACTTGTCTAGACGTCTATGGTCATTTCCTCCGAACTCTAATAATAGCCCCCAATACCTTGTCAGCTGGTATCGGAATCGTGCCATTTCACTGCCTCACCCTGTACTTTGAGGAATGTAATACTAGTTGTTTGGATCAGTAATTTTTATAACCTTCCCAAAGTTAAAACTTAAAAATTTAACCAACTGTTCAACAAATTGAGCTTGGATGCTTAAAAAAATAACAAGCTCGCATTTCTACTCAAAAAATATTTGCTATTGGCCAAAAAGTAACCTTGCATTAAATCTGTGTCAAGCTGTACAATTGACTACAACTACTCAATGTGTCACACCTTATTTCCCGAGGGCTACATTCGTCCTTTGCTCTCGGTTGAGAGCAAACATCAATCGCAAACTTACTCTGTTGCAGACTTGCTAGACGATCATTTTTATCGTTTCCTTCAAATAACATTTGACGTCAATAAATTTGGTCTGTAAATTCAGAGTAAATATAAGAAAATTCCACTTTAGTAAACTCACAGTTTTAGTAAATTTCAACAAGTATTTATTTTATCAAGGAGGGGAATAACATTTTTTTTTTTTAACCCGGCACAAATAAATTCCTCAATATCTGCAAAAATACAAAATTAAAATTAATCATACAGTATAACAAAGTCCCTAAATGACTAACTAATTTAAATGTGGTATTTTACTTTTTCCTCCTATAGAGAAAGTATTGTTGTAGACAAAATTCGAGAGTTTCAGTGGATATATCTGTTGGCTGGGACGGGTGGCGTCGTCCTGTAATCCAGCTACTCGGAGGTCACGAATTGTGGATATTTATAGGCATGCACTGTGGATGCGATACTCCCTGGTGTGGATTAACGTCCGCACGAGTGAGTACTACGACTATCCGCAGTACTATCCTGATAATTAGACCAATTCGTATATACCAAGGAAAAATGTGGTTCGGATTCCACTATAAACTGTAGGTCCCTTAGTTGCCATTAGCTGTATGGGCTATTAATTAACAGCTGTGTCTAAGGAATGTCGGCCTTAGTCACTAACAAGACTACAAGATCGCGCCACTCATCCTACACTCATCTCCATTCATACTTGGCTTAAAATACCTACTATGTATGGTCGCCATTTCATTGAACAGTATTGAACAGTATATATATCACTTTGGGTACCTCTGTACCCAAAAAAGTGCTTTTCGAAGTACTGTCTTTTACCAGACTTTTCAAGACTAATTTTTTCAATAATTAGTGATGTGTCAATACCAAAATTTATAGATATCTGAAAATTTTTGCTAATGCCCACAAGCTGCTACTTAGTGAGTGATTTAACCCTTTTGTCTTACAATTGTGTTAAGACATTTATACTATTGATATGTTGAACTATTGACAAGAATGTAACAATAAGCTACAATCAATTCAAAGCAATCAATACGTGTGATTGCTTACAATTTAAGTTTACCCCTGAGTCAACCGCTGACTTTTACCCTGAAGCAAGAAAAAGATCTAGACCCGCAACACTTGTGTAAATACAACTGTTTTTGCTGCGGTATGCCGAAAATTAAATTTTACACGTCATAAACTACAGTAGGATTTTATAAATAATATACACTTTAAGGAAATATAAAAAACTAACCCCATTGGCATTTTAATCACTTTAATCTGTCATACCTTATTAAAAATTACATGTCTCATTCATAAATCACGATTAAAATTAGTTTCTCATTTAAAACAATTACAATCTTTATTGTACAAAACTTATAAGATAAAAATATAAACAGAATAGCCTTGGATTGGGCACAGGCTAACACAAACACATTGCATAACAGTTTATCACAAAATCATTGTGTAAAATCTAAATTATAAGACTTTCTTATATTAACTTACAGCAAGTTGTTTAGTTAAAAACAAAAATTTTATGCATAAACATTGTAAAAATACACTTTAAATTTACTAATAAACTTCTTCAATTGCACATTCACATCAACATCCAATTCATTCAGGTGAACTGTTATACAATGTCGAATGACCGAGGCTTTAATACTAACATAAATATAGAATCTACAAAGAGAAAGAAGCTTGTTGACAAAGACACTAGTTGTCAGGGTGTCAGGTACATAGTTACTTGGCTGCGGGGGTCTGAGCTGTAACCGCGGCAGGGGTAGCAGTGGTTGCTGCGGGGGTGGCAGCAGCCGTCATCCCAGGAGTCATGGCTGCCCCGTAGTTGTAGCCGTAGTTTTGCCACCCTTGCGGATATGAGTAGGTCCCGTCAGCATTCTGTAACAAACCACAATCATAAAATACTATGAAAATTTAAAATTATTATTATTTGTTGTTTCTCTGTTTTATTATTGTTTAAAGAGTATTCTACACATTTATTATTACTACACCTAACCAAAGAATAAACAATGACTAGTCAAGACAGTGCATCTAATTATTAGTTTAGTAGACTTGGTAATCTGACAGGAGTGCTAATCTGTCACATCCCCAAATATATTTCAGTCGCTATCAAGTGAATTTTAAGACAATTCTCTTGAAAAAAATTAGGCTTATTGTAATATGTTGAATGAGAAAATATATCTAACAACAACAAAATATACTATAGGATGTCTCCAGGAAAATACATGTTGGAAACAACAAATTTACTGTCAAATTAGAATGTGAACTTTTCATTCACATCTTTTCTCCCAAACACGTGAGGGAAACAATCATTCATAGCTATCAATATTTTTATTAATTTGAACGATCATATTTAGCTATTTCTTCGATTGATTATATTAATTAGCAATCATTTTGGAGTGTAAATTTAGTACATAAAATAGTTATGATATTGATTTTAGCTATGAACAGCGCCTGTTTTTGGCTAGTTGGTTATGTCACTGCTTGTTGCTTGTAGACTTATTTAAACACGCAAGACTCTTGTACCAAACATAATCATAATCAGAGGTATGGATGGCACATTGGTTAGTGAAAAACAAAAAGTTCTTAATACATGGAAAGATTATTTTGAAGACCTATTGAATTGTGAGGAGGTCAGTGGAATAGGAGATGAAATACAAATAGGTACAGAAAATGTAGATGAAGCTATTGATGAGCCGACCCGAGAAGAAGTGAAAAATGTAGTAAAAAGTCTAAAGAATGGAAAAGCCCCAGGTGGAGACATGATACCAGTAGAACTAATTAAGAATGGAGGCCCGATTCTAGAAGAATATTTATACAAGCTGATTGTGAAAATATGGAGAACAGAGAAAATACCAGTTGAATGGCAGGAAGCTGTAATTGTCCCCATCCATAAGAAGGGTGACAAACTAGACTGCAAAAATTACAGAGGAATATCACTCTTAAGCACAACTTACAAAATACTCTCTAAAATAATTCTTAATAGAATAGAGAAATACGCTGCAAACATAGTGGGAGAACACCAGGCAGGATTTATGGCAGGCAGATCAACAACCGACCAGATTTTCATATTGAAAGAAATAGCATCTAAATACTGGGAATACAACAAAGACTTGTATATTCTTTTTGTTGACTTTGCAAAAGCTTATGATAGCATATCAAGACAAAAAATGTGGAAGTTGATGGAAAAACACAGGATTCCAAAGAAACTTGTCAATCTTACGAAAATGTGCACATTTAAGACCATATCAAAAGTCAAAGTAGAAAATGAATACTCAGACACCTTTAGAATTAACACAGGACTAAGACAAGGCGATGCACTATCCCCATTATTATTTAATATAGTCATTGAAGAAGCGCTGAGAGAGGTGAGCAGTCTTCAGGGAGGTGCAAAGATTAGCGGGAAGACAAACGTTCTAGCATTTGCAGACGATGTGGCACTAATAGCAGAAAATAAAAAAGATATTAAGGAGCTAGCAGAAAAGCTAATCACTGAAACACAAAAAGTGGGATTGAAAATAAATGAAGAGAAAACTAAGATAATGAAGATAAGTAGACTACCTGATAACCAACCATACTTGGAAGTCTTAAATTTTAAATTCACAAAAACTGACAATTTTAAATATCTGGGAGTGACAATAACAAGTGAAAGCAGACAAGACGACGAAATCCAATGTAGATTAGCAGCAGCTCAACGGTGCTATTGGAGTCTAATAAAACTATTTAGAAGTAGACTCCTGACCAGAAGAACTAAAATAAAGATGTATAAAGTAATAATACAACCAGTTCTACTATATGGAGCAGAAGTCTGGACACTTACAAAGCAAAATGAAAAGAAATTGATAGTTTTTGAAAATAAAATCTTACGTAGAGTGTTTGGTCCTATTAATGACAATGGTGAATGGCGGATAAGGAAGAACCAAGAATTAAGAGAACTTTATAATGACCCAGATATCATAGCAATGGTAAAGAGCAGAAGATTACGATGGCTGGGACATGTATATAGAAGAGATAATAACAGTATGATTAAGAAGATATGGATGGGGCAACCAGAAGGACGACGGCCGCTGGGACGGCCCAGATTAAGATGGAATGACCAAGTGAGGCAGGACCTCAGGAGGTTAAGAGCGAGTTTGGAGGCAGCAGAAGATAGGCAGCAGTGGAGGAGCATTGTTGGCGAGGCCAAAAATCACTTGGGATTTGTGTGGCCACAGGAGTAAGAGTAAGTAAGTAGTAAGTAAGTAAGACTCTTGTACTGGGACCTATGCCATGTTGGATTATTGAGGAAAACTGTGCTAATTTTCACCCACCGATTTCCAACAATAGCTTCCAATCATTTTGTTTTAAAGGTTGGGTCTATACTTTTAACTAATGCAAGGTTCCTCAAAACGTATTATAATAAATGTGTTTGTCGGGAAGAAACAAGGGTTTCATCCTTTGCTTTGAGTGTGGATGTTGAATTTAATTGTAAAATTAAATCAGGAAGTTAGATCTTGACATAACACATTTTTTTGTATATTTGGCATCTATTTCATGAGCAAGTCTGACTCCAGTTAACTGGCGTAGTTTCAATTACACATCAGTCATATTATAACTTAATATTTAAAAAAATAAGTTTGTACTTACAGCTCCTGGGCTTAGGTGGCGCTTCTCCCCTGTAATAATAATTAACATGTCCCTCCATATTTCAACCATTCATGCTCCAGTACCACGCCCAGTTGGCAACACAACACTCATTGGTGTTTTCCTTTTTACATGTTACAGGCATGTAGCAAGTAGATCAAAAATGTTAAAGGAAAAGCAGGCTAGTTCAAGACACTATCCTTTACGTTAGTTGGCAAGACTCATCGGAGCATTCGACTCGGAAAGCCCGAGGTAATAACCAGCTAACTGAGGACTGTCCATTTTTTATGTTCTCGTCTCGTAGGTTAGTATAGGTGTCACACTGTTCCTTACACTTCATAACTTGTAAGATTGCTTGGACAGTCCACCAGATTAAGACTTTGGTTGAATACTCAAGATTTGTTTTATCACCTTAAGTTTGATTAAAAAGATTAGCCTAACAAAACACATTAAAGTGCAGATTAAATTTCAGTCCTTGTCTTTTTGTTACACATTTAATTTAACAGTCTGTGCTATCTGTAATGTCAGAGTTTTGGTTCAAGGCCAGCTCCAGGAATCCTTTGTATCTTCATTGTCATCCATTCATTATTTTAAACTTTTCAGACAGATTTTATATCGTTTTAGAGTGAGGACCTAGACGTTATTGTATCAGTTTGTTTAATTACTTGTTTAGCAAATTTATTAACTACTTACTGTATGTACAACGGTTACGAGCATCACTGCAGAGGTTTGTTTATTTGGGAACCTGCGAAAATCGGACGGTTAAAATACAGGATTGGGACCGTGTTTAGCCTTTTTAATAGCATGCAAAATGATTTCGTCATGAAGGATTTCTCATTGCTTTTCGTCAAGATTTTTGAGTTCTGGTTTGCAATTTCATATAAACAAATATACATTAACAATTGTATTGAAATCAAACTTCCTTCAGCTCGATTGACATTGAGTGTGCCATAGTTTACATTTGTTTGTGATTTTTCTTCTTCTCTAATTAAATGATGAAGTGTTGTTTTAGAATTTTAAATCCTTCTCTACCTAGCGCAGGATCTCTTTACCCATCCATTTACACTAGTTTCATTATTTGAAAACCATGCCTTGGTTAGTTACATTTTGGAAGAAACATCACTTGGCAAATTGTCGGTTAGTATTAAATCACAGAACAATGTTAAGTTACACAATTCAGATCTAAGGCTTAATCGTAGACTGGAGAAAAAGGCCTTTCACATCAGACCTTTTCAAATTCTTTTTGTGATTTGAGACAACTTCCTTAGACATATTTTTTATTATTGCAGTCAAGGTCTTACATTATACCCCACTGTGGCACTTTATCAAAAAAGAGTCACTTGAGTGCTCATTCTAGAAACTATTACAAGATGTTTATCTCAGTCAAAACTTTGAATTTGAATTTGCCAGATCCAAACAAACTAAAGTTGTATGATTCCTTATCACATTTTTGAATGTTTTTCAAGAATTGTTTTAGATAAAGTTAATAAAATTATTGAACATCAGTGTGTGGTTTGACAATATTATTGAAGACATTCATTTATCCCAAATGCGTCCAACATCCAAAACCAGTTAGAAACAATTGCGATGCAGCAGTGCACACATACAAGCACAACTTCACCGTGTTCAGACATTTATGCTTCACTGACCTGCGTCCAGCCCTGTCCGTAGCCGTACTGGCCCCAGTAGCCCTGATAACCAGCTGCTTGGTTGTAACCGGCTGCTTGTTGGGTGTAACCGGTTGTATTGTAACCAGTTGCGGCGGGTGTTGTTGTTGCTCCAGTCGCCGCTACAGCCTGTTGTTGCTGGCCAGTAGCTATAAATACATCAGAAAATTATTCATCAATTTATGTAAGAGATATATAATCTGTCATATTTTAAACATGACAAGTAATTGAACGTGGCTGATAGCAATTATTATTGAATTAAAGTAAAAATAAGTTATTGAGATCCTTTTAAAGGGCAGTACATGCAAATAAGGACTTCTAAGTCAGTATGTATTGGATTTAAGAAGACATAATTTTCATGAACCCTAACATCTTAAACATAATCATCCAAAGATCATCATGTTAATAATTTTGCTGTCTACTGAAACCTGAACTCAAAATCTCGGCTAGTATGAAAATAAATTTTGATTTATAGATCCAAATTGTAGGTTGATATCTAAATGAACCTAAAGCCTTGTAAGATACTAGTGATGTGTCGACACAACAATTTATCGATCCTTTATAACAATATCTGAAGAATCAAGTCTATACATCCTGTCTCTCGCAATAGCGACAAAACCCTGATAGTCTCCAGCGATTGCAGTAAAATTCTGATCACCTCCCGCAGTTACGGAAACGTCATTGTCATCATGGACAATCACAGCAAAAGCAATAAATTTACAACTACCCGATCTTATGGGCGTCTAGAGTATCTGTATTGACGTTTTGACTTCTCATTACCGAATACAATATATTGGTGATATTGAGAGAATTGACACCTCCCTATCAGATACCAAATAAAAGTTCAAGTGTTATGTCCCTTGCCTTTGTTACCCCAAGCTTGCTGCCCCCAGCCCTGCTGAGGTGTGGCCTGCTGGTTGTATCCTTGGTTGTAACCTTGGTTATAGCCCTGGTTGTAGCCTTGGGGGTTGTATCCCTGTTGGCCCCAACCTCCCTGGTAGGTCTGGTTTCCCCATCCACCACCTTGGTTGCCTTGGTTTCCACCTTGGCCGGCCCCACCCTACAAATCAATTTGATATATAGCTTATCCACTTTGACACATAATTTCATTTTACTTGGACCAAAGTGGTCCATATTTTTGGGAGAACATTTTTCACATTTTAGCATATGTTTATTTTTAATTTTACCAAATGACGTTTGATCTTTCTAATTTAGTGTATGTAGGAGTATTCATCTCAAGTAGTAGGCTGTTGATTTTTAGAGGTAAAGTAGAACCTCGATAACAAGACTCTCATGAGGATTATTAAATAAGACTTGTTATCAAGATCGACTTCTTATCAGGGTTAACAATAACATGGGATTAGGGGTAAGATAAAATTCAAGGGGATTAGAAAATGACACTTGTTATAAAGGGTGATGTGTTATCGAGGATCTTGTTATCAAGGTTACAATGTATTTTTTTTTTCGTACAAACTTCTGATGGCTTTACTTTTTATTAGTTTTTGGGCAATGGTTTAATACCAGATTTTTATAATACATCTAGGCCTACAGTTAACTCAAATAAAGGTTACAACTCCAGAACTACTTAAATTATAGGTGATGAATTGGAAACAATTTTATTGAATATACCTAAGTGTTAGAGATTCAACTTACCTTGTTGTCTCTAGGGCCTCTATCCCCTCTGTTGCGGTCAAACCCATCCCTGTTTCCACCTGAAAACATTACTCAGTTAAGTTTCTTCTAAGTAGGCTATACAAACACAAAGTAACTAAAACAGGTAAATTAATTGTTTAACAAAGGAATCGAGTTCAGCTATCTTACCTAATAAATAGTCTCTAGAGGCTAATGGATACACAATAAATGAAAACAAAACATATAAACTAAAAGCCTATTTTGTCCTGATCGGTGGCGTAAATAACACCCCTACGGGCTATGAGGTCCAGGGGACGCTGAGATCTGATTGTCACCGCCCAACAATTGCGAAAAAAATGTGACATTGTTCCTGTGACTGTGGGATGTGACGATGATATTGTCTTTAAGACCGAGGAATATAATCTTGATTTGGAAGCAATGGTGGAAAAATAAGACGTTTCCAAATCGCGGGAGACAAATATGATGTGTTTAAGCCCAAAGAATATGTCAAGATTTTGACGCAACTGCACACAAATTTGACATCGTTTACGTGACCGCAAGAGACGAAGATGATACACAAGACCGAAGAAGAAATTCACAATTTTGCCAACCACAGGAAAAGGTGACGTTGTTTCCGTGACCACGGTAGACGAAGATGATGTTCACCGAGGAATACATTCATCAATTTCCGCAATGGCGGTAAAAGATTATGTTGTTTTCGTGACCACGTGAGACTAAGATGATGTCTTTAAGACCGGTGAAGTAAACAACGGCAACTCTATAGTCTGCCCCCGAGATGATGGGCCTTCTCACTCTAAACCTCTTGATTCACTGTAAAATGTACGGTACATTTAACTTCCATGATATAACTTTAACTTTTTATTTAATTTTTTTGTAATATGTAATGTTTATAATCGGGAGTCTACTGTATTAGCCATGGGAAAATATTATGTTGAATCTAACCTCTGCTATATTAACACGAAATAAGAGTAGTATTGATGTTTTAAGACCTTTCAGTTGTACATTATTATCAAATAGCTTATGGACTCTTCCATTTTCCAGGTATGTTAGTTGAACTCTGTTTGTTATCAGAATTAAAGTAGTAATTTAGATTTAGGTGCCACTGGATCACTTGTTGAAGCTTTCACCAATGAATATCAAATAATACACAAAATTAGTAGGGATGGTCAAGTCTCGAAATTTTGGGAAATTTTCGGGAAATTTTTAATCTCATTACATGAGACGAGATTTCTTTTTGGCCAAGATTTTTATCGAGACGAGAATAAAAAAAAAAAAAAAAAAAAATTAAAAACGCCTGCAGAAAGTCAATGCAATACCCGCAATACCTTTAAATGTAAATATTACTTTAATTATTTTAATAATATTACTTTAATAACATTTGAGAAGTTTTGTTAAGTGTAAGCAGTGTAAGGAATGTTTTATTACTATAAAAAGTCAAAATAAGTAACTGGGCCTATTTTATAAAAATTAATATTGCTTTTATTTTATGATTTATTTTATTTTAGGATAAGTTGAAGTCTATCCTAACTGATATCACTATGTTTCCTAATCGTAGGCATTTTTAATAAGTTAGGCGTGATTAATAAAAAAATGTTATGCTGATGTTTTATAATAAAAGATTGTAAATATTCTTGCCTATTATCATTATTTTTGTATTTAAACAGTCATCTAACAATGTTACAAAATCAGGTAAAAATTTTGAACGTGCATTTCCCGTTGTGTATGAGAAGGGAAATCCCGTCTCGATCTCGTCTCGAAATTTTATGAGAAATAAAAAATCTCGTCTCGTCTCGTCTCGAACTAAAAATCCAATCTCGTCCATCCCTAAAAATTAGAAACCAAAATTCTGTAGCCTACATTAGATGTCCTTGCGCCTTGCATACCTCCACGTCTGTCGTTGAAGCCGCCTCTGCTCCTGTCAAAGCCGCCGCGTCCTCCCTTGTTGTCTCTGTCAAAGCCTCCTCCTCTGCCCCCTCGTCCACCTCTCCCTCCACGGTTGTCTCTGAAGCCTTCGTCTCTGTTGAAACCACCACCTCGGTAGTCGTCCCTTTCATAGCCTCCGTCTCGGAAACCTCCCCCTCTGTTGTTGTAGTCATTGTCCCTGGAACATCATTACCAACCGTTAGCCAAAGGGTTGTCTACATCATTCAACAGTAAATGTTAAATGTTAATTGTGAAATAAGTTTTGAGTGTAAAATATATATGAGTAGGCCTAATTAGGCGTGACCTACATTGGAAGCAGATTTTTGTCTGATCAGCCAACCCGACCAGACCAGACCGGAAGTGGGTTCACGCTCCTACACTGCAGCCAGCCTCACGGTTTTCACTCACAAACAGCACAAAGCATTTGTGTTGTTATTAAAATTAACTTATTGTTATTAAACTTTTGGTTAGCCTAATTAAATTTGTTTATAATGTTGGGTTAGGATTGTCAAAAACTTTTAAAATACTCATGTAGGGCTGGCTAGTTAAAATGTATGCTACAGATCAATTTTACAGCTACAAACAATAATTTCAAATACTCTACATTCACAACAGTTTTATCACAACACTGTAGTAAAATACATTTGTTAACCTTATAATTTTATATAGTTAAAGTAAAGATCAAATATACAACAGTTATTCAGATAAAATTTAAGTATCACACTCTTAAATCACTTGTAGATATGGATGATAAAATTTGTTCTTCAGATGCATATTTTTTTCAAAAGGCTGTTTCATAATAAGTTTGCAAATAAACACACACAAAAAAATTAATTTGCCGCTGGGATAAAACAAACTCTTACGAGTCAGAACCAGTTACCTGAAGTTACCGCCACCGCGAGGTCCACCTCTCTGGTTACGGTCATAAGGTCTATCCCTGTCCCCTCCTCTCTGGTTCCTCCATGGACCACCACCGGGAGGACGGGAGTCCGCGTCTCTGTCAAATCCACCACTAGACGGACTTCTGTAGAGACATAACATCATGTAAGTAAGCAATTTCTCAGCAAAATTGTAAAAAGTTAAAATAAGTAAAAGATTTACAGTTACCAACTACTGGGAATACAGTCAAACCCTCAGGTTTAATCTAGAGCTTGACTAAGTTCTGTTAGCATTCAAAAACAGATCAGTAATATTTTATATCATTTGAATATCAACAAGAAATAAAAATCTATATTACTCAAGACACTACTAGATAGAATGTTTTTATTAAATAGACTATTTTGTACTTCAGAGCCTTACATAAACCTTTCAAAGTAGCTCGATTGAGAATTTTTCCTCGATACCATGGATTGAATGAAACCCACTTGTGAACTAAACTTGGGAGACGGATTAAGACAACCCACACAATAAAACCGTTCTGGGTAGATAACAGCACACACAAAATTTACAAATGCATCAACTGATAATAATTTCAATATTTTTCTCACAATATAGGAGTTAAAGTAGTAAATAGGACTTTTGTTAATGTACTTTACAAAAAAGGACATTAACAAAATACTTTTGCTTGGGTTTTTTGACTATTAATACAACAACTTCTGTATCCAATAGTCAATGGTTTTATATTAAGATTGAGAAAGTTTCAACTGACCTGTCTCTCCAGTTTCCTCGAGGAGGGCCACGGTCAGGGCCACCACCACGTGGACCCCATCCTCCACGACCTCCACGATCCATACTTCCACTTCTGAACCCTCCACGACCACCAGGTCCACGGTCCTTCCTGTCCATGCCAAACCCACCTGCAACGACACACCACAGCAAGTGAACATCAGCCAAACAACAGTTAATACCAACAATGGTACAAGTTATGCAGCCTTTATAAATACAGCTTACCCTTTAGAACATTACCTATCGCAAAGATACTCGGTTTGATGTCAAAATTAAACATTGCAAGAGGAGTATCCGCAGTATTCTCAGGATTAGCCAGCTTTAAAACCTACTTGATTAAATTACAATAAACCTAACTACTCTAAGCAACTTCTAGGTAGGTATAACATGAAACAATTGTTAGTGGCAGTCATTGAGTAAATACAAATTTTTTTAGCTGTGAACACTTTACTTGAGAATTTGAAATTTGAATCATCATAGGCTGAATCAAGAGTGAATACCTCCTCGTCCGCCACGGAAACCTCCGCCTCCTCGGAATGGAGGTCTATCGTTAGGTCTGAACTTCTTGCCCCCTTGTCCGCTGAAGGGAGCTTGCTGTCCAAACCCTGCGGCCCGACCCTCCTTGTTGTACTGTTCCACCAGTGGCTGGGACTCCTCACGGTTTAGCTCTATGAAGCGCACCTCGTCAAAGTGTTCCCCTTCCTCAGGCAGCCGAAAGTTGGCTAAACACAATGTTTATAATGTAACAATGTTTATAGCGATATACACACTGCAGCAAGCATAGAGATACTTTCATGATCGGTGATAGCAGATGTGAATTTAGAGTTACACAACAATTAAACTACAAATGATTTCCTCTCAATTTAAGACTCAGTTTTCAAACCAACAAACTAATTGTATAATACTACATATTGGTTATATTTAATTTTAAAAAATATCATCAAAGTATCTCTACGCCTTGCTCAGCAAACCATAGAAAATGTTTGAGGTCTTTTATTTTAAAAGAGTTAACATTCAGTGAGACTTGTAAGTTACTTTTACTACAATCTATTTGTTGGTGATTCTATTACTGTATTATTTAACCTGATAAATTGTTCAATTATAATCCTACCTGCGTAGTTTACACTTACAAACAACCTCTTCTTTACAAATTTTCTTATGGTGAAGTGGAAAACAAAAGGAATACAGTACGTCAAAGGACTTAATTCTTCTAACTCTTGTCATACCCAACCGCTAAAGCTCCTAGTATCATCATACAGTAAATTAAATTAACAGATAAATGAAGGTGGTAGCGAACCAAAATGGTAAAGAAATATGTAGGCTAATAAATCCATAGAACTTTATCATTGACAATTGAATCAAATTAAAAACGTCAATGTCAATTATTGTACTGCACTGCATATTCAAGCGTTAAATCTATAAAAGTGTGAACCAAAATATTATAACTTGCCTATTTGAAACTTTTATCTAACAAAATTGTCTGTTGAAATGACTAACTCAACTAAAATGTATTAGCCTAGCATCTTATGTTAGTAAAAGCAATAAATAGTAATGATTATTAACCAAAATAGTAACAACTCACCAAATTTGTTAAAGATTGATAATAATATTACTTAAATTTAAAATAGCATTAATTTACAGTAATATGAATCACAAACGAAAATGATTAGTTATTAGAGTTACTTGTACTTAAAGATTCTTTGTCTCACTGAACATTGACTTACAATTAAAACTCAAGACCGCAAACGACATTAATGGTGTATTATACAAGAAGTGTACAATGAAAACAAGTTCAAAGAAAATCAAACAAAAAAAAGAAGAATTCTTTTTTTTACTAGTTTAGACCCTTCTTTACACAAACTTTAACCCCTATTACATATTAAGCAGATAAAATAATTAAAAACCCACCAATAAACAAAATTTTTTAAATTTACTACACAACATAAATAATAAACACATAGAAGTAACCATGCAAGGACTGATAGTACGCTACCTTTCATCTCCAAAACCGCCGAGTCCGGAATGTCTTTTCCTTCCTCCGCTTCACGTTTTGCACACCTGCGTTGAAACTCTTCATCGTTGGGCACTATAACGATCGCCCGTCGAATGAAGCCCCCAAAGTTGCGCATTTTGCGTTTTTGAGCGCTCGGGTAAACATTCGTCTGTGTATCATGTATAATCATAGTTGATTTTTCAAACAATTGTGTCCGGCCTCTGACGTGAGCTTAGTTTCGACTGAGCTCACCAGAGGCCTCGACCACTCACCTTCTTGCCTTCTGTAACCATCAAAGTTATACAACATCATAATACACAACATCCCCTTCATACTTGAACCATCTAGGAACAAGTCTACACACATCATATCATTAAGTAATCTCTTCTTTTGACAAAACTTAAACCTAATTTCAGATGAGTGGTTTCATGATTGACGGGTCTATTGTCCAATACATCTTCAGTGGATGCCATGTTTTGATTTATGCCTTATTTTCTAAATTACTTCTTAAACTTCACTATCACCTACAAAGGCTGGCATGAGCAAATTCTTGCTGCCAAGAACCTTTTTAGCTTTAACTTTCTACTACTTACCAAACCATCTCCGAGCCGATATTACCAATTCCTACTCATAAATAGCAGAACTAATCCGACAAAATCTTGGAATTTTTAAAATTCACATTCTGGTCCTTCCTTTTTCATTCCAGTGTTTGGACAGCAATACAGTTTCCCAGTATTCTTGTGGAATAGATATTGCTGTATGCCGTGAATCCAATTTTTCTATTTTTGTATGTCATAACTATGGTTTGGCCCATTCTCCTCTTAACTTAAGTAATTATTCTAGGCAAATTAAAAACTAATTGGTACGTTCTTGTTATGTTCCGCATAGTACGTCGAACGCTTGAAAATATTTTTCTAAAGTTTTATATTTCGGGCCAACAGATGAAGTTGAATACAAAAATGTCGTTGGTTGTATTTTATTCTACTTTTCATTAATTTAATTTTACTCTTAAGGCTAGTCTAGAAGCTTATTTAAATTATGATATCACGGTTCAGAGAGCCAAAGACGAGTGATATTTATACTAGTCTGTTTTTAAACCATCCGATCCAATATCGGTTTTAAAAAGTCTATCTTAATAACGTAGGTATTGTTGTGTAAAGTTATCTTTGTGAATTATATTGTAATAAGCCTGTTGAAAACAGACAGAATGGTGGATTGTCAAGGTCTATACTCTATCAGGGATATGTGGTTTAGAGAACAGTCCAGAACAGACTCAATCTTACTGTTAGTTTAGTAGAACCACTTTCTTGTGCCTTTCTCATTCTTAATCATCAAAGTTATTACCAACTGTAATTTCCTCTCTCTTTCCATTCTACCTTTAAACAGAATGTGATAGTATAAATTACAATAGAACCGTCCTGTCATATTTCATTCAATGCTATTTAAGTGGGAAAACTCTTTGCTACAGGATAGATATCCATAGCATGCCCTTCTTTTCCATTTAAATGTTTTCCAAGGAGTAAATGTACCCTAAACTCCATTCCATCAAAGTCATGGCATCCACTGAAATTGTATTACTACGGACAAACACCTACCTTAGCTTACAGCGAGTCCATGAGCTCCTTAAAGTATTTACCTTGTCATCGTGAAAATCCATGTACCTGAAAATTCAGGCTCTATAAACTTACCTTGATCGTTCGCTGTGCTCGGATTGGGCCTGAAAATGGCAACTCACCTCGTCATCCTGTGTATTACATATTAAAAAACAAATGGGATGGTATTGGGGATATTCATGGGCATTATGGTAAAATTCTATGGATAAAAACTACATGTTTAACCATGCGAGAAGTTACTGAACAAAAACATTTCTTTTTTTCCAAACGCTTCAAAATTTTTTTTCATGAATTTAACAAAGGCACACCAAACTAAGGAACAATAATAAAAAAAATCCATCATATAAAAAATCCAGGAATATTGGGTCCAAAATATATTCAGACAAATTTTAACAATCCAGATAAAGACATAAGGCCAGTGACTAGTCTTAACTTCTAACACACCATAATGCCCATGACTGTAGTACAATTAAACAACAACAAAACTTGTGTACAGTCAACAGCGGCTTGTCACACCAAATACTTAACAACTTCAAATGGAATAAGCAAAATATTTACACCTGACAGAGATTAAACCATAGACAAATAGAATAAATATAGACTGTCAAAGGAAGTTTCCGGCGCCCACCACTAGGTTTGCCGTGTAGTTACGACGCACACCGCTGCAGTCGAGGAGCGCAGGAGCCGTATGCGACCAGCAGACGCTGCAGCGGTGTGCGCTGTAACTACACGTCAAACCTAGTGGTGGGCGCCAGAACTTATGCTAACCGCAGCACAGCTGACGGTCTATATTTATTCTATTTGTCTATGATTAAACTGACTACTATTAATGTCCTGGGAGAGAAATTGTTTGTCACTAATAGGCTATTATTGTAAAATCAAACTTAGCTAGACCTGGATAAAAGACTAAACATGCAAAGAACAAAACCCATGTGAATATCCATAAGAGATAGTAAAATTGTAGTTTTTAATTGGTTAAAATCCTATTTCATAACCAATATCTGACTCGTGTTTGATTTATAACACTAAGTGATTTTGTTCTTGGCTTTACTTAATCTAACAATTCATGCAAAACCCCTAATACATTTTATTGTCCTTGTGAAATTTAAAACTACCCCTACTTATATGACTGCTACTTAACTTATATTTTCACACTGGTGAATGTATTTAAGTTTTATATTCATTGGAAGAGGTAAATAAACGAGGAGTAAAAAAATATGATTTGTTGAGAGCTTTGGTCACTAGGGTTGGAAAAATATAGGTAGTATTCCAACTTTTTGGGATTCAACGGAATTGAGTTATTTCTTCATGTTCTTGACAGTACACTATGCCTAAAACACCCTTCAAACCACATTGTAACTTTCCACCAATTGGTACAAATGGTAAGTACATTGGTACATTACATTGTGTTCATTATGTGTGTTACATTATGTTGGCAAATACATGATTAACATTATATTGATAACTGAATTCCCTAATTTTATTGATGTGTTTTAAACCAAAAGTTGTCTTCAACACTACTGCCTCATTTTTACGAGTAACAAAGCAAACCTTAGTTTTGTCTCCCGCAGATGTGTTAACATTACTATCGTTTCCCTGGAATACGGAAACGTTGTCAACGTAACCCGGGATTGTGACAAAAGCATGAATTTTTCTCCCATCCAAACTTTGCAGAGGCCTTTGGCGATCGTGATGGTAAGAGCTTGATTTTCCAACTTTGTGCTCGATCTCTCGAGCATATAGGCCAAGCTTGGCTTGGCTCGGAGATCGAGCCACTAGTATATTTCTAATTTGAGGTAAACAGGTATTTCATTGGATTCATTTTGCCTTGGAAATAAACCCTATTAAAATGTACAATTTACGCACGGGTCCCATCAACTAACAAAATTTTTCATATGACTACTAGATAAACACCTCTTAAGTGGGCCTAACATGGCTAAAGACTTAGTTTGAGTTCTAAGCAATTGCTATTGCTAGAAACAGTAAAGTTGTTCCATTGTTGGTTGCCCTAACTTCCTATTTAAACACTGTTAGCCACCCTACCATTGACCATTTCTCCGTCTCTTTTGGCTTGATTCGAGTTAGCTTTCATGATTTACTACATACCGAAAAAAGGAAGATAGGCATTATATCAAAATAAAATACAAGAAGCCAGCAAAGATGGAGAAATCCATCCTTGAGGGGTCTGCACTACATTAACAATTATTCATTTAACCAGCTATTCTTAAGATACCACAAGATTAGATATAACAAAGATATAACTCAAAATTGTAAACTTTTGGTTTTCTTTAAATAACCTATATTGTTAAATTGGTATTTTTACTAACTCAATAAATTATAGCCTAAACCTGATGTTAATTTATACTACTATTTCAGCATGTGACAATGTTCATTTACTAAGGTAGGCCAAACAAAGTTTATCCTGTTGGGATTGCAACAACTGTTTACAAGTCCTATGTGATCCTACGTATTCAGCAACAAGATGTATTATCATCGGATTATTTGAAAGCGGTCTAGTGTGTCAAGACAATTAACTTATCACAATATTAAAGGAGGCATTAATACTTATCAACAGTACTAGAGATTGTATATGAGTCCACTAAAAATTTTAAAAACTCTCACGTGAAGACCATCCTGGTTAAGAGGTATAGTTTCACACTTTTTATCACAGAAATTCATGTACCGGTACCTTTTGTGATGTAAAAATAATGGCTGATTGAAATTATTACTAACATAGAAAGCTTAAAACTATCACAAAACTAATACATATCCTATAAGGTCCCTCATGAAGGTTACTACGCTAATATTAAATTAAATTATTTTACGGCATACTGATTTAATCATTATCCATCGTGACCCTCAAATGGCTTAAAATGATTGAGTAAAATTCTGCAAGGAGAATACATCCTAAATGTCATGTCTCTTAGTTTCTAAGGTAGTGTGACAAGCCTAGCCGAGACAGCACACAAGTGGTGTGGAGGTAAGCTAGTCAATGTACCTGGTCTAGGATGTAGTTTCTGCGGCGACGAGCAGCCAGCTCCAGCAGCTTGTTGAGACACTTGGTGCATTTGTCAATGAGCACGTCCCACCGGCCGTGGTAGTTGCGCTTCCGCGGCAAACCTTGGATCTACAAATTAATGAATAATAGTGAATATTCTACAAAATATTGTTACATTTTAATCAGTTTTAAACCTACAATTGCCATCCAAAATTGTCTCTCTCACAAAATAACAGTACTATGATTATCAGTATGATGATTTACGACCACAGCAACATACATAATCAATCATCTAATATCATCGTGACAACACTCATGATTGGTTTACCATGATCGCAGTGACATCCTAGATAATTTCTTACGATCATGGCTACTTCTGCGAGCACGATAATATCAAGATCATTTCCCACCATTGTGATTTTCTTGACACAACGGGAAAAAGAAAAATGGTGATTGGTGGTGGATTTTATTGGCGATTAAAATGTCCCAGTCTCATGACAATTTGAATACAATTCACAGCTTTCCCGGTTTCCAGGATGTACCCAGAAAATATATTTCTTGGGATCAGGAAACAAAATAAAGAAAGATAGCAAAGTTTATTTTTATAAGTTTACAATAGGCCTATAAAATGTTACTAAATTCAATGTCAGCAGCAGTTTGACAGAGCTTACCTTCATTTTGTCAATGAGGTTGTTGGTACCCAAAATATTGTAGAACTTGTCACGGTTTTCTTTTACAAAGGCGTTGGCCCAAGTGGTTTTACCACACCCAGGGAGTCCGCACATCATCAGCATCTGCAAGTCCAAGCACATAAAAAAAATGAATTTTTAATATTTATACAACCCCTTTATTTATCTTGATAAGGGCTCAATTAATTGTGAATAAATGCATACTTTGAAACTTATTGCTAACATTGCATTCCAATAAAAATTGCAACCAAAAGAAAACTTGTGGTAAAAACTATTTTAAAAACTACTGATAAAACATTCCCAAAACATAATTTATTCTGTAGAAGGTGATACGTATGCCAATCCCATGCTATGTTTAATACAGCCTCCTAGCTGACTTCAATGAGGCCCCAAAATCAAAGGAAAATGAAAATTTAACTCTAAGTACAACCCACAATTTAGACCCTTAAAATGTATTTAAAGAAAATATATTTAAATATTTTTGAAAAACCATTCCCTAAACTAATGTGCCTACTTTAAATGCAATAATAAAATCATTATATTTTCAACTAAAATTATTTATAATTCTAATACTAGTATCCTCCTAGCCAATTTTTGAGTAGGTACTTGCCTCACAATCCTCACGACGCTCAGGCCGGCGTGGTCCAGCCACTCGCTGCTCCACAGGGACGTTCGCTGCCCACACGTACTCTGGCTCTGCGGGAAACTGGATCTCACTGAGGCCAAAGTTGACCCGGAACTTGATGTTCTTGGACAAAACGTGCGGAAACAGCGGCTGGTTGTCTAAATCTGACGAAGGGATGTCAAAAGCGTCTCCGAGAAATTGGCCGTTCACTGCATACGACATCTTTACACGCTCACCATAGTCCTGTGAAAGAAAATCATCCATTGTTGATTTTAGAAATTTATTTTCATTAAAATATCATCACTAGTTTGTATGATAGTCAATGAGACTCTTTTTGTGATTCAATTATGGAAATAGGTAAAGAATAAAGAAAAAGAATTAATTTATTTGCTCAAAAACAAGGATTTACCGTTACAAAAAATAGATGGCCTACATCTAGACATACAGTTCTAAACATAAGAGTTCAGTCTTATCAGTACGTTACTAAATTTGTCGTTTCTGCTGTTACCTAGCATAACATAAATTAATATAGGAATACTTTCAAATTTCAACATAATTATTTGACAGTACAGTACAGTTATCACTATTTGTAAGTAATGAACACAAAATATCTAAAACGATACTACAATTTAACAAGAATTGAGTGATCTAACAGAGAAAGAGTCAATGCAAACTGATTTGGAAAAGAACAATTCTTCAGTTAACCTGAATAAATGTAAAACTGCTTGTAATTCTAGATAAGATAAAAGGCATATTTAGTTGAAGAATTAACACATAATGACATCAAAAGACAGAAGCCTACTACCATGAATTTAGTAACTATGGTATTAAATGTAGATTAAGTTAGTAAAAGAGGCCTACCCATATCGACCAGTAATTTGCGTTTTTTTTGCAATATGCCTACAAGTTTACTGTGAGTTACATCGCATCATGCATTTCTCAAAATGAGATGTTTTAGAAGAAAGTTACTTTATATTACCAAGTAGGCAGTCACCACATCCCCAACAACAAAGGTGGTTCCATAGTTGGTGAACTTGCAGTTAGTGGAGATCTTTCCTGTTCCTCCGTATCCGAAGGACTTGGGTTCTTCTCCTAAAAATAAAAAAAGCAGGGATTTATCCAACTGAAACTCATCTTGATAAATTTACTCAGTTACTCTGATAACATCAAAGTCAGTTAGCAAATTTCAAGTGTCTAAAGTAAAATATCATTTTACACCAAACAAGTTATCAAATTCAAATTCAAATCATCTTTATTTGTAAGTAGCATATATGTCATAAATAAATAGTGTCAAAACATAAATAGTGTCTAAAAGGTGTCAAAGGTGGTAGTTTGTTAAAATATCTAGGAAATAAAAAAGTAAACACCCTTTTGAGGCTATTTACTATTTAGCTTACGGAGGTCTTTTACCTAGGATATTATGTGACATAAGTGGACACACATAATCTAGAACTTTTAAGACTTCAGTTCATCGCTTTATTACACAAAACGCTTGATAACTGAACACAAATTATTTAACAAAACTGTTACTATGAATATATTGAGTATATCGGTTAAATGGAGCCTTAAGGTAAAATAAACAGATGAGACTGTTTTTAAATCTACGCCTTACCTTGCCCAATTGAGAGAAAATTGGCAGGTAACATTTAACAGATGCCATATTTGCAGGATTTTACTGTAGTACTTGACCCCTTTAAAATAATTAGTTCTGAATGGCTGTGGTTTTGTTGCAAAGTTTTAAAGCCTCATAAAGAGCCTCATTAATAAATGATGTGTTAATGGGAGCAGAAGAGGGGATAATAAGCATTAAGACTTATAAGACCTATAAGAAGATTAAGAGGGGATAAGCAAAAAAAAAGAGTTAAAAAACTACTATTACTTTTAAACGGAAACCATGCAGTGATGTTAAAGGCAATATCAAAAAATGTAAAAAAAATACATAATCCATCATGATTTTTACCTAGCATCATGTCGGTGTCAACTGTGGACCACCCCACTCTCAACACATGAGGACTGGGCTCGTCTTCCAGATGGTCTACATCGTGATTCTCTAGCAACTGAAACACAAGACAAAACCACTTATTTACTTTCAACAACAGAATCATGCCACAATAAATACTACACATTTATACATTATTATGTCACTAACAATTTTACTGGCTTACTTAATTTTCTTTTTCTTTTTGTTACATCAAGAGAGCCTTATTAAAATTTTAAAATCATCCAATTTGTCACACATAATAATTAAGTAGGACTAAATTGTATTAAAGCCAGAAATATGTAAAAATCATCTGTAAAGAATGAAAACAAACCTACCTTAACCTCGTAGCAGACTTTGCCCTGATTGAACCCAAAAGTAGCTCGACAACCAGCCCAGATGTAACCGAACCCTTGGACACTCATTGGAGCTGCTTCTAGGAAGTCTTCTTTGTTGATTTCCAGGTTCAAGTCTGAATCATCTATGAACAAAGAACACAAGATATGAACACCCACAATCAAACATTTAGGAATTGATGTGTTCAATATTTCTTTCAATGTGGTAGCCCATGACTTCATGGAACTCGGGCCAATGGAGCAGTAGACACAGCAGCGGTGGCTAGGGCGTGTTGTTAGCCTAGTGGGCAGTGTAGTGTCGCAGACTACGGTGCGGGAGGGACAGGTTCGAGTGGCACATCCACAAAACTTTTAAGGATTTGGACTGCTTTCCCATAAAGTGTTTGAATTGACTTAATTAAAAAATGCCACTGGCTGAGACACAAGACAAAAATGTTGTGTGCTGGCAACGGTGCCCAATTGGACACAAATCCTTTTCCAGATTAAGTCAAAAGTCAAGATACACAATGAATAAGTTGTTTAAATGAACTAGGTGGGAAGGTTTAGTAAATTATTAACCAAATTGTTTTAAAAAAGTTAAATGTTTGTTTTACTCATGAAAAATAATTATCTAGCCATTAGCCTATAGATCATTGTTATATCTAAGTTCCCAAAAATCAGGATATTGTTTACAAATTTCTTGTGTTATTTTAATAGTTTTGGTGTTCAAAATCTTGAAATATTCTAGCGATCACGGAACTTATTTGTTAAGTAAAATTTAAAAATTCTGGACAAGTTATCAATCCAGAATTTTGTTACGGTCGACAAAATTTACAGCTCGCCAGTGGCTACAAGGTTTCTACGGTTGTTTATCTTTCCACAACTGTACTGTCTAAATTGAAATTATAAAGATACCAAATTTTTACTTACACCAGCCAAGAACCATTGCATCATTATCCAAATCAGGTTCATCATCCTTACGACTCCAATCTTGTTTTTGGCCCCATCCTTGCTTTTGCTGAGGTTGGGGGCTCCTGAAATCAAACAAAAAACACTTTGTCTCAAAAACTGAAAAAATGGCCAACAAATGAACATTTTTATCATCTGAATATCATCCAACTTCAAAAAGGAACAGAGAATTGGATTGATTGATTGATTTCTTTTAAAAAGTTATCAATAACACTCACTGATGAGTCGCAAACATCCGCAATTACTCAATAACAAAATTGATCGTCTAACTTGTAATCAAATTCCTAATCCAAAACATCACTTGTGTTCGGATTGTCATTTCCGTAAGACTCAATACATCATCTCTGAGAGAAGGAACCAGTACGATTTGTTTGCAAATAAAAACAACACAACTCAGAATGACAAAAGAACACAACAGGCTAGCAAGCGAGACATCTATGAGCAAAATCAAAAACTTCTTCCAGCTGACTTATATTGATTGCTGCACAGATATTGTTGAGAATTTCGCGGGGGAAAGCTAAATATAACATGAACATGTAAATGAGCATACTTTCTTGAACATACCGATACCAAATAAGACACGCTTTTATTCTTCTATAGGTAATCGATATGATTAACAAATTCATACAACACTCAGGCACAGTGCCTAGAAGGAATTGGGTGATTATCAAATTGAGGGACAAAATCAAAACAAATAAATTTTTTTCATAAACAAATTTACTTTGGTATGGTTCTTTGTATACAAGTAGTATATGTCATATAAAACATAGTAATTAGTTCAACAGAGCTTAATTCTAATAATTTCTATTTTTTACAGGTTTTTTTGTGAGCAGAGTACAAAAAAAACGTCAGTTTCGTTACGTTTTAAAATTCCTTAAAAAACATATTTAATTTAAAAAAAAGTTTTGTTAATAGTTTTAATAAATTATATTAAGGGTCTAAAAACAAGAATCTGAGAAGAAACTAAAATTAAAGTATATTTTAAGATAAATAATTGTGAAAAACCTCTCCTTGATTGAAAATATGCTTAGGATGCAAGACAAAGTTTGTTGTTTCAGCCTGAAAAAAATTTGTCAGGCACTTGTTTCTGTGTTAAAGTATGTAATTATATTGTATTATTACAAATAAATATTAGTTGGTCAAATCAAGTACGAAAATATCCATGAAAAAATACATTTCTTGGGAGTTACGAAACTGATTATGTGTTACGAAACTGACCGCGCGTGACGAAAATGGTGATATCACGTAACGAAACTGACACTACATATAGGTTTCAGGCCAAAGAAATGTGAAAAACGTAATACAAATTAACAAAAACATTATTTTGTTGTTTATTTATGTTTATTTTACCCCCCATGTAATCCTTATTTCTAACATAAATACTGAATAAGGCCGTAATGCTCGTCCAGCATGACGTCACGATAGAAGACGGCAATGACGTAATTATGCCGTTTGTGATCAGCTGCTTGTTTTAATCTTTCATTGGAAAATAAATCAATAAGTACTTATACGTCATAGCCGTCTTCTATCGTGACGTCATCCTTGGCGAGCATTACGGCTGGAATAAGCTGATTTTCGTCGAAACAAAACTGACTACAAGACTGACTTAGTCGTAGGATTATTTTTCGTAGGAACGTGTTACCAACTTATTATAGAAATAAAATAAATACACTGGAAATTAATACTAAATTTAAGGTAAGTAAAAAGGCTGAACGTGACCTTCCCTACTATTTTTGTAAGGCAATAAAAAACGCTGAACGTCACTTTCACAACTATTGGTGTACGTCAATGTCACAGTCGAATTCATAAAAAAACCTATCCCCCTTCATGATCATTTCAGGAGGAGGAAGGATCTCAACAATATCGGTGAAATGAACAAACGAGTTGTCACTGTTCACAACTTTGAAAGTAGTGTTATTCTCTCCAACGCGTTTAGCAAATGTCACCTCCACTTCACCATTGTCTTCAATGGCTGAACTGCACACAGCCAAATAGCGATAAGGTACATCCTTTTCATTTTTCAAATTTACAATCAAAAATATCCCGGCTTGAATATGATCTGGATCTGAAATAAAAACAATTTTCATTAAACTTATAATTTCAATTAAGACATAAGTTTTTTTTTAATTTAATAGAATGTTTGAAAACAAAACATTTCCTTTAATTTAATTAATTTAAATTTATTAAATTAATTGATTTAAATTTATTTTAAGTAGTCATTTAATTAAATGTAATTTAATTTAATGTAACTTTTAATTTATTAGCAAAAACTGTTTTAATGTTTCATGAACGTTATTGCAATTTTATTATTTTTTGAAATGAAGCTGATAATGATTTTTTTTGCTCCTTACCAATATATTTAGTGGATGAGTCTTCCAGATTAGTGCTTGCTGGCCCTTCCTCTTCAAGTGGAAAGTCACTTTCGTCACTTGATGTAAAAACATCGCTAACTTTGAGTACCTTTTTCTTGTGACTTTGATTCCGAGTCTTTTGTTTGGAGGATTTTTTATTTCCAGCTTCCTCGGTGATATTTATTTGCATTACACCGAAATGTGGGCATACCTTGTTGACTGGACAATCAAAGCAGGAGAGTTTTCGGCCGAACATACTTCCAACAGTACTAAACGTTATTTGCCTCAAACTCATGATCCCCTTTATTTCTGGGATAGATTTAGGGAGGGCCTTTTTTGCAGATTCAATAGAAGTGTAAGGAATCTCAAGAAGCCGAGTCTTGGTCTTATCATTTAATGCTGATACAATGTCAGCAGCACACGTGATATCTTTGCCGTGTTTGACTTCTGAGTCTGCGCTTCTTTTTATGTGGCCACCTACGCCATCCATGGCCCCCTTCCCATGACCAGGTTCACTGAAGTTCCAAGTCACACGTTTGACTTTTTTGAAAATGTTCGGTAGGATTGTCTTCATTAAGTAAACGTTTGTCCGGTTCCTATACTGGGATGACGGACTATCCGAAAACACATGCACTGTATGAGTATCCGGGAATCTTTCATTTGTTTCTTCGAGAATAGGTGCCATATGCGCCCAAACACCATGCGCATGATGGTCTAAATTATCAGAGAGGGTGCAAAAAGTTTCAGCCTTTGTTGTCTCGCCAATATGATAATATAATAGCCCTGTATGCAATGAAATCTGGCGTTTGGATGCTCCAAAATGTGTGGCTTGGATTTCATTTGCATACTTAGCAACGTAGTTCTGAGAAAAGTCGATGTGAAAAATAAGTTCACCGTCCTTTAGATTGCTCTTCAGCTGTTTAAATGCCTTAGATTGATGTTTCAGATTGGCAACGTGTTTGTTAAACACTTCCAGAGACTTATAGAAACGTTTCTTTACTTTTGCTATTGGCTCAGACACTTCAGACTTAACAGTCTTTCTGATTTTCCTACAAACTCCTTTAATGTCTTTAATTTCAAACTCCGTTTTCCACTGATGGAATTTAAGTTCATCAACTATGTCACCATGAAACTCCACTTCTTCAGTTGGGCAGTTCACGAGATCATTTGCATTGGCAAACTTTATAACATTTGAACGTTTTAGAGCATTTACCAGGAGTTGCATGTTTTCGTGTATAATACAAGCACACGTTTCGCGGTCTCTTGCATTTGGAGGCTGGACCCAAAACGGCCTTACACGTGTAAATGTAGAGTATGAGATTTTTCGCCCATATTCCTTAACAAATCTCAGATACAGGTTCTTCATGGTGTCCAAAAGGATTCGACGCTGCTTTTTAACTTTGGCTTTCTTCACCACGTCTTTCTTTCCTGGGCACATTTTTGAGACGGTGTCATCTTCAAAGAACTTTTGAAGTGTTTTGGAGTCCTTAACTTTAATTGTCCGGTAAACTTTTCTTGAGTATTCAGCATTCACTTTGTCAGTCTCATGCTTATTGCATTTGTACGGAAGAATTTGTTTCAACTGATTTTGAAGTCTGTATTTCCTTAAGATTTTAGTTCCAACCACTTTTCGTACTATTTGGATTTCTTTAGTTTTAGGACTTACACTTTGAAGTTGTGTTTTTAATTGTTTTTGCAACGCAAACCCAATGAATAATTGTCTGCGTACATTGGGAGATACACGATCTTTACCTATCACTTCTTTCACTTTCTTTGAAGGTGAGGGTGAGGCTAGTGTTTGATTGTCACTTTTACTTGTTTTTTTTTTCAATCTTTGCAACCGTTTTTTACATTTTTCCAGTTTTCTTTCCAAACTTAATATTTTTTCATCCTTTTTTCTAAGCTCTCTATATGCCTTTGCTCGATCCCGTCTTACTTTCTTTCTTCCACTCAAATTTTGTCTTGAAACTTGTTGGGGCACTTGTACAATGTCTTCTTCCTCTCCAGATTCAGGGGGGGTGTTTTCCAAGGCCTTCTCTTGCATTTTCTTCTTGTCGCGATACCTCTTTGAGTCTTCTTTCCACCTTTTTCTTCTTTCTTTTTGCTCTTTAGCGCTAAGTTCCTTTATAAATTTTACTTTGTTCTCTGCTTTCCTTTTTTGATATCTTTCCCTTGCCTTTTTTCTGTATTCAGCTTTCTGTTCTTCTGACATTTTGTCTCTATATTTTTTTTGACGATTTGCGGCGAGTTTATTTTGCCTTTCCAGTTTTTTTGATTCAACTGTCTTTTTCTTTGTTTTTTTCGCCATTTTTTCAATCTAGCAACTGTAAAGAAAAAAAAATCCTGCATTAGAATGATACCCGAAAATATAAAAATGATATTAAATCTTAGTGTGGTTAAGATAAGATCAACAGGAACAAGAAAAACATCGAGGATGCAAGAAAACAAGAAAAAACGAGAGGTGCGGCAAAAACATTATGTTACACTTTTTTCTAAATTGCTTATTATTGTCCCGCATAATAACAAACCATTAGAAGAACAGGTAGTATTATAAAAAAAATCAGTTATGTTTATACAGAATACAAAAATCGTCAGATACGTCACGGTTTCGTCAGTTTCATTACGATTTCGTCAGTTTCATTACGTAACGAAATCTGACGTCAGTTTCGTAGCGGAACGAAAATGACTGTAACGTAACTGACGATCTTGACATTTTCGCGCCAGATGGTGCTGAACATCGCCAGGGTGAGCGAAGAGACGTATAGGTTATGTTTGTACTGACCTACTGTCTACTACTAAACCTTAATTAGAACAATTAACATATTAGTTTTATATAAACATGAGTAACGAAACTGATGTGTAATAAAGGTACTTACCTTCAGTAGTCCTGAATTTATTTATTTCATTCGAAATATAAAGAAAATACCCACACGAAACACTTTCACCGCAAACTTCATTAGTTCCTTTTGCCACTGTAGTATGATTGGGCGGGATATCGGCGAATCACGTAGTTTGTAGCGCGAATTTAAAATATCTCTGCAGACGATGGCAAAAGCCGGGGACACGCAGTTTTTTATTATTTTCTCTTTAAATAACAATATTATGGAAAATATAGGTGTGGTATAAGAATATACAGACATTAGTTATTACGTTTTATATTTAGTTTACAGATTTCTTTTTGATTCTACATTACTTTAGAGTTTAATGATATTCAAACTAGCCTCTGGGGACAGTAACGAAACTGACGAAAATCAGCTTTTAACAGATTTAAAACTAATTTATTCACTAAATAAGTAAAAAATAAGGATTACAAGGGATAAAATAGGGATAAATAAACAACAACATAATAAAATTGTATTTTTTTATTAACTTTTTCACATTTTTTTGGCCTGGGACCTAAATTGTCCCTCAATTTGATAATCACCCAATTACAACAGCTAGCTCTCGGATGTGTAGTTTATAATTTTTTTTTTATTATTGTACTGCAGTTAAGAAAATTATTGGTTCTTTACAATATAATGTATAAGTGCAAATAATGAATAAAGTATATTTTGATTGGGTGTTATTTAATAAACGAGCATGTGAGATAGAGGGAGGTTAATAACAAATTCAATTCTTGGATCAAACAAACTCCAAAGCTTCAACATAAAAGCTTTTCAACCAAATTACAGATTGTGTCATGCAATAGTCGGCCTATTTCTTACCATCTGGAGCGTTTTCTCTTCCTATCCTCCTGTCGGTCATCTTGTTCTTCCTTCACCTCTACACCAGGCTCCATCTTGACTTCTGCTTCGTAATCTTCCTTTTTGTCATCACCATTGTCATATCCCTGCAAATTAATTGATGTTTTTATCAATACTGCTTGTGTAAAAATAGTTTTTAGTGCAGGCAAACTATTTGTGGTTTATCAACTTTTGTAACCTATGTATTGGTAATTATTGTGTTAAACACATTTATTCTTGATTGATTGATTAACACCAATATAATCAACACCTGAGCCATGTGTGTGTATAGCATAAATAGGAGACTCGCTCACAAGAACTAAAAGCTGTGAAAAGCTGTTGAAAATTGAAAACTGGAAAAATCTTTTGAGGGCCGATTTACGTTTTATATGGGCCTTGATAAAAAACATATTGTACATTAATACTCTCTCACACGGGGTTGTGAAAGGTGCTGTAGACAAGGCATCAAAAATTAGTTGTATATAAATAAATACAGTAGACCCCCTCTTATCCGGACCCCATGGAACCGAGGCCAGTCCGGATAACGGGTTTTCCAGTTAAACCAACGTCCCCAAAAACTCATTAAAACTGACTGTGATATTCGACTTAAATTTAGGAGAACATTGTATATTTAGACACGTGATCACTGGTCTCAAGTCTTTACCACGAGAACAGTCATTTCAGTACTGCCCACTTCCTGCCGATCTAATCCGGTTAAACCAATGTGCTGATAAAAATTGTCTGGTTAAAGAGATGTAATTTCCACTGAGTGTAGTTCGGTTAAATTGATGTCCGGTCAAAAGGTATCCGATTAAGAGGGAGTCTACTGTAGCTAGTTTATAGCTTCTAAATAACTCATATCGATATATTTTTATTTTTTATTTTTTTTGTAATAATCAGTCTACTTTGAAACATGTCTATACTACTCCTTACGACCCAGAAACAAGCCTTAACCTAACTTGAAAAAGAAGACAAACCACTGAATGAACCCTACCTGATACGGTAATGAGCTGACGTCAGGTTTTTCCTCATAGTTTTGTTGTTTGTACTCGTCTACAGTGGATTCTTCCTCTTGTTTAACAATGACATTTTCCATGTCAATTTCTTGTGGCTGGTCTGATTCTTCAATCTTCTGGTTGTCTACAGACTCTGATTGTTCTTGTTCTACGGGCTCTGATTGATAAGCCTCTGATCCATAGTTCTCTGATTCATAAGTGTTCTCCGGGTCTCCGTATTCCTGAGATTCGTCAGGCGGTGACTCTCTGAAAACATACAAGAAACAGTCAATTACAACCTATAATATAAAATTAAAATTATTGATTGTAGAGTTCAAAAAGAGTAAAAGTGTAGATTTTATGATAAACTTTGTACTTTTAATATGGTAATTTTACCACATCCATATCAGTTTTCAAATACTTCGGTTTTAATATATTGTGAATAAGGATGGTATTCCAGTGAACATTTATATTAGGTTAGACCTTGTTAGAAAAAAGTATAGGACGTGGAAATACAGTAGGAGGGTGGGCTATATACTTTAATCTCTATATTTATAAAAGAGGAGTATGTTTGAACGTTATGATCTCGGACGCCGTTGGACTGATTGCCACGAAACTTGGTACAAACGTGTAGAATTTCATGGAATAGGTTTATACATCATCAATTTCATGATCCGTCCAATCGGCTCCGCCCCAGTGGCTCTGGAGTTTCCTCATGTTAACCTTATGAGTACTTATATTTAAATAGAATTAAAGAATATTAAAAGCTGTTTTAACTAAACAGTTTCATTCTATGATGTTCAATAGCATTAAAAAGTTAGGTTTACCAACAGGGTGCAGCACTATTATATTTTTAATGTATGACAACAGCTAATTTGAATCAAGCAGAAGCAAAAAGCTGTGCTACATGCAATGATGGATTTTTTACAGTTATGTTTATGTAGACAGTTAATAGTAATAGTAAATTAATAAAAGTCTATCTACATAAAGAAGATCTAGGGAACGAAAGAACTGTTCTATTTAGCGTTCTCAAGCTGCATGCCATTATTTTCAAGGAACCAAAAATTGTCTCTTCCGCATCTTGACCCCGTTGCAAGGAACGGGTATAGCGGCTAGTATAGCCTACTTATATACTTTATACTTTTTAATGAATTGTGCCTCCTTCAATGAAAGCTACATTCAAATGACAAAAGTTCAAATAGAGGTATTGTTTCAAATCTAATTCTTGTCCGACGGTAACTTAAGTTTACAGAGAAAGTTAAGTTAGGACCCCCAACCCAAAAAAATTAGGCCCAAACATTAAATTCAGCCAAAAAGAGGCTTATTACCTAACCTTTCAAGTTCAGTATTATTCTCTTCTTCTTTCTGAGGATCGTCTTGCTCAAATTCTTGATAGCCTTCTTCCAGCTTTGAGTTCTCTTCTTCAGACTGTTGATCTTGGTTTTCCTCAGACTCCGGCGTATTTTCTTGTTCCGGCTCGGAACTGTCTTTATCCGCCTCAGAGTAGTCGACTTTATCTTCTATTTCTTCAGTTGACGTTTCAGCGATTGAAGTATCTGGTACTTCTGAAACAAAAAGTGACTATTGACAAATTTTGCTACCTACTCCAGTTAAGTAGGCACTGTATGTATGGTGGCAACCAGTACAAAGTTAGGCTACTAAGTGACTTAGTACATACATACATACCAACGCAGTTGTTGTTTGCTTGCAATATTGAATATTGAGCTGAGCAATCATATTAATACAATTACTATTTTGAGAAATGTAACCACAAAATTATCATACCGTGGTGTCTACCAGATTTCTCAAATGAAATTCCCGACTTTTCATTTACCAATTTTTTTTTTTCAACCCAACCAGAAACTCGGTAGATTCTCCATGTTACTAGACCTTTTACCGTCCCACGGTCACGGCACATCATCATCGTCAACCGTAACACCGGCGATATTTTTTTGAAAGCGCGGAAACGTTATCGTCACTTGCAGCGAAATCACCAATGATCAGAACAAATCATGTGCCGAGAAAAAATTGACAATAAAAAAAAAATTGACAATTGAATTGACAATTGCCAAAAACAGCTAGCTGCATTTGTAGTCAGGTGACCAACACTTTCCACTGCCAAAATCTATTTTGAACTCTGGCTCTAGTTTTTCAAACTATGTCTTTCGCTAGGCCTACTTAGGCAACTCACTCAATACCGTTTTATGCATGAAAATGAATCCTCAGAATCTCGTCTTTCTAATGGTAGGCCTACCTATAAGATTTATTGGGTTTTAAAACAGTTTTGAAATATTTTAGTATTAGAAAAAACCCAACCCATGTCGTCTTGGTCGATAATCGACCAGTGCCACTGAGAACTCGCGTTATAGTAGAGGGTTAAATTATATAAAATAGAAAATTAGGCCTACCGTTGGGTAAAAAAGTTCAGACACATTTTTAGTAAAAAATTGTGTATGGATTTTTTTTGGCCAAACATAACGTACATAACCTTTTTTTGGCTATAACCTGCAACAAACAAGGGTTAGTTTAAGATAGACCTAGCCTAGTTCCCACAGAATCTTGAGTTTAAAGTAAGTTGCCTTAATTTGCCTGTGAGAAACGAAACAAGAAAAACGGAAACAAAAATAAAACCGCTTCTTAAACTTAAAAAAACAAAACTAAAAATTGCACTTACTCACGTGAAAAAGGTTAAAACTTAAAAGAAAAGCCCCAATACGAATTAATGAAACGTTAATTTAAAACGGGAGTCACCAACTTTAATTTCCCCACTAGGCCTAAATTGGTTAGTTGAAGGACATTGGACTAAGTCTGAAAGTCAGGCCTAACCCGTCAAGTTTTTGAAAAATTTTGCCAACTAAAACTGGCAGAGAAATATTCAAAAACCTAAATTATTACACAACTTACCAAACGACGAAATTAAAAAGCCAACCCAACACTGTGAAGGTACGCTTCAAATTTAGCCGTTTATTTGTGTTGCACCATATCGTTTTTTATCTTTTGGAATAGTTAGTTAAACGGGGAAACGATTTCTAAATGCAAGCATTTTTGAAATCGTTTCCCCGTTTAACCAACTATTCTAAAAGATAAAAAACAATATGGTGCAACACAAATAAACGACCCGATTACCTATAACCTACACTTTACCTTCCTAATCTAACCTTTACTTCAAAACACTTAATGAAGCCACAAATTCTCATAACCACGACCTGCCTTCCCCACACGCCTAAATTAGATCAGTGTTCAATCTGAGTTTATTAATAAGTGTAATAACTTACTGTACCGTCGGTGTAATTCAACATATAACCTGTGAGCTATCGGATTAAATATCGATTTCGATGCGGTTCGATATATCGCTTATTAAACCCTCTTTTCTAATAAGCTGGCAACACAAATAGGTAACTTAGGTGCCCAAGAGCAAGAGCGATATGCTCCGCGCATTGAGAAAGTAGTTCCGTATATTTTTGCAATTTGCAGTGGTTTCCGCGCCTTAAAATAATGTTTTAAAGGTATTTTCTTGTTTATTAAGATCGTAGAAATGGTTTAACCCTCCGAAGGTCACGCTTCTAAAAATAGACGCACAACACACTTTGTGTAGTGTCACACGTCTATTTTTAGACGCACAAACATCGTTTACGGCGAAGGCTCTATGACTGACTGAATCGGATTGAACTGGATCGAGTTAGGTATCGTTCTTTTCATTAGATTCTAAGCTTTCTAAAGGTCTGTCTCTAAGCGCTGTTTGTTCTCTGAGCCGATCGTAATTGTAGCAGACAGCTGACGTGCATATTAGTAAACAGTAAACAGGTAAACTCGGACCGATGACTGATGTGTTTTATTATGTTTATCATTGTTTTAGTGTTAAAAATCAAAAGTACCGTAGTGATATACGTGGTGCATTATAAGAAGATTTAAGTGGTTTTGAAGTGCTGGTTGATGATCCTGAAGAAGTAGGTAGTGATATTGATGTAAATTATCAGCCAGATTCCTAGCTATGGTTAGGCTATGCATTCTTAGCTAAACGCTATGTACTGAAATCCGTTTTTAGCTCATAACTTATTTATTTGATAACTTACCTCGCTATATGATTATATATTTGTAATCCTCATTAAATTTAGAACAAAGTGGCTATTTTCAAATATTTATAGGCCCATAATTTATACAACTTCATTGAGCGCGAACTTATTTTTTTTTTTGAAAATTTTCGAAATTACATTTTTTTTTACCTAAAATTTTTTTTTTTTAAATGTTCCTTATGTTTTATATATAATATTGAAGCCCATGATTTTCCAAACAAAATGGTATATAGAACATTAGAATTAACATTGTTTTAAGCTTCTCAGATCCGTTTTAATAAAACCTTGCAAATGCGCCAAAAATAGGTGAACATTAAGGCCTAAACTATGGACCTTTGGAGGGTTAAAAACGTTATAAAGAAAAGTCCAGAAAGTTCAGAAATACCTATTTTTGAATAGGTTATTCCTTTCTGAAAAAATCTATATATAATATGTATGCTTTTTATACCATTTTATATGTTTTATGTGGTATTTACTAAATGCTTGCGCGGTGGTCAAAAAAACCTTACCAGTACGGGAAATTTTAATACGTCCATGTCACTGGCCCGGCCATGACGGAATTAGTACATAAGAATTATGCTAATATTTAGTACCTATTTCGTACTATTTAGTACCAACAAACAAAAAATTAGTACCCCACTCGGTACCGGATAACTAATTAATTTAGGATTCCGGGCCAGTGACATGCTGGCCCGGCCATTTTCGAATTTGATCCTAATATGTATACCATCATTTAGTACCTATTTCGTACTATTTTGTACCTCCATTAATATAATTTGTACCTCAAAGAAAACCAAGCTACGGGCCCGTTAACTGTACATGTCAATGACCCCTCAGCCCGGCCATATCGGAACCTATGGTTATAAGCTATACTACTATATAGTACTTATTTCGTACTATTTTGTACCTCCATTAATATAATTTGTACCTCAAAGAAAACCAAGCTACGGGCCCGTTAACTGTACAGGTCAATGACCCCTCAGCCCGGCCATATCGGAACCTGTAGTTATAAGCTATGCTACTATTTAGTACCTTGTTCGTACTTTTTTGTACCTTTCGAGGTAAAAAAATTACCTCAAAGATAAACAAACTACTTATGTTACATATTGTATGTGTAATCATGTTATTGTTAGTGGTTAATTACCCCTCAGCCCGGCCATGTCACAGTTTCTAGTTACAGTGTATGTAAGGTATGCTATTATTTAGTACTCAATAATTAACAAGTGATGCAGTTATTTGGTGGTTATCTCCAACTATTTAGTTCTTCATATTAAACAATATGTAACTTACTCATACAACCCAAGTAATCAATGTGTCGAGGTTTAGGCTATTTTGGTGCGAGGGTACTGTGGTGATTTTTTTATTTCATTCAACATTAAGTTCACAACTTTGTTAATTTTTTCTTTCTTTTTTCTTAATTAATTTATGTTGTAAAACTTAACGAGCTGTTGGCCCGTCCTACGTACGGGAATTTAGTAGTCAACTAAAACTGAAGTAATATCAATATTTCTAGAATGTAGAATGTTAGCGTCGGCTGCTAGACTTTTTACAATTTTAAACTTATCTTCTAAAAAACTGAAACCCTAAACTAAAATTATGGCTTCAACATTCCCTAGTTTTCAAAATTATTTGTCTTTCAGTTTTTTTTTGTAGTTTTTTTAGTAGGCCTAGTTATTTTAGAAGTACAAATTATATTAATGGAGGTACAAAATAGTACGAAATAAGTACTAAATCATGGTGTCTACTAAACCTGGTTTGAAAAATTCAAGGAGTTTTCCAGGAGAATTCAAGACAAATTCCTGAATTTTAAGGAGCTACTATCGGAACCCGTTTAACTAATCGCAACCCGCTAATAAATGAAAATGATTATTATTAGGCTATTATTATTATTAATAATGATTATTATTATTTGAAACAAAACATTTCCAAAGAATAATATTTTTAACATAATAAAACAGTATAACTGGTAGGTAAGGCGACACCAGTTATCATCTCCCGCGATTGTGGGAATATCAGTGAGCATATCTTGCAGTTTCTTCAACACCAGCGACAAAACGTCACACCGTCAACGGTCACGGCAACACCCGTATGCATATTTTGCGGTTTCGGCAACACCGATAATCGTCTACCGCGATCGCGGCAATAGCCGTGGGGAAATCTCGCGGGTTCGGCGACACCGATAATCGTCTCCCGTGATCGCGGCAACACCCGTGAGCATATCTTGCGGTTTCGGCAACACCGATAATCGTTTCCCGCGATCGCGGCAACACCCGTAGGCATCTCACGTGGTTTCGGCAACAGCGATAATCGTCTCTCGCGATCGCGGCAATACCCGTGAGCATATCTTGCGGTTTCGGAGACACCGATAATCGTCTCCCGCGATCGCGGCAACTCCCGTAGGCATATCTCGCACTTTCGGTGACACCAATAATCGTCTCTCGCGATCGCGGCAATACTCGTGAGCATATCTTGCAGTTTTAGCAACACCGATACTAGCATCCCGCCATCGCGGCAACGCCCGTAGGCATATCTCGCACTTTCGGCGACACCGATAATCGTCTCCCGCGATCGCGGCAATACCCGTGAGCATATCTTGCGGTTTTAGCAACACCGATAATCGTTTCCCGCGATCGCGGCAACACCCGTAGGTATCTCACGTGGTTTGGGCGACACCGATAATCGTCTCTCGCGATCGCGGCAATACTCGTGAGCATGTCTTGCATTTTAGCAACACCGATAATCGTTTCCCGCGATCGCGGCAACGCCCGTAAGCATCTCACGTGGTTACGGCGACACCAATAATCGTCTCCCGCGATCGCGGCAATACCCGTGAGCATATCTTGCGGTTTTAGCAACACCGATAATCGTTTCCCGCGATCGCGGCAACACCCGTAGGCATCTCACGTGGTTTCGGCGACACCGATAATCGTCTCTCGCGATCGCGGCAATACCCGTTAGCATATCTTGCGGTTTGGGCGACACCGATAATCGTCTCTCGCGATCGCGGCAATACTCGTGAGCATATCTTGCATTTTAGCAACACCGATAATCGTTTCCCGCGATCGCGGCAACACCCGTAGGCATCTCACGTGGTTCCGGCGACACCGATAATCGTCTCTCGCGATCGCGGCAATACCCGTAAGCATATCTTGCGGTTTGGGCGACACCGATAATCGTCTCTCGCGATCGCGGCAATACTCGTGAGCATATCTTGCATTTTAGCAACACCGATAATCGTTTCCCGCGATCGCGGCAACGCCCGTAGGCATCTCACGTGGTTACGGCGACACCGATAATCGTCTCCCGCGATCGCGGCAATACCCGTGAGCATATCTTGCGGTTTTAGCAACACCGATAATCGTTTCCCGCGATCGCGGCAACACCCGTAGGCATCTCACGTGGTTTCGGCGACACCGATAATCGTCTCTCGCGATCGCGGCAATACTCGTGAGCATATCTTGCGGTTTTAGCAACACCGATAATCGTTTCCCGCCATCGCGGCAACGCCCGTAGGCATCTCACGTGGTTTCGGCGACACTAATAATCGTCTCTCGCGATCGCGGCAATACCCGTGAGCCTATCTTGCGGTTTTAGCAACACCGATAATCGTTTCCCGCGATCGCGGCAACACCCGTAGGCATCTCACGTGGTTTCGGCGACACCGATAATCGTCTCTCGCGATCGCGGCAATACTCGTGAGCATATCTTGCGGTTTTAGCAACACCGATAATCGTTTCCCGCGATCGTCGCCCGTGTGCATCTCACGTGGTTTCGGCGACACCGATAATCGTCTCTCGCGATCGCGGCAATACTCGTGAGCATATCTTGCGGTTTCGGCAACACCGATAATCGTTTCCCGCGATCGTGGCAACAAAAGCGGTAGTGTTTCGGTTAGGCGACGATTCCGATGACCGGGCTGTGGATTCCCGGAGGTTTGGGTGGATTCCTGGAGTTTTCCAGGACATTTCAAGGTAAGATAAAATTCCCGGAGGTTTCCCGGTTTTCCCGAATTTCCCGGAGAGTAGACACCATGTAAATAGTAGTATAGCTTATAACCATAGCTTCCGATATGGCCGGGCTGAGGGGCCATGGATCTGTACAGTTAACGGGCCCGTAGCTTGGTTTTCTTTGAGGTACAAATTATTTTAATGGGGTACAAAATAGTACGAAATAGGTACTAAATAGTAGTATAGCTTATAACCATAGGTTCCGATATGGCCGGGGTGAGGGGTCATTGACCTGTACAGGTAATGGGCCCGTAGCTTGGTTTTCTTTGAGGTACAAATTATATTAATGGAGGTACAAAATAGTACGAAATAAGTACTAAATAGTAGTATATTTTATAACCATAGGTTACGATATGGCCGGGCTGAGAGGTCATTGACCTGTACAGTTAACGGGCCCGTAGCTTGGTTTTCTTTGAGGTACAAATTGTATTAATGGAGGTACAAAATAGTACGAAATAGGTACTAAATGATGGTATACATATTAGGATCAAATTCGAAAATGGCCGGGCCAGCATGTCACTGGCCCGGAATCCTAAATTAATTAGTTATCCGGTACCGAGTGGGGTACTAATTTTTTGTTTGTTGGTACTAAATAGTACGAAATAGGTACTAAATATTAGCATAATTCTTATGTACTAATTCCGTCATGGCCGGGCCAGTGACATGGACGTAATTTTAATGACCAGTTGGAGGGTTAAAATAGTGACAACATTACAATTAACTTAAAATTCAATAACAGGTAATGGAATTGAAAGGCAAACAAAAAAGTCTTAGGAAATACCAGTTATTGGCCTAGGCCTATCACTGAAAGGGTTATGGGCTATTTCAATGTTAGTTATGGGGTAAGTAGGCTAACTTATATGAGTAGCCTACGCCGAGTAAGACGTCGACACCCACTGGCTTTTATATCCTAAGTAACTTACGAATAAAACTAGAATTCATACCTTGTCCAGTCTCTTCCTCCAAAGCTTGTCTAAGTCTGTCTACTAGAACAGCCTTAACACCTTTATTATCAAGCCCTCTTGCCGATAATTCGGCGCGCAATTCTACAACTTTAAGTTTGGCAGGATCCATTGGAATGTATTTATAAATCACGACACCACAACTGAGCTACGTATAGTATTTATCATTTGCACTCTTTCCACTAGTTTATACCAATTGTCTAGATGTAAGTTAAATTCAAAATAATCACACAACGATGCGGCAAAACCTGGATATAACTCCACAAAATGGCCGACTTGCAGAAATGGAATAAATTATAAACTCCCACAATGCAACCTCAACATTACGTGATTGGCTGTGGATATTGGATAGGCAGTGGCTATTCGCACGTCAGACGTGCGCCACTACCCCACACGTCTGCTCCAAATGACGTCACACTATGTTCCTAATCTAGTAACTGTTACAGCTGTTTTGGAACAGGCTGCACACAAAGATATCCTAGTATTAGGAATGGTAACGGTAGTGCCTCATTTTAGCCAAAATGGATGTAATCAACTTCGCAAAGAGAAAGGTAAACGAGTTCAACAGAGCCAAAGAGGTTATAAGCAATCAGAAATACACATTAGAAGATTCACGACCTTCTCACCGCAGTATTTCACCTTCCTTTTTTTGAACTTTTGGAACAGTTACACGGAACTGTTTGGAATAGATTTGTTAAAACCGTTACATTACAAACAAAGATTTCCATTCCATTTCCTTTTTAGGCGTTCATTTTGTTTTTCGTGGATCTCTGTCTTTAACCTCCATTTTGTCAAGTGATTGGAAACTTTATCTCAAATCGATGGTGTAATTTCAAGTTAAAGAGTTACTGGATCAGTATGTCTGATATTAATACAAAAAAGTTTGAATGTTCATTTTGTGACAAACCCTTTTGCTAGTAAATTTAATTTAACGCGCCATACACGTAATGTGCATGATTGTTGTTGTAGTGAACAATCTGACTGTTCAAACAACCCGAAAAGGCTTATTTGCCCAGAGGCCCAGAGGGTGAGTGCTCCGAAACGGCACACGGAAGATTTCTCAGGTGCCGTTTGACGTCACTTTGAGGGAACACTAATACCGCAACGATACGATTTTCAGCCATCGGCCTCTGTGGTGCACTAGATAGCGTTGCGGGCTGATAATCCGAACGACCCGGGTTCGAATCCCGCCGGTGGCACTGACTTTTTATCAACAATTTTTTCATACCAGCAAGTTTGGTTGGTTTGGTTAGGTTATGACAGTTTAATTTTATAATAAAAAAAAATTATAAAATTGAATTTTAGACAATTATAATTTTATTTTATGAACAAAACTATTTTTTAGATTAGTAAACCTTTATTCGATTTTTCCATTATCAGCACGTTTGGTTAGTTTGGTTAGGTTATGACAGTTTAATTTAATAATAAAAAATTATAAAATTGTCTGTTTCTTCAGACGCAGCAGTTAGTGACGTCAAACGGCACCTGAGAAATCTTCCGTGTGCCCCACCGGTGATTGCTCTCATCAATTTTCGTGGTTTGAAAACTTGATCCAGCATCTGGAAGAAGCCCATGCCATTGAAATAACAGTTGGGGAGCTGAATTTTGAAACAGAAGAAGGTAAGTTAAATTTATTATAATTATGAACTTCACAATACTGTATCCAAAATATAACTATAAATATAATAATAAAACTTTTGATTTTAATTTGTATGTGCTTTTTCATTGTGACTCCTGCTCCATCAACAATACCTTATACCTTATATAACCTTTCTCATTGTTAGCAAATTTAACAAAACTGTGCAATTTCTTTGAATAGTTTTCCTTAATATGCTATTATATCATTGTCTTTTAAGAATAAGCCGGTTTTCGTGATGTAATGCAAGAATAATTAAATAAACGAAACCAGTTAACTAACTTACAGGTTATGTCCATGTCTATAAAAGACTTGTTATTATTATGAGGAGGAGGAAAAAAGGTATATCATAATAATTACATTTTTATGCAGGAAAAATAATAAAGTTGAGAAGGAACGGAGCTATTTGTAATATAACGGTTTCGCCTAACCTATTCTATACTTTTTGTCACAGTTGTATTGAACATTATCCCAAACAGTTCCGTGTAACTGTTCCAAAGGTTCTAAAAAAAGGGAGGTGAAATACTGCGGTGAGAAGGTCGTGAAGATTCAATATAAGAATCTTAAAAAACTTAAGCCTAGGCCTGATGTTAGGAGAGCACTTTTTCACCTCAAATTATTTGACGAATATCGAAACTGGAAAATCGATACTTTTACCGCTCGATTGTTTAAGAGTAATCGAATCGGAATCGGAGTAAACTTTATTGGTTTGACTGAGACTGACTTTTAGAAGTTTTACAAACTCAATGGCTTTAATTTTAACTTTCAATAGGCTACTACATTTTAAAATATGAGTTAAACCTTTTAAGTGGTGGGCCTCTTATTAAAGAGACCCCTTGAGCTGAATAAATTGATACTAAATAAGTTACTGTTACATTCAATTCAATACTCTTGAGTAGAAACTAAAATCATATCGACCTCCAGACAAAAAATAAGATTAATGAAGGAATCAGGAATAAAATTTCTAAGAACTGTGAGCAAGGTCATACAATTCTCCAGACAAAAAATAAGATTAATAAAGGAATCAGGAATAAAATTTCTAAGAACTGTGAGCAAGGTCATAATTTTGTAATTTTTAATTCGTCATTAAGCTTTAAAATTAGTCTTAAGAGTTAGAAAAGAGTAAATTACACTCCCTCTCAGGAAGGAGGAATTTTGGCATTTTTTACAAGAGCTGGTTGATACTAACAATAATAATACAAATTAGGTAATAGAAATGGCCTCCATCTGATGATATTCAGTTTTGATTAAAACAAATTCTGGTCAATGAACATAACCTTAGCAATAAGCTTTTCAACTGTTGACATTGAATTTTATTCCCATTACTACCTACTGATAAATAGAAACTTAAGAGTTTGTTATTAACAAATTTATGTTTTCTCTTAAAAAATTGACATTACGCCTCTAGGCGCTACAGTTCTCTCCTAATGATCTACCAAACTGTCAAAACTGTCAAAACTGTCGTCAAGTCAAAGGAGAACGGGAATGGATAGAGTGTGGAGTGGCCGAGTGGGAGTGGACTATCGATATCGCGATGTACTAAATTCTAAAAACAATCGAGCTGCAAAAGTATCGATTTTCCAGTTTCGATATTCGTCAACTAACTTGAGGTGAAAAAGTGCTCACCCTGATGTTAGCCTACTTGACCAATCACAGGCTGGGCCTATAAAAGGTAGTGCAATTTTGGTAGGCCTACGTTGGCCTAGATAGCCCAGAAGTAGGATAGGCATTAGGGGAGAGTGGGGCACATTTGAAACTTTTTTAACTTTAATTTTTATTAGGTGAATTTATGTGTTTTTAGTCGTAACATAATTTTTGCTTTAATTTAGTTATTTTTTAAACCCTCCAAGTTAACATGTTATTCTGCAATATCTGTTTTCACAAAGGTATGCAATTTCCCACTGTACCCCACTGGTGGGGTACTTTTGAATAAGAAGTGGGGTACAATTGAACGCACTAATTAAGTAAAATGCAAATTTTTATTTTACATAAATTGTTATGCATGTGAGTTGATAAAAACAGTTTTTATTTCTATTGGAACTAATTATTTAATGTCAATCCATAATATGTCAAATTATCATCTTATGTGGTTTTTAAAACCTTTTCTGGCTCGATCGATTGTTCTTGAACAATCAATCCATAACTGTATGTATTCGTCATTTTCCTTTCTTGAAATAAATTCATCTAACGCTTCAAAATCACAAAATGTTAAAGGGACCTCCATCTTGATCTTCAAATAAGTAGAAAGTAGTAAGTCATTCAAAATGAGTAACTGAACCTGAACGTTCCCTTTGCATTATTTTGTAATACTGTAACTGTAACTGAATACTGGAGCTCGAACGGGAACGGACTGTGGAGCATTTTGACGTGCGAATAGTCACTCCGTATTGGGCCAAGCTCAGTGATGGATCTGTATGACAAAAAAAACGACGTGACTACCAATAGTCCAGTAAATAGAGACAAAAATAGGGGGGTTAACTTACAAACGGTCCGGTAAGTCTAAATTTTTTATATGTTGTCTAGGATGGTAAGTAGGTGTTAACCCTTTGATTCACAGTGGTATTATCAGGATACCACTTGTAAAATAATTTTTACTGCATTGATGCATACTGGTATTGTGGAAATACCATACCAGGGGCCTAGTCAGTGCTGTAACCTAGCGTATTTTGGAGGAACTAGTAGCTTCTAGATTAATTTAGTATTAAAGTTGAAGTTTCAAAGCGTCGTTGCATGCTACAGGCTACAGGCTGTTATGCAGAGGTTTTGACTGTCTTGTATACCCTTCTATTACATATAACAAAGTAAGATATATGTTTTTATGTTGAATTAGACACTATGTAATTGTTATATTGCGTCAAAAACACTGTTTTTGTTCAAACTGAAAGTTTATTTTGCCAAATATAGGTGGTATACCTACAATACCACTATGCTACTAACACTAGACATATTTTGTTGTTGCCTTACTAAGCTAAAATATAATTTCAAGCATATTTTGTGATAACTTTCGTTATTTTTTTTAGGTAACTCAATCATATAAATTTTACTTACTATATTTTAAATATTTATTTATTATTCTCAGATATCCAAAAGACATGACTGAAGACATCTTACTAACAGAAATTCTAAATGACGGTTGCTAAGATGAAATAGGTTTATCAGATAATTGACCAGATGACAGTAGTCTCTCTTCAGCAAATATACTCATCTTCATTGATGAAAATACATAATTTATTTTTATCATTATAAATCACCTATTGCGTTTGGAATCATAACCCAGGTGAAGCAATTCCGCATCTCCGTCACGAATGGCTTACACTCAAAATCGACAAAAGGCAAAGGAAAGGCTAAATTAAATTTGATCAAACATAAATTTAAAATGCCAGTAGAAAAGAGGCTCAAGGAGAACGTTCACATGCCCATAATATCAACATGGACGAGATGCAACTTATGCAGAACAAAAGAGAAAAAGATTCGCTCATACTGGGAATGTAACGAGCGCAAAGTGTGCTTATGCTAGACAGACAAAAAATGGTTTTTATGAGTTTCACAACTGAACTAAGATAAAGATTAATCTTGAATCTTAAGATTGGAGAATACGATGTTGTACAATGATTCTCTGGAAACTTATTATTTTATAACAGACCTTCAAATGTATTCAGTATTGTCATACAAATGTATTTACGAGTACTAATATCTTGAGCTAATTTACTATTTTTCACATAGATTAGATAAGTAATCTTTTTATTACAATACATGAACAGGTAAATAATTGTTTCTTATCTGTAACATATTGGTAGGTTTTACGTTTCAAGGAAGGTTTTTAATATTTTATATGCACATTAGACTACGCACTGATACACAGTGGTATATATAGAATACCACCTCGTTTTTTATTAATAAAAATTATAAAAACAAAATTAAATTTTTTAAATTATTTTTCCTGAGCTCTGACACGGTTAAGGTTACCAAAAAACATCAATTCAGTAAAAATTGAAATAAAAAAATTTTCCTGTGCATCAAAGGGTTAAAACCGCAAAATGCACAATTCTACCCCCTCCGCGCCCGCCGCCATATTGAAAAATCTAAAAAATCTGTACTTTCTAGAGATTTTCGCCTATATCTCCGTTTTGGTGCGTTTTAGGGAAAAATATGTAATTGCAATGTTGTAGACAATTAAATTTCCTATATTATAAGCATAACAATTTGGTTCTAAGACCTATGAATACGAAAATATTTAAATTATTTTACAATAAAACGTAATTTTTTTTTATTTTGCCAAATCTCTTTCTTTAGATCGCTGTAATTCAGTAATGAAATCAAGAATCAAGAATCTTTATTGCCTTTGATCCATACATAAAATATACAGACATTGGCATAGTCAATAAATTAAATAAATAAATACATTACATTCTAACAATAATTGAGTGAAAATTTAAAAACGTACGTTTTCAGGAAAAGCACTTTGCAAATTCTTTTCCCCTTTTTTCAAAACTTTTATTATTTTTTTTATTTCATTAACATTTGAAGTTTCATAAAATGTCCATGGTAACGCAATATCTTTGGTAGTTTCTTTTTAAAAGAGCATCTTTAGTGGAAAAACACAAAATCCTGTCACGACCATAACGGACGTTTAAATGAATATTAAAAATAGTTAATATTATTTTTATAACTATGTTTTGCTATAAACTAATTTACTTTTATGACCATTATACAATAAAAAGGTCACTGAGCTTTTGGTATATTTGGTCTTTCTAGAAAAAAATAAAAACACTCAAAAAATTGAAAAAAAGCCAATAAAATCTTTTTAAGTTTGCATAACTCCGAAAAAACTTACCTGAGACCCGAAAAATCGTTATGTGTGTATAGAGGTGTGCTTCTTTTGTGTATAAAACATTGAAATATGACGATATTTTAATTTTTGAAATTTTTATGATAGAAATCATAAACGTGATGGTCAGGGACAAGCGGTACGGTCGTGAATTGTCTGGAATAATCTAAATCTTTCTAAACAATCCTTCAATTATCCTGTTAGTTATAATAAAAATATGTGTTTCAATTGAACTAAACTGTTCAATTTACAATTATATTAAAGTTATTGTCACGACCAAACACTCTATAATCCATAAGGCTGGATTGGTCGTGAAAAAAACCGCGATGGTCGTGAAACTTTGGTCGTGAAATTACGTGTTATTTGGCTCTGTTCTGGCGGTAGCCCTTCACCTCATGTTCGAGGATACAAAGTGGACTTCTAGGTTAATCTATCAATTGAAATATCTTATAAACAAAAATTAACACCATGACTACTTCATCGAATGACTACGTACGGTCATGGACACACCAAAATTACAAAAAACACAATCTTTCCTTTATTAATCTTGTAATTCTTCCTTTCAACTCGAAACGACCGGCACTACAATCCTGACGTACACCCCGAACTAGTCTCTAAACCCAACTGACTCCATCGACGCCAGGCTTGCCACTGTCGTGCTCCAAAGTTGAAAATTTTTCCCAAATGGTCGTGACGCCCAATCGAGGGACAGACTTATTTTGTCATGGTAGTCAGTTTGTAATGACAATAAAATTATAATATGCTCCTTTTTTGTAAGTTTAATAACCATTGATAACATAAAAATATGGCTTTATATATTTCGGCATGAATAATTAGTCTAAAAACAGCGTGAAAGTTGGAAAATGTACCCTAGGGACACGTTATGGTCGTGAATTTCGAGACTTTAAAAATACGAAAAAAATACCTAGAACCTATTTAAAACCAAATAAATGTGTGTAACATGTTGCCCCCGTCCCAAAAAATATTAAAACACATAATAATAAACTACAAATCTAGTATCTACGAAGTAAAAGGCCAGGGACATGAAAACGTACGTTTTTAAATTTTCACTCAATTACAAATGTTAAATTAACAGTAACGGTACATTGAGGTGGTGAACAATAATAACAATAACAGTCAATAACATGAATTAAATCTTAAAATCAATAGTAACAGGACATGATAAAAAATGTTCTATTTTATAAAAAGGATTGGCAATAAGCCACTCAGATATTTTAATTTTAAATTGTTTCATAGTCACAAATCGGGCAGTGTCAGGCAGTTTATTGAAAAATCTCACGTAGTTAATTTTAAAGCAGTTTCCTGTTTTTGCTAAGCGGTGCTGGGGAAGGTCAAATTTGTTTTTTCCTCTTGTGTTGTGGCTATGGAATGTTTTTCTATTATTGAAATCTGTAATATGTAGTTTGGTATAAATGAGAATGTGGTAAATGTAAAGATTAATAACAGTCATTACTTTGAGTTTTATAAAAAGTGGTTTACAATGTTCAGTGTCACTTGTTCTAAATATTGTTCTAATGATATTTTTCTGTGTTGTAAGTATGTCATACACAAAACCTGAATGACCCCAAAGAGTAATGCCATACGAAAGATGGGACTGACAAAAAGCATAGTAAGCCACCCTTAGATATTCAAAACTCACAAAATCCCTAAGCTTCCACATGAGATAAGAAACTCTTGAAATTTTTCTGTTCACATACTCAACATGAGATAACAAGTAACAAATATTCTAGGATAACAAGTATCCCAATCACATGTATAGAGCATTTAATTACCTACAAAATGCTTCTATTCTTTAGGCCAACCGTTTGATGTGGGGCTGAAAAACAAACAAAATGAATTAAAAGAATGGGTCTATTTGTACGCTTTTGTGACCTAAAAATTAACAAATTAACTTTCTGTTTTCGGTTTGATTTTCAGTTAGTGAAACCACTACAGTAATAGTGCAATGCTCATGATGCAGGTACTATATTCCTCCCTTAAATATACACTGGTGAGAGGAAGTGTTAAATTTAAAACAACCCACCAACAGAGCAAGTAAATTTTTAAAGATTCATTTATTTAAACAAAATAAGATAAATACGTAATGTCAATGTTGTAGACGGTTAAATATCCTAATATATTATGCATATACATATATATATATATATATATATATATGTAATATATTATGCAATTTTTTAACTATAACAAATCAAACATTCTGTTATTTTGCAAAATTTCTTACTTTAGAATTAAGTCATGGCCTGGAATGTGTGGTAAACCCAGGTAATTGGGATGATTTTGGAGTTTTGATTTGGTATGTCAGTTTTGACCCTGCAGGTGGTAGTAGTTGGCGGCCAACGTCAGAACTCCTACTGTTCAGTCAAGTTAAGTTGTCTTTTTGTTTTTATTATTTTAAATGTCTTTGTTCCTAACAGTCTGTAATTCACATAACATGAACATAATATGTTAGTTTCTATTGTTGCATTAATTCATCACGAATCACCTCTAATACAAACATTGTTTCTCGTTTAAACTTATAGATAATTTGAATAGTTTACTTTTAGTAGTGCGTCTGCAGTATTAGTAAAGGTAAGTACTCTTTGTGCAGATTATTTCATAAGATTTATGCTAAACTAATTATATTTCTGAATCTAAGTTTTGTGAGTTGGTTAGGCCTCACATTGTTTAACCGCATGTGTATAGCGAAACAATCAGAAGAAGATCTGCAGAACTACCTATCGTATGAACTGGCACCATTCCCTATGTCTTAGTTATTTAGTTTATTTTAATTCTATTAGCCATTAGTTTACTTATTTATTAAACATTTGTTATTACAGTATTTGATCTTATTTTGTTTAAATAAATGAATCTTTAAAAATTTACTTCCTGTGTTGGTGGGTTGTTTTAACACCTCCTCTCACCAGTGTATATTTAAGGAAGGAATATAGTACCTGCATCATGAGCATTGCTCTGTTACATGTAGTAAGTACAGTAAGTATGGTTTCATAAAAAAAATTGCATAATATATATATACATAATATATTAGGATATTTAACCGTCTACAACATTGACATTATGTATTTATCTTATTAGCGAATTTCCCTATAGGGAAGTAGCTATTACCGTAGGTCTCATGGTAAGACCTAAGCCCGGGACCGATTTACTTTTTCATTTAGATGTCCCCAGAGGCCAAAAACACCATTCGTTCAAATTTTTATATATCTATATATAGATATATATATATATATATATATATATATATATGTGTCCATCCGCACGATAACTTGAGTAATTTTTGTCCGATTTTGATCAAATTTGGTTTGAAGGTGTAAGGCGGGATTAACTTGAATGAGTTCGCGAACCAGCATGATCGGACTATGGGAACGGGGGTTTATGGGGGGTTTTATGGGGTAAAAATAGGTTTTTCCCATTTTTGACCCTAAAAACACAAAATTTCACAATTTCTTTTTAAACCATTTTGTAGAGCTTAAAAAAACAAATAATTTAGTATATTGAAGCGTTATTATGCGCCTAATTGTTACGGAGAAAATTCCAAAAAATTGTAATTTTAAAATTCCCATGTTATTCTTATGAAGAATAAGTCAACTGTTGTTGTTTGCTTATTTGTGAACATATTTTGATCAAATTTGGAAAATTCATTAATTTCTTACTAAACCACAGTACCTTTTAATATTTTACATAAAAAAAAACTTTTTACCCCCCCCCCTGTTGCAGCAAACCTAAGTACTCATTAAACTAATTCTGTTTAAATTGGGAATAAATGTGATATTTTTAAGGAGACATTTTAGTTTAAATCCAATCAGGCAAATGGAAATTCGCTAAGTCTGCAGGTCTGCTGCGGCGGGGGTATTTTGTTTAAATAAATGAATCTTTAAAAATTTACTTGCTCTTTTGGTGGGTTGTTTTAAATTTAACACTTCCTCTCATCAGTGTATATTTAAGGGAGGAATTTACTGTACCGTAGTGGTTTCATTAACTGAAAATCAGACCGAAAACAGAAAGTTATTTTGTTAACTTTTAGGTCACAAAAGCGTACAAATTGACCCATTCTTTTAATTTATTTTGTTTGTTTTTCAGCCCCACATCAAACGGTTGGCCTAAAGAATAGAAGCATTTTGTAGGTAATTAAATGCTCTATACATGTGATTGGGATACTTGTTATCCTAGAATCTTTCTTTACTGAATTACAGCGATCTAAAGAAAGAGATTTGGCAAAATAAAAAAAAAATACTTTTTATTGTAATATAATTTAAATATTTTCGTATTCATAAGTCTTAGAACCAACTTGTTATACTTATATTATAGGAAATTTAATTGTCTACAACATTGCAATTACATATTTTTCGCTAAAACGCACCAAAACGGAGATATAGGCGAAAATCTCTAGAAAGTACCGATTTTTTAGATTTTTCAATATGGCGGCGGGCGCGGAGGGGGTAGAATTGTGCATTTTGCGGTTTTAACACCTACTTACCATCCTAGACAACATATAACAAATTTAGACTTACCGGACCGTTTGTAAGTTAACATACCTCTATTCACTGGACTACAATAGTTATTTGTGTAACTAGTGGTGAAAGTGGCACTTTGCTGCACACGAGAGCAATGTTTACGCACGAGCCGCAGGCGAGTGTGGAATGATCTCGAGTGCAGCAAAGGCCTTTTTCACTCGTGTTACACATTATATTTTTCCTACAGTCACTATAAAGCATATAAATAATTAGTCTTTCAAACACTATGCAACACGTTTTTAGGTTCAGCTGGCAACACAAATGGTGCCCTAGAGAAAGTAGTACCCGCGGTCCATATCACTCCGCTATTTTTCCTCGGCAAGAAATGTGCTCCGCGTTTTGAGAATATAGTTCCGTATGTTTTTGTAATTTGAAGTGGTTTCCGCGCCTAAAAAAATGCTTAAAAGGTATTTTCTTGTTTATTAAGATCGTAGGAAGGTTTTAAAAACGTTTAAAAGAAAAGTCCAGAAATACCGAAACTATAAACACGAAATGACAGGTTAAATCGTAGTTATAATAGTCAATCAGCTGCTCATAGTATAATTATCTTTAAGTGTTGCCAACCTATTTCCAAGCGTACACGGATTACGTGCATAATGGAACCACGCTGTTTTGTGTTGTTTCGTTGGAATCCTGATGTGCGGCAAAGTATAAACCGTACGGCAAAGTATAAACCGTACGGCAAAGTATAAATATGCAGCAATTAGCAGCTTTCTGTACTATAAACAGTACAAGGAAGCCAACTTTGTCGGGTGACTGTAGGAAAAGAGTATGTGACGCTTCAGAAACGGATGTGTTGTGTCATTGCATAGATTAAAATTTTACTTCCTTGCCGTATTCAATATCGATGGTTGGTTATAATGTACAGCGCACAGCACTTCCGTTCCTTTCCATTTTCCGTCATTCGTGGTTATAAAAAATATATATAGCTAAAAAAATATAGCTAGGTGTACCACCCAACACGAACACGGGTTAGCGAGTTTCAATTCCAGAGATAGCAAATCCCATAGACTTGTTTGAGACACACGCTAAACTTAACAATCCTTAGCAGATTATAATCTCAACTATAAAACATTACTCTAAAATTAATCATTAATCATTAACCTATAATCTTAAATTATGTAACAAAACTTAAAGCATCAGAGTACTAATGTTAGGTAGAGGTTGAGGGCAAGATTTTACAAATCAAGTACGGTATCACATATCAGTCATCGTAAACAGAGAAATAATTCAATCCGAGTGCAAGGCAAAACATTGTTTTGAGTCCATTAGTCCAACCTTAATCATTTCTTAAATTGCGTACAAAATAATAGCCATACAAAGCTCATGAATTATCATAAAACCAGCATTACCGTCAGTCACGAGATACAAAGAACTACAGTTTAACCAGTGAGAGAAAACACCCGAGGCGAAGTCCCAAAGATGGGTTTAAAAGGTGATCTCTGGGTGTCAGGGGTACTTGACCATTTTGGGATTAATAAACGCTTCGGTCTTCCCCCTCGGCACAGCCACGGCCGCAGTTAAAGGTCGCCGTGGCACAGCCAACTCCCCACCCTGTCATTGTAGTATTGTAGTGTGTAGTTATATAGAACAAAAAAAGAACATCTGGGAGCTAGTCACAGAATATGCTGGCTAAGATCCATGCCCCATGTGCTTCCAAATTTTCAATGTTTACAATTTGGAAGAATATGTAAATATATCAATTAAGGTAAACTGTAAATACCGGTACTTTAATTTGACCGTTTTTTTTTAAAGAGAGCAGAGGGAGGCACAGGTTTTGCTCTTATTGAGAGATTCTAAATTTTTAGGATTATGGGAATAGTAACATCTGATTATTTACAGTTAAAAGGGTTTGGTTATGTATTAACAGAATATATTAAATAGATTTAATATATTCACACAAAGAACATAATACTTGCTGTATTGTTCATACAATTTGTAAAGCAAACTTAAAATAGGTAGGTTCGAAGTTCCAACATTCGTGGGTACGAAGTTAACAAGGCCGGCAGTTTGGCGAAGGCCATTAGTACACAGTGGCGCTTCTAGGACCTTGTCAATTGGAGGGCTACTGGGTCCATACCCCAAGAAAGCACGGAGATCTTCCACAGATGGGGTGACTTTCTAAAGCCTTAAGCCACTTGTATTGTCCATACCTCTCTGTCCAAAAACCTCAGTTACTTTTGTACTTTTACTACTTTTTAACGAATTACCCATATAGGGAATTTACTTGTTTATGGATATATGTTGATAAAATTTGGCAAATTTATTTATTTCATCCTATACTATTGAGGAATGGTCAAAAAACACTTTTTACCTTTCCCGTAGCAGCAAACCTAAGCACTCGTTAAATCTAATGTTATTTAAATTGGGAATAAATATGTCTTATTCATGGAAATATTTTAGTAATAATGTAATCAGACAAGTAGAAATTCTGCAGGTTTCAAGGTAGAAGTCTGCAGGTTTGCTGCGGTGGGGGTATTTTCAAAAACAATGTTTAGTGTAGCTGAGGCTTAAGTATAAAATTCCCAAAATATTTCATGTTTTAAACTAAATTAATTACAGTAATGTGTTTGTAATTTACCAATTAGGTCTGACTGGAGTATAGAAAGTGATCAAAATTGATAACCTCTTACCATTTTTAAATAATATTTGATATTTTACGTGGAAATAATACACTGAAAGTGTAAATTGATCTTTAGGGCCTTCCATTATCAATGTGCAAAAAAACACAAATCATACTAATACAAAATTAATTACACTATTTAAAGAGTAAAACTAAACACTTCCTTTCCTTGTTAAAAAATCTTGGCAATGCCTTGGTTATAACACATTATATAACGTTCCTGCTTATAAGAAGGGATGATACGTTCTCTCCTTGAAATGGCATTAGATCTTGTAAATATTAAAAAATGTGAAAGTTTGTCTGTTTTTATTTCTTACGCTGTTTGATGGTTATACCACCACAGGCAAAGACGCGGGTACAAGCTAGTGTCACTAAAAAAGCACAAGGGTGACATTTGACAATGACCACAAAATGATTTACAAACAATGCAAAGGTTTATTAATAGGAGAGACAGACATTGAGATACAATTTAATTACTCATATCGTCTAGATATTATAGTCAAAAATTTATTCTAAGGATCACATACTCTAAATTTATCATTTACTCTAAAGAAAATTTATGAAATCATTGCCAAGTTGAGATATTGTTTGAGTTTTGTGAATCACTTCTCCAAGGGTAGGCACCAACGATCGCAGATCTTCTTCTTTTTTCTGATGTGTGGCTGCAAGAGTTTCCAGTTCTTCTACTCGTCTGTTAAGATCAGGCAGCACATCTTGCAGCATTTTCATTTCTTGCAGAAGTTCAACTTTAAAAGCTTTTGCCTGGAATATGGGAACATAGCTGAGTTACGGATACCAATTATTAGAACATATATATGATGTGGAAAGCGTAAAGGACCTCTTGGTGGCGATGCAAAATTTTCAGTACGGCCAAAACAAGTAATTCAGGTCAAAAATATCAAAATTTGTTTTATTATCGATTGTTATACCTCATTTAACATAGAACAGGACAGTATCGGTTAAAATATCGAATTGAAGATGTGGTTGAAATTTGAAATAAATAATTTTTCTATTATTTTAGGGTTATTTTCAGGATTTGTGATTTACTATTTGGTTATATAACTAGAAGACCAGTTATTGTTTATGATTATATCGTTTATTTTGTTAAAATGAGGTTTTAAATTACTGAAATAACAAGAAACAAATTGTAAACAAAACACAAAGGAGTATGTTTTATCCATGGTAAAACATACCTACTTTTATAAAACATGGCAAAATACAACTTTTTAATCTTATAAAGCTACTGCTAATTTTTTATTTTATTTTATCACTACAAAGTTTACTAAAATTTACCCTCAATTTACCCTAACAAAGTTTACCCTCTTTAGTCGCTGGAACAAGTCCTCCAAAAGATTGTCCATTTCTTTTTCCTCCTCAGACGTGTACTGTATCCTCTGCGTTTCGTCTTCAGGGAGTAACACATGCGGGGGAATGTGCAACAGCTCTCTCAACTGGGCCTGCAATTGACTCCTAACTAAACGCAATTCATATCAAATGCAGTTTTTAGAGTTACTTATCAGAACTACTAAAGAGTCTTGATAACCATTAAACATTTCTGTGGATCTCTTGTCCAGATAGGTTGGGACTGGAACAAAAAAGTCTGAACCATCAGAAAAAAAGGATGAATATGTTTCAAAGTCATAAGTATTAAATATGGAAAACAACAGAATTGTATCAAACAAATAATGGGACACAGGTAGAAAAAAGCATGATACACTGTACCAAACATAATTTTACAAATAGCTTAATACTTGTTCATGTGGCTAAACAGACAAAGTGATGGTTGTTTGGTGTTGAGTGTGTCATATGATACACTAGTGGTTGTAGGAGCCAAACAGATCCGAACAAGGGAGAGTCAATTGTAGTGTTTTATCGTAATTGGTGTTTCATTTACAATTGTTAGATTGTTCAAAGGTATATTTTAGCTCAATGTTCACCTTTGGAAAATACAACCGAGGAAGTTAGAGCCAGTTAAACAAAGTCATCCATCAGCCTAACCCACTGCTGGTAATCTCTACAAGCTTAATATACTAAAACTAGAACTAAAAGAGATTGGTAGATGAACTGGATGAGGATCTTCATTAAGCCTAGTCCTTACATGACTGAGTCGGCCGACTGTGCGCCAACAGTCGGCGGACAGTATCTTAACACAGTTTCGGATACAAGTTTTCGATGTGTTTTGCGTCCACACTAGCCAGCCAGTGTTTCTATGTTTGTTGGTATGGCGACCATGGAGAACGTAATTATATCCTCTGCGGGCTTCATATTTCTTAAACATGGGGCTAATAAACCTAGGAATAGACAACGATGGACCCAACATTTTCGCGAGCAAGGTCCGTACTATGGTCACAATCTTCTATCAGACCTTCAGATTAGGTGAAGGATATAGGAACTTCACGAGGTTGACTTCTAAAGATTTTGAAGTTTTGCTAGGCTGGAACACACCTAAAGCCTAAGATTTCACACTTCAATTCAATAAAATTTCATATAATAATATAAATTATTGAAACTGATTCAAAAACTTTCAATAAACTCAATCCAGCTCCGTTAACACCGCCCAAAAATTGTAATATTACCGCTTTGCAGTCCAACTAAATGGGCTGAATGTTGAACACCTTCGGCTTGTATCCAGTCTCCCGTCTCCAGACACGTACACACATGCAGACTTGACACAAAAGTCTTGTATCTTGTCTCCGTGTTTCCCATTTGAATGGGAAACAGAAAACACTGTATTTTGTCTCCAGAAACACCGAAATTTGTCTGCCAACAGCCGGAAGACAGTCAGCCGACTTACTGGAGACTTCGCTGGAGACAAATGGCAACACTACAGCTGACAATCGGCCGACAATGTTTCCGCAGACAAATCGCCATGTGTGGACGAGGCTTTAGAGACTAGAAGTTGAAAGATGGAGATTACGGGCTGATACAAAATAAATGTGAATATCTCTTAAATGACTCTACAAGAGCAGAGGGTAATAAGAATTATTGTTACATTTGTCATAGTTCTTCTAGATCTAAGTCGCCAGGCATCACTCTTTAGGTACCATAACTACCTACTGTAAAATAAGCTATGGAATCAAGTCACAAGTAGTTGTTAAACATACGCCAAAAATGTTTTAGTTCTACATCCTCTTTTGTTTAATACTTACTTTTAGCATACCGAGAGATGATTCGGCATTGTTCATATACTGTTTGACCAGGTTATTCTTGATTCCTTCAATCAGTGCTCTTTCTGCAATGTCATCTTCAGGGCATTTTTTCTTCAAGCTTGATGCCATTGCACTAGTGAGGCGTTCAACCTCTTCATGAACAAGCATCTTGACTGGAAACATCATTTTAAACATAATTTGAATCTAAAACTGAAAGTTTTTGGTTTGGTTGGAGAAATGACTTCACAGATCTAACTTTGGCTCTTAAAAATTCTTCTATTTTGTAAAAAAAAGCCAAATGTCTCAATCATTGTTTAAAATTTTTTATAAATTATCTTCAACAAGTTGATCATTTCACACTATATCTATACATTCCTGTCATAAACCATCTCATTTTAACTTTGTATAGTTAACTTAATATTTCTCATTGGCAGTAGCAAATGCCAAATTATCTTACAAACAATTTTAGTTTTTTTAAACCAAAAAAGTAAGAGCTTTCACCCTGACTTGTCTAACCTCAAAGTTATGCCCCATTTTTTTGTCCTGTTTTTTTTTTACGTTAGGCACAAGCTCTAGATTGTTTTCATATTTCTTCTGGCTAGGCCTAGAGGTTGTGACATTATAACTTAGATCAAATCCATTGGTGATTTGGCAGAGTTTAAACTCGGGACCTTAGGGACCAAAGTCCCTGGCTCTACCACTAGACCAGCTCGCTTCCCACAACTTAGACCCCATAAGACAACTGGGTACCTTGGTATTATCCGGAGGCCACATATTTTAGAGGGATTTTATTTACCGGAGACCAAAAATAACTACAGAATTTGAAAGAACATACTTTAATTGACTTACTGTCCAAATCTGACATGATTACGATTAGGGGCATATGATTTCTGCCTCCCAGAAGGCAGCGATGTCGGCGAGGATTGAGTTGAATGTGTCGCCGTCGCTAAACTCTACCAAGTAGGTATACAGCGCGCAGGCGGCAGTTATGTTAGGATGAGTTATCATGAATATGTTTGTAGGACTTTCCTCGTTTCGTTATGAATTGAACGATACCAGATGAATCATACTTTCTCCAAATACCCTAGATACAGGCGGTCACAGGTGATGCGCATGCTCCGGTCAAAGACCTAACCTGGGCCTACTTAGAGGGGATACCTGGTATCGTTTTATTCATAACGAAACAAGGAAAGTTCTACAAACATATTTATGATAACCCAACCTAACATAACCGCCGCAGCGTGGTGTATAGGAGTGGCCTCCGGATAATACCAAAGTACTGACAACTGTTTGTGATAGATCATTCGCAGTGATAGCTAGTCACCTTCGGAACTTTCAACCCCACCCTATCCTACAGGCTATGACATCTAGAGAACCGTTTCTGTAATGGTAAGAAAAGAGTCCTCATTTTTGCCTATTTACACAAAGTATTAGATCATAAAAAATTACATTTTTTATAATCAGAATTTTAAGGTACCTACCTACCTAGCCTTGTCTAATTTATTTAGTAACTTAACTAACTTATTATTTAGTAGCTTTGTACTTACAGGCGTGTATAAAATGTTCTACGGTAAAACCAAACAGTTGAGAGTCATACTCTGATTCTCTTATATTTTCTATGTCCACCATTTTCATTAATCTTCAGTTAATTGCCAGGGAAGGAAAATGAATGTCACCTGGGCTGAAACAAACAGACAAAGTTAACTTATAAAGGTGTCTACCAGATGATGTAACTAAGTTCAGTGACCTAAGTGGGCAGAGGGGACGTTTCAGATAGATAACAATTTTGGCATACGGTAATTAGGTAACTTACTAATCACATTGGTTAAGTAGGAGTTTCGGAAACTCATATTTTACAAATCAAGCACTGCTTTTCAGTGACTTGAACATGAGATAGTCGGGCATAGGCTACAGTATTTTTTGCCGTAACGATTTTGAGCTTGTTGTCTGCTCCAAAATATATTCGCTCTCTGATTCTGCACTTAACTTATTAATTTAACCATTGCTTGCAGCAAGGAATGGCAAAACCGGTTCAATTCCCAGCACATCCACAACACTTTTAATGAAAAACAATGCGTTCAATTCAAAAGTTTAATTTGCCATACAGTATTCAATCCAATACTTAGGCTACAATATTTCGAATGAAATATTTTAATGGATGTAAAAGAAAATGTCAAGCGATAAGTTATTAGCTTAATAAGATAGGCCTAGCCTAAGAACAAAATGGCTAATTAACCTTGTAGGCCTACAGCTAGGCCTATTTGTTTATTGAATCCATACATGTAAGTTAGGCCTAATTTTAGCACATAACCAAAAATTATGGGGGGATGGAAAGTAGGCATGATAGGCAGGCCTATAAGTTAAGAAACATTATGGTAGAAAAGGAAAATAGGCTAGGAGACCTACTAACTTTTCTATAATTATGTAATTAAAATACTCAAACTTGAGCCTGACAAAGCCTAGCATAGATCTTTTGGTCATTATGTTATCACTTAAGCAAGGAAAGAGCTAGGCCTAGCCTATAATCTATCCAACTAAGAGACTTATTTTGCTTTCTTGAGTCATGGTGGAAGGTATGTGAGTATTTGTGAGTTGTGTATACATCTATACTTATTTAATGCGCAAGCAGGATTTTTGTGACAATTACTCCTCCGAAACTACTGAACCGATTGACATGTTTTTGGTCTCATTGGAAAGAGCGTAGCGTGAAGTTGTGCAGGAAACTTTCTTTTTAGGGAAATAATTAGAGAGTGAGGCCCTGGGGCCCTTTAAAGTTTCGTATTTCTCCATAAGATTAACATGGGAAACAAAAATTGTTATGAAACTCCAGCTGTTGTCAGAAATTAAAAGTGAGAAGAAGAACATATGTTGTAAACCGTTAATAAGTTTGCTAATTTAACAGTTTGCTACAAACATTTACTGACTTGGTTGAAATGAAATGTTTACTATTTGAATTTGGGTTGGCGTAAATATTACAATGGAAAAAAGTGAGAGAGCCTGAATAAATTGATATCTTAAAAAAGAAAACTGAATTAACTTACCACTGTGCTGCATTTCTTATTAATCATTGAAAGAGCCCATTTGCAAACTATGGAACCGTAGGAAAGTCATAGAACACCACCAAGGAGAAGAAATAGAAATGTTTTTTTTTATATTTATAATGTTATTATGGGTAACCTAATGCGGCTACGAGTAAGGCTATTTGTAGAAAACGCTAAAAAATAAGATCAGCTTTTAAAAAAGTGATAAGATATTTACAAGAAATTGTGATTATATCAATATGTTATGTACCTGCATCATGAGTATTTCCAAAATCTTTGAGTTGAATTTTTTAAAGTCATCAGAAATTATGACTGTTATTTGTTTTAAAATAACGCCTTTAATAATTAGCAATTGCTCGAATTCGAGCAACAGGGACACTAGTAAGTTATTATTCTGTGTGAGATAGGCTTAGACTAGACTAGGCCTGGACTAAATTTAGCATCATAGGACTGGAAATACAATCTAGCTATGTTTTCACTTAGAAAAGAAGTCGCCGTAAGATTCATTGAGAAATTGATCACTTAAAGAACTCTAAATACATTTATTTTTATTTTAGTTATTACATACCTTTTCCTTTTCCCAAAAAGAATACCTTAATAGAAATAGAAACACAAACCAAAAGAAATCAGTACGATTTTCATAGTAAGTTGTTATATTCGTATTCGTCTCGTCCTCGTCTCCGTCTGTTTGTTTTGGTTCTTTTTCTTTAGTTTCTTTTTGATTTTGTTTTGACAGACAATACTACCGACTACCGAGTGGCGACCGACCTCGAAATGCATTGTACATTAGTTTAGGCGCGAAAGTTCTTGCTGGATTTTATCTCAAGACAGGGAGTTAAATAGCTGTGGGTGCTATGCAGCTATTCTGTTAGTTCTGTATGTTGTAATCTGATATACCATTGATTACTCTGTTCTACCCCACATAGGTTTATCATTATGGATCGACTATGGAATTGAATTGGGACAAATTTTCTATTCAAGTAAAATTTAAATAGTTTCTTTCAGAGTGTGCTACTCCACAGAGATGTAAGACACAAATGATACAAGCTTAAGTGACAACCGTACGCTTTTACCACTCTCATGTTGGAGCGGAAATGTACATGTAATGAGCTAGGACTGTCTATTTTATTTTAACATTTATTTATGTGTCTCTTTGCTTATTTTAGCCCCTAAAGTTTTATATAGGCCCATGCCCAACTTGCCCACATGACTATATCAACAGTATCGGGGGGAGCTAGCTGTTCTGGTTAGTCCCTGAGGTCCTGGGTTTGCCTAGCATCCTAGGTGAAAAAATCATTATGAATATATTTCAATTACTATTGTATAAAAACCAGAATTATTAGTTTATTAGTATAGTATGTTCATCATACACTTGACTCTGTACATTTACATTGTACAGTACTATCAATATATGAATTAATTGTATATCTCCATTGACCTGGCCTATTGTATGACATGTATACTTAGCAATAAACTATTTGAATTTGAAGGAAGAGCCCGATTGGAGATGGTCATATTGCATCTTTGTACAGCAGTTTATCGCATATATAGGGTCTTCCTACAGCATGAGCGAGCGCTGTAGTCACAGAGAGCAGCTGAGGCTCATTTACTTCTTTATGGCTGCTCTCTTTGGATTTTCATCTCCATTAGTTTTTAGTACTATGACACAAGATTCTACAGTTACAATTTTTTAAAGGCTGGCGGCCTGTTTCAACCTTGCATTTGTCCGTCCACATAGACTATTTGCCCGTGCGTGGAACCATAGACTAACCTACACAAGAAGACTTCTCATCCCATTGTAAATTTTGAAGCACGTTTTTCGTGTCTAGTTCATGTACGTGACACAAAGGCGCTAGTGTCAATGAAACTTTGTTTCCATTATTTTAGGGTTAATTTCTTGATTTGTGCTTTACTGTTTGGTTATTTAACTAGGGGACAAGTTATTGTTTATGATTAGATCGTATTATTTGTTTAAACAAGGTTTTAAATGGCTGTAATAACGGGAAACAAATTGTAAACAAAACACGACCTCTACATAAACCGTACATGAACTAAAAATAAAATTGTCTTCAGCTGTTCCATAAGGATGAGAAATCTACTGTGGAACGTATAAAGCAAAGTAAGCGGTGAGCGTGAGCCGGTACCGTACAAAGGTGCTACATGGTTTGTGGCAGTGACCAGGATCCGAACCCACGACATTGCTGCTTTTTGGGTCCGAAGTCCGTGACGCTAACCTCAATAGTGTTACCAGCATATGGTTGAGAAGTAGAAGCTTATAAAATGGCGCAGTTTTAAACATATCTTGCTACCTTCTTGTATAAAGATGTATCAATCCATAGACCAATGTTTTTTTTTTATCTAAGACCTCAATCTTTGGAACTATTTACACTACACTGGAGTTTTAATTATTAGGCCTATTTGATTCTCCAACATTTTCAATGATTCTTTTTCAAAATTTAATGTAGAACTCGAAAATGACATCATCTACTCAAATCTGTTTGCAGGTAATTGATAAATTGCTGTGTGTTTAAAATCATTGTTATTTTAGAAGCCAATTTTTATTACACTTGAAACCTCTTATATACATCATCACACTTCATTAACTTTGTAATTACACAAACAAATTTTTGTAACACTGATGACCAGCCACCCTGTATGTACATTATAACAAAATTTGAACAATAAATAGTGTTTCTGGGGACATGAAAAAGTAAATCAGTTCCGAATGGTCTTACCGTAATTCCCTATAGGATAAATTGCTAATAACATATAGGTGCATAAATGTATGTTCTCCAGTAAAAAATATAACATATTTGTACAATAGTATTCAATGCAAAAGCAAATATGTTTTTTAGATTAATTCATTAAACTGAAAAATATTAAAATATATTATGAAGAACGCCTCAGATTGATAAGGAAGAACAATGTAAAAGAATAACATTTAAGAGGAGAGTAAAATATCCAGTATTATTGTAATGTTAGGATTTTAATTAAAACCAACAATTCTTTCACTTAAGTGGTAGTATGACCTATAAAACAAGTGTTGAGAAAATACAGGAAAATATCTTATATACAATGCCAACGATAATTATAATCTACAAATATAAAAGTGACTTTTACAAATTTTATTTTTAACTGACGGAAGACTGATTATTACAACTATTTAATTATTCTAAGCTCTAAGTTAGTTTTGTTTTGTTGTGCAGAATATCTCTTAATTTCCATTAAAGATGTTCACATTTGTATGTTACTTTCATTCCATAAGAGTATACTTTAAAAGTTCATTCTATAAAACATTAGTCAAGTTTTGGATTGACAACAGATATTGTGTTTTATACAAAAAATAATGGAAACAGCAACTCATATTATTGTAGACCTAAACATGTTTAGGGAATAACACTTATAAGAATTTTGGAGATAAATAAACAAACAATTTGCTGTAATACGGGGTGAGACAATGAAAGCGCCCCAATTTATAAATAGTACAAACTCAATACTATTTACCCTATACATATAAATAGCACATCAAAACCCCAAAACACAGCTTATCTTTTGTCATATTAACTTAACAAAGTCATTTTTTTCCATTTCTTGGAAACAAAATCCTTTAATTGAAGTCCTCTTGTCCTACTTGACATTCCTTTTCAGTCACTTGAAAACACCATCCAATACTCCTTCCAATATTTCTTTAGGAAGCACTTTAGTTTCTTGAAAATTCAAGAAAAATCTCTAGGGCAACTTTGAAATAAACTTAAATTTCAAGTAGCTTATAGGGAGAACCCCCAAAAAAAGCAAAGAGCCAACATAAAGCTTCCAACTAGGAAAGCATTCTGGCAAACCTCTTTGGACTTTGAGTTACTGTGACTCATACTCTTACAACATTTGCTGGTGCACAAAGAGTTTTGTCGCACCCCCGCCAGCGATTATTTTTATGTTTTAAGCTGTTACCCTAAATAGTTTAACCAAGTTCCTTATTGTTTTCCAATCTGGAACAGCGCCATATTGACCAAGTATGGGATATGTGGTCCAAACAATCTCTAGGTGTTTGCACAAGAACCACTTTTTTTACAAATAGGTTCCTGCTTCCTACATCAAAATCTCAGTGTTACAAGCCTCAGGCACAATGTTTACTAAAATTGCATAGTTTGATAGATGTTATAAGCACAGCTGTTCATTCATTGTTGCTTTACTTATAATGTGACAATAACGAAATAAAATCGGAGTGCTCTCACTGCCTCACCCTGTACAAAACTGTTTCAACCCCTATATACCAAACTAGGAACTAATTAAGTGTCTTGTTTTTGTTTAAGAATACAAAATTGATAAGAAAAACTTATACCAGTATCGTAACTTTGCGTTTCAGTAAGATAAATAATATGCAACAAAATTTGCATTTGTTTGTTACAGTTATTTTGAGATAATTTTTCTCTTAAACAAATTGTTGAAATGAGTATTTAATTTTTTTAATTTATGAAACAGAGGCAGTAGCGATAGGTTTTTTTTATAGTTTTTCAATAATCCTATAATTATCAACAAAAAAAGGTAATATGAGGTATAACAGTTTTAGTTGTAATAAGCAATATAAATAAATACAAATAATACAAAATATCAACACTACAGCTATAAATTGACATTAAGTAGGTTTTATAAATGCTACAGGTTAGTAAGTATAATAATAAAAAACATTTACAATTAAACTAATATTACTAAAAAACTAACTTTAAAATTAGGTAAGCTATACATAAAGGTGTGGTTGTAGAAAAATATTAATTCTTCGGAGTTATACAAATATCACACTGACCAGCAGTGTATCAAAAAGGGAGGTCTCTATGATTATTTAAAGACTATAAATGATAAATGATTAGACATAAGTAGACAAGAAGGTTTTGACCAAAATATGTTACCAGAAATATAAAATCCAACAGTGGCAAATTATGTATAAAAATAGAAGCTGACATGAACTACTCTTTATTAGGCATAGTATTCAATCATTGTACGAGTAAAAACAATAAATTCTTCGTACACTACTGTATGCTATAATATTTAGCTTTAAGAGGTGTAACGATTTTATTTAGCAGTTCATATTCACTTGTTTAATTTTTTAAATATTTTTGTTTGCTCTGCCATAAAGTTGGTTAAAGAAAATCAAATTTCATAAAACTTAGTGGTAAATTTAATTTTATGTTTTAAATCATTGATTGTTTTAAAATATGAAAAAAATATATAATCCTTTTTTATTACCAGCCATTATAAGTAAGTTCAAAGGACTTACAGTTACTCATACCACAAAGGAAAGGATGGTCAAATCAAATCAATGTAGTAATCTTATAAAACATATGGTTAATCTCTGTAAATTTTGATGAAATGCAGCATTTTTTTAATGCCATATTTCTTTGTGTCAACACAATGAGATGTTAACCATTAACATTAAGTTGAACCACATGGACGCAGCCTGTAAAATCTGTATCCGTTTCTTAGTCTATTTCGCTATCGAGCTCTCTCTACATCATGATTCTGATTGACCGCCACTGGCGCAGCCGCTGGTTGGTCTCCGCCTGTTCTTTCTGCCAATTGAATCCTTTTATTTTTTCCTGTAACAATGTACAACAATGGCATTGAAAACAGTTATTTACTTATTTCAGTTTCACCTAATGTTACTTATAGGACTTCAAAAGAACATGGATAGTTTCTAGATGGTACATGACTCTGTCCTAGTTCTTAAAAACAATAACATGTTTCTTTCACAATTAAAGATTTTCTCTCGGTATTCTCTAAGGATGTAACTTGAGATACTCACTTGCAAAGCGTACCATCATCACACCCCACCAAATACTCCAGCCCCATCCGACCAGACAGAATATGACGGTGAAGAGTTGCGACACGGACACAACCAGGTTGATGAGGAACGCTGTCAATCGAGACGGGTACGAGTCGTTCACTGAGAACCTCGGCTTGCCGAAACACATGCAGAACACTCCACTCAATAATGTGCCTATGATCAAATAAAAATATTAATACGATGATGTGCCTCCTTAAACGCAACAAGATTAGCATATTTTAGTGGTAGTGTATTTATACCTACTTTATTAAAAAATCTTATCAAAGAACTAAACTGCCTTTTTGAAACCAGTTGTATCCTAGGAAGGTTTAAAGGTTGTGGTAATAAGAAAATGAATTGGTATACAAACTATAGGTTGACATCTGTCATTAAAAACCTCCCCGTTGATATTTGACCTGATAACTGAACCGTCATCGGAGGTGGGTGTACGTATTTTGAGGTGGAAATAATAAGCAAGGTGATGTAGAATGGAGTGAGATCATGTGTATAGCTTTGTTACTGGATGACTAAGATCAGCTGTTTCATTAGCCAGGATAATTTAGTTAAAGCCAAATGATAGAAACAGCTGGGTCTAGTTTCAAACCATCAAAAAGGCTACTGACTTTTCTCAGGCTCGAACCATCAGCAACCTTTTGATTGTCAGGCAAACACTCTAACCACTCAGCTACTCAAACCATTCATCATGTAGCTGTAGTACAGATTTTCTTACTTTAGAAAACATGTCCTTTGAATAAATTCTTGGTTCCCAATAATGACTTCCTAATCATCGCTATATTTTATTGCACAGCTGGATTGCATTTATTAATTTATCATCATCAAATTACATTAATTTTCTCGACAGATGATTTGTTGGGCAAGGTTTTAACATCAGTTTTGCAACTCTCCTTCCACACAATATGGTTTTTGGGGAGCGAGCTGGCGTAGAGGTTAGAGCGCGGGACTTCAGTCCCTGAGGTCCCGGGTTCGATCCCCGCCAAGTCACCAATGGATTTTATCTAAGTGATAATGCCGCAACCCCTAGGTCTAGCCTGAAGTAATGTGAAAAACAATCCCAGGCTCGTGCCTAGCGTCCTTAGGACAAAAAAAAAAAAAAAAAAAAAATATGGTTTTTGCCGTAAACAATTTAACCTATAAATCGGACACTGTTTATGATTATTAATACTTAATACTTTTTTAAGAAATGGCGGCCATACAAAGTAGGTATTTTAGCCAAGTTTGAATGGAGATGAGTGTAGGATGAGTGGCGCGATCTTGTAGTCTTGTTAGTGACTAAGGCTGACATATTCCTTAGACACAGTTGTTAATTAATTATTGTGACACTATAAACACATTTATCTTGACGTACAGTTAGAGTTAGAAACCATGTAATGTAATAGAAACAGAAACATATAAACTGAGTAACATCGTACTGTTTTCAACCGGATGGCTAAATCCCTATAGTGTAAAATAAGCATAAAGAAGGCTTTCTTTTTGCTTATTTGAGATGTATTTGTTATATAAATTTATTACATCTAGTCCTCTCCATAGACAAATGTTTTATTCAGTTTGGTTATAGCACTACTAAACAAAGTGTTACGATGTTGTAGATATCGTACCTGTACCAGGCAGGAAGACATTGAGGATGCAGCACAGCCAGGCTAGAGGCACAGGCAGTACAGGCACGGCCCCTCGCATCATAGACTGGTGTTCTACTAAGGTAGGATCTAGCTTGGGGATCCCTTGCTGTAACAGTCGTATTGTTAGGTGGTCAAATTAGGTGTACAAATAATGTTTTTGATTGTTATGGTAGTTAAGTTGGATTTATTTGCATTTATACAAATTGCTGGACATATGTGTCAGGATTTGAGACAGCCAATTGCATTGTAAACAAATTCAAATTCCATACCCGATATGCACAACCACAACAGGTAGATTTTCATATTTTCATTTATGTGCGCCATTCTGAAAACATCCTAAACACACAACTACTAAATCGACACTTCGGTGATTCATCTGCCATTTGAGCCAAGTTTTGGTAAAGTCTAGTAGCGCAGTAGCCTCCAATCAAAACATGTTAATTATTTCGTCCCTTGTTTCGGACACCGTTTTTCAACAGATTTTCTTAAAACTTGGTAAAAATGTAGTTTAATAGTTATATTATTGCTTTTATAACTCAATAAATTGAAAATAAAAAAATAGTTTTATCAATGTTTAAAAGTTACTCAAGTTACGTTACTTTTAAGATTCTTTTGTATTGATTTTCTTGGATATATCATGTATGAGGGCTCTAGAATCAACATTAATCTGTAGAGGGAAATTTTTTAACATTAGATCTGGACACATTCCACACACAATAACACATTCCATCCGGAGCGAGGGAATCCCGACGCATGTTTTTAGTGTTTTTGCAGGGGTGAATAAGGCTCTTAACTGTAATTATATCACAAAGGCAAACTCTACGATGACTTTTGTTTCTCACATAATTTTAGCAATCAGAAAGCAGAGCTGGCCACAAAAAAAAGAACTAGTAATCTAACAATAAAAACTAAACAAAATCTCAATCTATAAATTTAGTATTTATACTCTCCCCTTTTCTTTTTGTAATATTAGCATAACTGGTGTAAAATACAGACACTCTTTGAAATTGTTTTGAATTTTGCAAGAGCGGGCCTCCAAAGGTACCCTGTGTGGCTGCACTTTTTGCACGTGCCTAAGGCCAGCTCTGTCTGGGAGTTCAGAACTAAGTGTTTCAGTTTTACGTTCTCACCGTAATGCTGGTCTGACTCTTGCGGACGCTGAGTCTGCTTTTTCTGCGGTCCAGCTGTGCAGGAGGGGTAGGACCGCAGCATCCCCCTGATCTGCAGCAACCAAACCTTGTACATCTGCAGCAAGCCCGCATTCTTTGACAGCAGGCTCGGTTGAGACAGAACAACGCCCTGGGAGGAAAACATCATAAGTAGAACAAAGTTTGATAGTAAGTTGTTTAAAGTTGAATAAAGCTTGGCAGAAAGTCGTTCAAGGTAAAAGGTTGAAAAGTTGACATTGAAAATTACCTAATTAAGACAACAGTGCAATTTGCACGGTGAATGTGAATACTGGATGAGTGTATGATGGAGTACGATCAGCTGTTTCTTCAGCTGATACATACCTGAAACATCCGCAGGAGCGATACTTGCAGCCGTCACAGCAGCCTCCCCCCTCGTCCCCCTCCTCCTCATCCCTCGGTGGTGGGGGTTGTCTCTTGCGACAACACGTGGACCAGCGGAAGCAGTTCAGGTGTGACAAGCAGTCTCGTAGTCTACTGCTATTGGAACAGTTAACATTATTATTATTAAGTTATTTGTACATTGTATCATAGATGAAACATACTCCCTTTTAGTAGATTTCTCATCCTTATGGAACAGCTGAAGCTAATTTTATCGTTAGTTCTGTCTGGTGCACTGTAGAGGTCGTGTTTGGATAACAATTTGTTTCTTCTTATTAAAGAAAAAAACCGTTTAACGTTTAACCAAATAAAACGATCTAATCATAAACAATAGCTCATACTCTAGTTACAACTGAACAATAAAGCAGGAATCATTAAAATAACCCTAAAATAATAGGCTACAACAAATAGCCAGGATAGATTATAGATTAGCCAGGAAGATTTTGCAAAATAATAGGAGCTAAATTTTGTCGACAGCGATCAGCGTCACCGGACATAAACTAGACAGGAAACCGAGCTTCAAAATTTACAATGGGATGAGAAGTCTACTTGTGTTGGTTAGTCTTTGATTGTATCATTTGAAATACATAATAGCTTTTGCAGTTGTATCTGTTATAATTGCTAAGGTAGTAATTTGCTACAGTTGGAAAAAATGTTTACCAATGGTTATCAAATGGAACAGGTACAATGCTGTGCCCAAATCCACACAGCTCCTCACACAGCTACACAGCTCTACACAGCTTGCTTTTCCTGCAGCTCCAATAAAGTTTAACATAAAAAAGAATTTTCAATTTTGTTCAAATGTCTTACTTATGAACCAAGAATCATCAAATTGTTTGATACTAGTGTTTGTACTTTAATGGTTGTAACATACTTCGCTATTTTTATCAATCAACTATGATTCCTTAATAACAATAACTATTTTAGTTGGAAATCTGGGATGTAACAGATTAATATGTGGGCTAATATAAAGTACTGGATGTAAAAAGAATGCAGGAATCACGTCTCAGTGAGAAGGATACGTTCACTTTATTGGTAAATGTTTGAAAAGAATCATATACTGTGCCTTAAAAATGTGTTTTGAGAAAAGCCAACACACTTAAAATGAATTTACCTTTGCCGAGCAGGCTTGGGTTTATTTTTGGTTTTAGTGTCAGTCTTTCCGCAGCAACTGCTGCAATTCATCTTCTTGCAGCAGTTTAGTTTGCTGCAGAGAGCTCCCAGTCCACGGCCCAGCCCGCTGCAGCAGTTTGGAGTTTTTATGCAGCAACAAACCTAAAGAGGATGCAGAGATTCAGTTTTATATATTTTTTTCTTCACTCTATTTTAGATGGTTTATAAGATGGAAATAACTATCACCACTTTACGTTGGCGCTTTTATACACAAGTAACAAATACGTCTAGCAAAACTTTTGATATGTATACACTAAACTGTAAACATATGCAAGACAATAGATATACAGTCCAACCAACGTATAGATTATTATTTTTAACTTGACCAACATTTTTTTTTTTTAAATCCAAGGCAGTTACAATTTAACATTTTTTTATATCTCTTATAACTTTCTAATAAAACAGCTGGCACACTTATATCAATCACCCTGTATGTTTAGAATATTGTATAGAAACTGATAATCTTTACAGTTGAATTTATATTTGTCAGGTTGGACAAACTGGTTACCTCAAGAATCAAAACACTATGAGTGGAATGGAATGCTGTATTCACCAAATAGAAGATGGTAATAATCATGGTGTAAAATCAGCTTCTGATTATACCTTCGGTAGGCTGTAACATTTAATTTAAAATTTGAAAAAAATCGGAACTTCAGTTTTAAGACTCTCTAAATGGTTTTAAACAGACTATCTTAAGGTTAAACAAATCCATGATAGTAGCTTAACCAAAGGAACTTTAAAACTGCTCGTTATGACAAGTGACAAGCTTGCTCAAGTGGAACATTTTTCAGTATTTTACCAGATCGATTTACCTTATCAGGTGTTCGGCAACACAGCTTGTCACACAGCCGACCACAGCATCCAGTCTTCTTGGGGGGTTGCAGCGGGAGCGAGGGGTCCAGGGGATGGACAGTGTTGTTGAGAGGAGACATGTCCGGAGTCCTAGAACACACAGAGTACATAAAAAATAAGTTGTCCTGAACCATACAAGTATGTAATTCGCAAAGTATGAAAATTATCTCATCTGACCATAATAGCATGAATACCTATGGAGCTAATAGGTTACGTAAAATAGAAGGCACCTAAAAGTGCCCAAAGTTAGAATCGGAGGTAAATACAGGTCTGTGTTAAACGCATAGAGTACAAAAGCTTGACCGCTGGAATACACAGATTGAAGCCGAGCCACCAATAACTTTTAAGATTGCTTTTCAACCATGCGACTATGCTGGATGGCATTGTCTCCTCATTTATTTAACTGCTATTAGAAATTTTGTTACGTTCTTGATACTATTTAACATCAATATTTTGTTAGTTTTTTATTTTAACAAAACTCTTTCGTTTCGATATCCTAACAAATGGTAATTAGAATAATATCACCGCTTTTAATCAAACTATGAGCTTCCAGATTTGAAACAAATTTTAACCATTTGACTAACCAGACAAGTTTAGGTTATGCCTAAACTTGATGTTGTCTATATATATGAATGGCAAATAAGATCTTACTGCTTTTGGTGGAGGGATATCTATATCTAGAGACATAGTTGTCCTATACTCTAAAGTCGTGTTTTCATGAAGATGGCAGGCAGGTCACCTGCCTTATTAACTTGAAAAACACTAGAGGCAGGTAACCTGCCCCGTGACCTACCTGCCTAATGGCCTTGTGTAAACTCAGAGACATATTTTTTCTTGGGGCATGCCTACTGTTTACTGTGGACTGTAGATTTAAGCTTCGAAGTCTATTGGTTCATTGCAATCATCCCATAGAAGATTTACATTGTCCTTAGCGGAATTTGAATCACTAGACAATTAATTGTGAGGCTAAATAAATCAAATTTCTTTTTCTTTTTTTGATAAAAAATATGTTATAAACCCCAACCTTTATGATGCAAGGAAATAATCTTAGTAGAAATTTTACACGTTGTTTTTAAGTACCTTTATAATGTGGATGTTTATAACTAAAGATTACAAAAACATAAAGAATATTTTAATATTTCACTGGCGTTAGTAACACTTTGGGGTTAAAACAAATAATCAAGTTGTGTAGCCGAGTTTTTAAGTGTTGCATGTTCTCTTGCATTGATCAAGTCTTTACTCCGAACATTGTAATTGTGTATGAATAAATGCATAAGTTCTTTGTATTGATTAAATGGGGAGGTGGTATTACCTAATGCATTTTAAAATGGCGTCAGTATTCACACGTATATTTTTATTAAAATTTATAATTGCTTATATGTTAGTTTGTTGTAAAGTTTTAATTTTTTGTTATCACACTGCCCTTGTAGTAGAACTTAATACTGAAAATTATTTAGCTAACCCTTATGAGGAGAAGTTATCTCTTTTCTTAGTAAAAAGTTAGATAAACTATATTGGTAATATGATTGGTGGAATTTAGTCTTTGAATTTCATTCTATTTCAATAAAATCAAAGCACTAGACAATTTTTGAGAGAACAATTTGAACTTTTAAACTGGAGCCTCTCTGTAGGTGTATAAGATACACTCTTTTGAGGTAGATAAATTTGAGGAGCAGATCTTACTTAAACTTTAGTGTGTAAAACTTTCAATCTATATCGTATATAGATCCTTTTAGATCAGCTAATGGACAGTGTCAACCAAAGCAAAATGTACTATGCTGTAAAGATTTTGTAACATTTACGCTCACATGAATCATCTGATATGGTTCCAAAGTAATTCCACAGATGGTTATTTAACAAGGGTTAAAAAAAAATAACGAATGTAATTTGAACAACTAAAATCTAGAGTCATAATAAGAGTTAAAATTATACATTTAAGTGATTTATGCTTTTGAATGTCTAGAAAAAAGGAAAAACTGTTAGTCTGCAATCTTGCTAAAAATTATAACGCATGTATTTTAAATTTTTGATGAGTTTAACCCTCTAGGAAGATAACATTTGTTAAATGTGAAATCAATGTTAAAAGTGTTTTTGTTAACCATAAGTACTAATGTTAACCTGTTTCTGTAACGTTTATTGAAATAATAACACAATAACTATACAGACAAGACTAAAATAGGGTTTATAAAATGTTATACTTTTTACGGCCTTTTTTTATGTGTAACATCCTAACCCTCTGCCATTCATTGAGTTTATCCTAAGCTCCAGAATGATAAAAAAAATCTGACCTAACTTTCAATACAAAAAAACATCACCCCCAAAAAATAACAAATCATTACACTGAATTTAAAGAAAGACAAGTTTTATCCCGCAGTACACACATACATACATGAAGGGGTAAAGAAAGTGTGGCGTAGGAAGTGTGGGGGGGGGGGAGATAAGATCAGCATAAAGTAGCACCTCAATACCTGTACAGTATGTAGATCATGGTACTGCAGTGGACAGTCCGCCCGACACAACTGCCCCTCGCACACTGCCGCGAGGTTTTCATTAGTTTTTGTGGTGTAATGATTTTCCACTTGTATTCCACGGTCATGCATGCTTTCTTACACGACACGACATTTTCCACTTCGGTCAGGCGATCTTATAATCACCCGCATTGCATTACGCCTTACGGTATTGACCCAAGGCTATTTCGGACTATTTGTGTTTTTTTTTAATTAGGGGAAAGTTGATTAGATAGATTATTTTGAATATGTCTGAGTTAAAATTGTAATACCTAAAATATTTTACGTTTTAATTGTATTTCAATTTTATTTAGAAACGCTTATCGTCTGAATTACCTCAGACAACATTCAAATACTATAAGTGAAACTTATGTAATTTGCATACACGATATAACTCTAACAATAGATTTTAAAAATTCAATTATGGTTTTGATTTGGGTAGGAAATGCTACCCAATGGATGTTAGACATGTGTGCTAACATCAACATAGTTTCAAAATCTGAACAAAACTAAATTGTCAATTACCGTACTAATAGGTATAGCTGAATTTTAAATACCTTTAAAATAAATTGCATTATATTTTCCATGCTAAATATTTAACACAAAAAAAATCATAGTGATTGGAGGTTTATGCTGTTCATCTTCATATTTGCACGATTTCGATTTGGTCCTAAAAGACACTACAATTTTAGTAACACAGAAGGTTTTAGTTTTTGGATTACAGTAGAGTTAAACATGTAGTTTTTTTGATAATTCTGTGTTCTGATTAAACAGGTTTGTTTTAAAGTAACTTTAACCTTGAGAATGTTTGCAACGTTATTTTTTTTATTTCAAAATAAAAAAATAAAACATGAGAATATGGAGTAAACAGTTTTGATTTATTTCAAGAAAATCTTGAATTAAAATACTACTCTAACTCAGTAGTTAAAAAACAATTATTTTTTCTTATCTTACACTGCTTAGTAAATAACACACCAGAAATCTGAGCAGCAACCAACTGAACACTGCTGAGATAAAAATTTTAATCATCTACTGTGGTACGAGTTTGAAACAAAATTAATTTCACATTCAATTACAGTTTCATAATTTTATTAGTTAGTCTCATTATTAGCATACATAGGTATAAATGTTAGATATAACTAATAATATCTTTTTAGCAGCTATCTTGCACCAATTATCCTCGATCATTGCTTTCAGCCAATCATTTTATTTTTAATAAAACTTTTTATATACATTTATTTATATCCTCTTCAATAGCTACTTTGCATCAACAATCTCCTCTTTAATAGCTGATGTAGATCAATATTCTCCTCTTAAATAGATCATTTATATCAATATTCCCTTCTTTAATAACTGATACACCAACTCCATGAATAACTTTTGGTTAATATAACTGATTGTGTCACTCCTCCAAAATAGATATTTTGTATCAATTATCTCCACTTATTTAGCTGATTTGTATAAATATTCTCCTCTTTAATAGCTGATTTGCATCAATATTCTCCTCTTTAATAGCTGATTTGCATCAATCTTCTTCCTTTTAATAGATACTTTGCAAAAATTATCTCCTCATAGTTAGCTATTTTTCTTAATTCACCTTAAATAACTACTTTACATCAATCTTCTTCCCAACGGCTAACTTCCATCAATAGTCTTCTCTTTATAACTACTTGCATAAACTCAAAACAGTACCTAATCTCCTTTTTACTAGCTAATTTGCATCAATCATCTCTTTCGCACAGCCCTACGTTTCCTTGACTCCCACGTTTTGTGTCTATTCTTCTACAATGACTACAATACCTACAATACAATATCCGGTGGTTGATTGACATTAAGCAATAGTCAGTCCCGACCTAAGTCACAGGAAATGTGCGCATTAAGACTACACGCCTACTGCGCCGCGCCGTTGGCAACAATGCTCGGAAACAGCCGCGTCACCCAATCATCGTTTTATCATTCGCAAAGAAAGTGTCCATTGTTGTCACACAATCAGCTGTTAACACAGCAACGACCAATCAAGCGTCGTGTCTAACAAGGAAATTAGTGGAAGTGATTAGAGATGTGTGATTGGGTTTTAAAGATTTTCATCATTAAAGCAATTCTGTGTTGCGATCTGTTTAGTTTGGATAATCCGATTGAGGTGGAAATACGTGTTTGTAGTGCAAAAATGAGGGATTTTTGGTTTGTTTTTCGCTATGAGGTTATACAAATTGGAGGAAATAATTGCCAAATTACACCAGAATTCAAGTTTGTTCCTAAGTACGCAATTTATAGAACAACAATCAACTGACAATAAATTGTTACAATAAAATCAAGAATGTAACTATGTAAGTATATTAACAGCTGATGATCTTAACGAAATACCGTACAGCTGTTGAACAATAAATACCTATCTGACATTGACATTGTTTACAATCAAAACACTTTTTTTAGCCCGTGAAACTGTTGGTTTGTTTTATTTGAAAAAAAAAAAACTAAGAGGAATATCTCTTGCCTAAATTATAAAATGATATTCAGCTACATTCACAATAGCTGAAAATTAAATTATAATTCTAAAAAACGAGTTTGGGTGTATATTACGTTGGCATAAAATCATAAAAAGTGAAGGACAATATTACTGGAATATATTGTCAACCATAAAAGTTTTTCAAAAAAGTCCTTTCCATCTAATAATTCATCAATTATTTTTAATCACGTCCATGTGAAAATGCATTCGTCACCTAAGGTTTTAATGTTTTTAACTAGAGATTCCCTGATAAAAATGAGACTACAACCAATATGTCTACAAATCTTAGGCTACAAAAACCTACTAATGTGTGGGTTGACAAAGTAAGTTTAGGGGGGGAAGTACAGGGATGAAAGGGGGGCAAACAGGTCACTGATAAGATCGGCCTTGAGGCGGCTGACCCCGTTAACCCCCCCCCCCTTGGGAGCTACGTCATAACGGTCTGGCAACCCCCCCCCCAAACAGACCCTTAAGGTCCTAAGCTTAAAATAAACCAGATGCAAAATTACGACTGAAGTATTGAGGACAGGTTTCGGTTTTGGGGTTGGGAACTTTGGTTTGTCTCTGACACAATAGAGCTATTTTTAAAGGTATAGGTATTTGTTACGTGTATTTGATTAACAATATGTAATTTTGAATACTTGTGTATCTTCTTTAAAGTCTTACTTCATAAGACAAAAGTTTTTCCAGCGAGAAGTTGGAAAATATGTTTACGCACACATGTGGATACAGCCTGTAGTGTGAGACTCCAACGGGTTTAAGACCCCTTTTACCCACTAAACACATCGTCTGAGCAAAGTGAGATTGTACAATAAAACCTTATAAATTTATAACTGTCAGAACAACGGTTATGTGATTAAAATATCAAATAGACCCCTTCAATACAGGCTAGCATTACAAGTATTAGAGTTGGCTTTTAATAGTGTTTTGATGCCTTTTTAATGTTGGCTAATGGCTACGTTTGAGTGTGGCTATTTTGACTAAATATTTCTTGTCAAACCACGAAAACGGGTATTTATGGGGGAGTATGAGGGGAAGCGAGTTACGCCCTAAACATAAAAATTTGCAGATTCTTTCTAAACCATTTTGTAGGGCTAAAATACAAATACGGTAATTTAGTTTGTTGAAATGTTGTTATGCGATCAATGGTTAGGGAATTAAAAAAAAACCTTTAGCCTAAATTACAAATTCCTATGCTTTGCCCGGTTGTTTTTGTTATATGTTGATCAAATTAGGGGAAAAAATAGTTTATTTTATACATATCTATGAAACTTTCACTAAAATACACCTTGTAGCAGCAAACCTATGAACTCGTTGATCCTAATGCTATTTGAATAGGGAATAAATCAGACAAGTTTAAGAAATATTCAATAAATCCTCAGGGGTTTGCTACGTCAGGGGTATTTTCACAATACAGGAAATGTGTAATAATATGAGTGATGGAGAAAAAAAATTAATTTAAGTTAATTTAATTCGTCCCTAGAAGACCTTATTCAATGTTGTTAATTTTAGCGTGATATAACATTTAAAGTTGCTAACACTCCTATTTTGATGGCCAAAACAATTTCTAAACCGAAGAAAGCTTCAGATTTTCTGTGTGATTCTTGTGGAAAATGTAGAATCAACGGTTATAGATCCTAGCGTCCGTATTAAAGGTTAAAATTAGGAATGCCTTCAACCCAAAAACTGTGTTTTGTACGGTCTAGCTTAACACTCACCTATACAGGTTATTTCATAGCATCGTACACACAATAGGTATTTGTGCAACTAGTGCGCAAAGTGAGCCTACGAATTTTTCGCCTACGGCTCGTGGGTAAGGATTTCTCTCGAGTGAGGCAATTGCACTTTGCACTCGAGTTGCACATTATATTTTTCCTACAGTTACCATAAAACAAATAAATTGGTAAAGAAACATGTCTTCACGTTGCAAATCTAGAGTGAGACAAAGTAATTCGAGTGAGACAATGTTAACATTGTCTCACTGATGAGCGAATTGGCCACTTTGCTTTCTCAAATCAGTGAGAGAACATGTACATTGTTAGGTAACTGTGGGAAAAGGCATTTTTTTACTGACAAAAAAATTATCACTCAACTAAAAATAATATAAGTAAAATACAAATAAATCTAATACCAACTACAAAAATTTTGTTCAGGCAATGTAAATTGATTTACGTATTTGTAAAATAATTATTTGTGGAAAACTGAAAGTTTAGTTCTTAAACAATAGTGCACAGTTTTTAAATGTGTTAGTAAAAATTTTATGATTTTTAAAAATAAATGTTTTGCAGGCGCCGTGCAAAAACTGCAGACAAAATGACTACAGTATCTAAATTGCGTTTCGACATCGAAGGCGCTTTCCTCAACACTGTTTACTTTCTCTTTCTTTGTCCTCAAATTATTTATTTCTTACTTTGACTTTGGACATTAGAATAGTTACCCCTCCTTGTGGACCTGCTGCTGAGCATTTTACTCAAATATAGATAGATAGGTCTTATGTAGAATGTCCTATTGTTAAACTTATGTTTTCTCTTATAGTTTTTCATACAATAAAAGATTAACAATTTGTTTGTGTACGCCAGGGGAATTTTTAGATGAGGTATTTAAACGATTTTAGGGAAAGAGACCCATATATCCAAACCCATATTTGTTGTGGATGTGCCGGGAATCGAACCTGACCCTCCCGCACCGAAGTCCAAGACGCTAACCACTAGACTAGTAACTAGCAACACACCTATTGAAGTGGACATCAAATATGTAATGTTTTACAGTATTTTACAGTAAGTTGCGTTTCAAGTATGGCATGATTAAAAAGTTACTGAAGAACAAAAGAGCATTTTACACCGGCACATTCTGACGTTGACTAAATTCGATGAATTTGTTTATTGCTATACGAGTGAAAATAACTGCTCCGTTGAAATATATAATGAAAACGATTAGAATAAACTTTACAACGTATCCTTCTAATGCAATGTTTGTGACAGGAATAATGGTTTGGCTGCGTTCATGCATAAACAACAATCATACAGCACTGAATAAGATGTGATTACATGACAACAACTAGTGGCAATTAAATAACAATAAGTGGCAATCAGTAGTTAAAAAAGTGCAGACAATCATACATGGTTATTTCTGTATACTAGAAGTTTAATCAGTGCTTTTTTGTGATGCAAACACATATTAAATGCCTTTTTTACAGCATATAAATTGAACCACCAGATTAATTAATTGCACTTTTAATTCTACAAAAAGTGTTGTTGATAATATAACCAGTTAGGTATTCTGAAAGATAATAAGTTTGAATTAAGATTGAGGTAGTATAAGATTACACAAATTTGAACATTTAAAGAGAGCAAATTTAATTATTTTCATTTTCTGCTCGTTTCCATGGACACCAGTCAGTAAAAGAATTTGCAATGAGTTTACTAATATAACGAAGTTCTTAAAACCCATGGACAGAACCCTAGGTAGACGTCGACACAGGAACCTTCCCAGGCATATGGAATACGATTTCCTACAGTTCCAGGAACTCCACTTTGGTTGGATGGCTTGGTTTTGCATGGAGGACAAACAAAATACATAAACCAAACCATGCCTACGTTTTATTATACACTCGTATGTATTACAGTTTGATTGTAAGGTAATATGAAAAGAGGGGAGAGTTCATCTCAGGATCACACACACACACGGCGAAAGTGATGATAAGTGGGTCGGAACGTCTCATCTCGCTTTCTGCGGTGGCGAATCAGAAAGCATGATGTGAATATGCGCACGCACACTCACATACACGTATATGCACCTCCTAACGACCAGCATCATGAATTGTCTGGTGGGAATAAGAAGGACAGTAAAATGTGGTGCATAATGGTAAAAATGTATTAAATAATTTTATTTTTTAAATCTAATATTTTCCCTCAGATAATTTGTCTGTTGCCTAGCTTTGTAGCCAATACCTGCTCAAACTTTTACATAATTTTATTGAGAAGCTATAAAATTGCTCCTTAAGTTATGCGCATTCACCTCATATGCCACTTAACAACTATTATACTTCGTATGAATTTAGCAATCCTTAGGGATTAGATAAAGATAATTTTAAGGCATGTCCTAAGTTTGTGTGTAAATGTTACTGAGATAAACTACAAGAGGTGCATGCGCAGGAAGTATAAGAAACATAAAATACCAAATTAAAGGTAGTAAGTAGTAGGTTATAGCCACGATCCTAACTACGTATGGGACCTCAATCAACCCAAGACAATAAAATGCAGATTTTTAGGAAGACCATAATAAGAGGTACAAATTCAGTAAGCATAAAAGGTATTCGGTAACGGGCTGGATAGTAAGTACCACTGGAGAGTAGGAAGCTATGGTTAAATAATCCTGACAGAATGTATCCAACGGTTAGATTTGTATACAGGTAAACTACAAAAGACGCAGGCGTAGGTAAAGTAATATATGTAGTAGACAGTTCCAGGTTAGATAGTAAGTAGTACAGGAAATAATAGGAAATTAAGTAGCAAGCCTTAGTCACTATCCTGACTACTTATAATATTTAATTTAACCTAAAGCTGTATTTATATTCAGGCACACTATATGTAACAGGTGCAGGTGTAATAGAATAAGTATTACAAAATTCCTTGATGTAGTAAGTAGTGTAGTAGATAGTATAAATATATTTTCATGATCCTGACTACTTTACCCTTAACACAATCTACTTAAAGATTGGTATCCAGGTCAATTGCAATAGGTGCAAGTGCAGTAAGTATAAACTGTCGACAACACCATGCTAGGTAGTAAATAGTACAGTAATTAGTAGCAAGTAAGTAGCAAGCTATGGTCATGACCATGACTACATGACTACATAAAACCATAGACTAAGGTTACTCTATGATAAAACCCCTTAACCTAGGGCTGTATTTGTATGACATTTTCCTGAGGTAAACTATAAAAGTGGTGCGGGTGCAGTTAGTATAAGTAGTAGACAATACCAGACTGTGTAGTAAGTAGTGCAGTAATTAGTAGCAAGTAGCAAGCTATGGTCATGGCCGTACCCCCTTAACCTAAGGTTGTATTTGTATGACATTTCCTGAAGTAAACTATAAAAGTGGTGCAGGTGTAGATAGTATAAGTAGTAGACAATACCAGACTGTGTAGTAAGTAGTGGTAGTTAGTAGACCAGACCGCGCGGCACGGAGCACGATACTACACTTGTAATGACCAGTGTATTGACCATCCGCATAATGCTCCTGGGGCATTACCATACCATCGGTGTATGCTTTGCTTTGTTGTCTACCTGTGTTTGGGTTTTGACCAATGGATTGGATACAATGAGTTGTAGCACAGTTTTTTTTGTTTTTTTAGAGTATGAACTAATTTTATCAATGCAAATTAAAAGAATTTCTTAGAAAGAGGGGAACGGAAGGGAGAGGGGAATAGTAGGTTATAAATTTTGTTCTATGGCGTAAACCGAGTTAAATGCATGCTGAATACAATAACAACAATATTTTGCAAACTTTGACAACCAAGCCAAGGCATTTCTTTCAGTTTTTCGCTTTGTTTAGTATTGAATTTCAAAAATTTAATCGAATATTTCTAAATCTCGTGTACTTAGAATAATAATAACTAGTGTACACGTTGCTCGAAATCGAGCAATTGCAAAGAAGTAAAGTAGTTATTTAAAAACAAATAAAAGTCATCATAATTTCTGATGAGTTTAAAAGACTCAACTCATAGATACGTACCTAACAGTTCCATATAATCAACATTTCTTATAAATAGTTTATCATTTTTCAAAAGCTGATCTGGTTTTTTAAATGTTTCCCACTTATGGCCGTATAAGTTGTCCATGTTGATCTTCGTCAATGATAATGTAGTCTGCATGGTTACCCATTGACATAAGTACCCATTGTCGCCAGTACGTTTACAAATTTCAGGCAATTTTTTAAAGCGATAATATTTTGTTTACATGACTAAGAACTACCTGATTTTCTGCATAACCTCTCTGTCGCAATTTTATTTGCATCAATTGGCATTCATTTGGCTAGTTACTGTTATATCGTAGATTAAATTTACCTGAAAAATGCAGAATTGTTAGGCCTAATGTCGTTCAGATGGATTTTGGTTTATCTTCAATGTGAATAATGCGAATCCTTCAATGAAAGTTTTAGGTTTCTTGGACGTAGTCACATTCTTTTGACTTTTATAAAAACATATATTTAATGATTAATGTCCTTGCCGTACCAGTTTAATTCAGACTTAGGGGGTTCCTTTGCCAATCATCATAAAGTTAAGTCCATGTTTCTACAAAATAGTAGCACTTCGGCTAACATCCTTATTCATTATTTGTGGGAATCTTCATATTGTAGCTGTAGGTGTTCTTCATTATAAAGGTTGATAACGATAGTAAATTGTTTTTAATCTCTATTTCTTCTACTTGGTGGCGTTATTTGACTTTGCTATGTTTCCATGATTAACAAATCGGTTCTTTAAATGATTTCTCAAGAAATACAGTACTATGTCAATTCATTTTTCTTATTTGGTAAAATATATCAAATTGTCCAGGCTTTCTCGATTTTTTTACATTGTAATTTGTACGAATGTAAATTAAAATAGTAAATATTTAATTTCAACAAAATCAGTAAATGTACCCAATGCGTTTCATTGAATTGAAAAATAATAATAACAACAATTAAATTTTACAGCTGATCAAAATGTAAACAATTATGTTCTTCATAAGGATAACATGGGAACTTTAACAGCCACTGAGGTAGAGCCCATGGCACTTTAAAAAAAATGTAAGGTCAGTTTGCAAATCTACGCGACACGCTCTTTCCAATGAGACTTCAATGGATAAAATCAGTTAAGAAATGGCGGAAGAGTTCAACCGACAAAGTTTCATGTAGCGTATTAATTATATAGATTATAGGAATTTAGTTATTTTTCAACTATTAGTTGCTTCCATTACTCCAATTATCCGATTTTGATGAAATTAGGTACAAAGGTACCTACAACTATAGGTACCTTAATACCTTAAGGTCGTTTCGAATACGACCTTCATTTAATCAAAGGTGTTCGTGAACCAGCATGATCGGACTACGGTGACGGGGATTTATGAGGGGTTTACGGGGTAAAACTAGGTATTTTCATTTTGTTTATCCTCAAAACAAAAATTTTTCAATTTCTTTCTAAACCAGTTTGTGTAACTTAAAAAATAAATAATTTATTATAGTGCGTTGTTATGGCTTTAATGGTTACGGAGTAAAAAACTGTAAATTTAAAATCACCAGGGGTTTTTTAATGGAGAGTTAGTAAACTGTTGTAGTATGCTTGTTTATTGATAAATTTATATACAATTTGAAATGTTTCTTTATTTTATACAAAACACATTTCATCGCCTTCCCTGGACGACGCCTAAGTAGGTTGTGCAAACCTAAGTAGGCCAACTCGTTTAACTTAATTTAGTTTGAATATGGAATAAATATGACATTTTAAAGGAAAGATTTCAGTGAAAATCTAATCAGGAAAGGAAATTTACATAGTATGCATGTTTTCTGTGGCAACAGTTATTGCTACACTAAGATGACTACGATTTTAAACAATTTCGGCTATATCTTAAAGCTGAAGAAAATTGACCAACATACGTTTGAACAACGTTTGAATTCTCTGGTTCCCTACAACACAAAAGTGTACTAATAACGATTTGTATATAATATTTATTGTACTTAGCATACTTAGATACACTAGGGAATGGGGATTTTTCATGAGAATTGTGAAATAAAAATATGAGAATCAAAAAAAAAAAAAAAATAGTATTTGGTAATTTGTATAGGGTAACATGTTTGACTTAGTTCGTTTGGATTTTTTCGTGTTTTTCAAAATTCTTACATACACAAATTTATATTTATAAAGCATATTTTTAAATCAAATCAAGTTTGTTTTAGTAAAGAAATGCATGTAAATTATTTTACATGCTGTAAAATATCTATTGAAAATACGAGCTGATCTGCCTTTAATATTTTAAAAGATAATACATTATTATAAATAATACTAGCTGACCCGGCGAACTTCGTATCGCCTAAGTTATAGGTTTCCCCTAAGACAGACCGATGGAAAGAAAGTACCGTTACGTTTAATTTTCAAGATGATCTCGTTCGCATCGCTCAATCACGTCCTGGTTGAAGTTCGTTCGCTACGCTCACTCACCTTTGGGTTGGAGCTCGTTCGCTACGCTCACTCACCTTTAGGTTGGAGCTCGTTCGCTGCGCTCACTTGCCTTCAGGTTAGCTCGTTCGCTACGCTCACTCGCCTCCAGGTTGAAGTTCGTTCGCTACGCTCACTCACCTTTTGGTTGCAAATTAGCTGTTGTCATAAATGTAAAAGAAATAATAGTGCTGCACCCTGTTGGTAATCCTTGTAACTTTAATGCTATTGAACATCATAGAACAGAACCAACTTGTTTAATTGAAACAGCTGTTAAGATTCATTAATTCCATTTCTCATAAGGTTAACATGGGAAACTCCAGAGCCACTGGGGCGGAGCCCTTTTAAGAATTTCGAAACGGGAAATAGTTTACGTCCGATTCGCATACCTACAGAATTTACACACCAAATTTCATAACGATCGGTGAAGTCGTTCCGGAGGAGTTTGCAGACAAACGCTGTGACACGAGAATTTTATATATTAGATATTAAAAAAAAATATTTGACACAAAATGTTTAAAGGTGAGACTATGAATCATACAGCTTATTTGCATTATCCCCCCCCCTCCCTCCCACTCTTCATTGAATAATCTCATCGCCCCGATCTTTTATCTTTGCTTGATCTGCACGCATCTACGTTTTTATAGACAAATATTATCTTCTATGTTAAAGTAAGGGAAGGAATCCTTCTTTCGTTTCGCTATTTACTTTCACTAACCAGCTTTGCTAGCATAGTTAGTGTTTTCTCCATGTCCCACTTCCATTTCCCCATATGTTATTGCTGCAAGTCATCTCTGTACTTATCTTTCTCCACAGTTTTAGATTTCTCCTGGTGTAAAAGATGAAATATCGCAAAATCCTCTCTTCGCATACCCTGTTAAGGAGTTTCAGTCGTTTATTTGATATCTCTATCCAAAGAAAGTTCATTTACACTTACAACATTGCAAACAAAAATAACTTGATATTTTAAAATGAGATTAGCTACTACGAGGAGTACATAAATATTTTCTACCATCTTATTCTTATGGATAATAGATTCAGTAAGATTGCTTTTTTATGAATATAATATCCTCATAAAACGTTTACCTGACAACAAACAAATTTATCTGATTGGAATCTATCTAAATCTTAATTTATCTAAGATGAAGCTTAAACGTTAACTGAATATTGTGTAACTAGTGTGCTAAGGGGCATTTTGCTGTACACGAGATAAATGATTACGCAAGCAAGTTTGGAAAGTTTCTCGAGTGCAGCAAAGGCACTTTGCACTCGTGTTCCACATTATATGTTTCCTACAGTTACTATAAAGCATAGAAATAATTAGTATTTCAAACAGTATACAACACGTTTTAAATTAGATTAAATCTTTAACTATTAATACAACAACTAGACATTCCATCCCCATGTTAAAAATGTAGCCATGTTTTTAATAAACATTTTTTCTTAGTTGATGTCCACCTACAGATTGCGCTGATCTAAATTACTGATTTCTGCTAATCAGCAGAAATCGGTGGCTTTTACCAAGTCAAACTGATGGAATGACTTATTATGAGCTATAGCAACTGTTGTGACCCAGCAACTATGTCAGTAACAAAAAATAAGGTACAAAATAGAGTTTTAGACACTAGCGCAATCTGTGACTGGCTCACACAACTACACTCTTTTTAGTAAAAAATTAGCGACAGCTGATCCATATAGATGGTCTTCTTTTGTAGCCAGCCAATGGCTCTTTTGTGGTCAATGGTTAAATCCAAGCGTTGGACTAAATGGGAAACAACTGCACCAGCTGATCGTAGGCGTAGTATCTTTAAGTGTTGCTAACCTATTTCCAAGCACACACGGATTAAGAGCATAATAAAAGGTGTTTTGTGTTGTTTGGTTGGAATACTGGTGGCAAAAAAAAAGAGTGCGACAAAAGATTGCATGCAGCAAAAGTAAGTAAACGCAACAATTAGCAATTTTCTGTACTATAATTAGTCCAAGGAAGCCCACTTTGTTAGGTGAATGTAGAAAAAAATTTTCGTATTTTGTCACCATGCAAAACCTCTTACGAAATAGCTGTTTGGTTTAAAATCACGCTTGAATCTCAAAAAATCTGGATCCATCCATTATGAAATTTGGTTACTATACGAGTTTAACACTTTAAACCCTACGATTATTTTATAGTAAGAAGAAAAGTTGATTGTTGGAACTGGTTGATTTTTATTCCTCACGGTTCTTGCCCGGAATTGTTTTAAAAATTAATTTAGGCTAGTCCAAGAGGGGGTCGCGGCATTATCACTTAAAATCCATTGATGATTGGCGGTGTTTGAACCCGGGACCTCGGGAACCGAATTCGAAGCAAGGTTAGGGTTCAGTGGTGAAACATATTCCAATTGACACGACTGTTTTGTTAATGTTGAGTAGCTTTATCGAATATGTTATTAAACCTAAGCCGTTCAAATAATTTATTTTGTCAAATCACATTAAAAATTAAATCATCGTATATCTTTCATCGTGGGGAATTCTCTCATTAGTTTGATACTTCTTCTTCGTCATTCTCAGCAGTCCCCAGCCTTGAAGCGTTGCAAGGCAAGAAGTAAATGTTTGTTAAAGCCAGTTTGCTTCTCGTGTTGACCAATCGATGTAGCGAGCTAAAGGGTGAGATAATCAGAGCATCAGTTGAGAAATTCACGGCACGATTAATGTTAAATCAAGGATTTTAGCTCAGAACTAACGAAGGGATACCTAGATTCACTTAAACAGATCTGCCACATAAAATAATATTCGAGCCAGGTTAATGTAAATACCATGAAGTTAGGTTAGTATACTTATATTACGAACAAAATAATTTTTTGTTAATAATGTACATTTAAAAGGAGACTACGCAAGAATTTTAAGAGAAATAAACCATGTGCAGGGGAATATATTCCTCAAACTAGACAAAATTAAGCCGTCAACCAAACACCAACAGACAACGCCTCGAAGTAGCGCACCCTTGGCATCCGCGATACGGAGAGATGGTACGAGTAGACTGACGCAAAGGTACAATGAGCCAAGTATGATTGTTATATAAAGAGACCAACCAATGTATATACACAGATATTTGCATGTATACTTAAATATAGTTAGTTTAATGTCTAGTTAACTTAACGGTTAACTACCACCAAGAACACAGGTAATTATAAGGTAATTATGGACTACTTTGGACAAAGACTACTTCGAACATCTGATACTTTGGAGAGGGACTTCTCTGGACAACAACTACTTTGAACATCTGATACTTTGGAGAGGGACTTCTCTGGATGACAACTACCTTGGGCATCTGATGCTTTGGCCAAATACTTATCTGGACAACAACTACTTTGAACATCTGATACTTTGGACAACGACTTATCTAGACAACAACTACTTTGAAAATCTGATACTTTGGAGGACTTCTCTGGACAACAACTACTTTGAACATCTGATACTTTGGAGGACTTCTCTGGAGAACTACTTTTAACATCTGATACTTTGCACAGGGACTTCTGTGGACAACAACTACTTTGAAAATCTGATACTTTGCACAGGGACTTCTCTGGACAACAACTACTTTGAACATCTGATACTTTGGACAACGACTTCTCTAGACAACAACTACAGTACTTTGAAAATCTGATACATTGGACTGGGACTTCTCTAAACAACGGTTACATTGAAAAACAGCTGCACTTCAGAATATATAGTTTCAACGCCTACTCGATTAATTTGGCTTCGGAAAACGATAACTTGTAGAGCAATTACTTTGTAGGCATATAGTAAATGTCACATCTCCCTAACATTAGTCATACAGTGTCGACATTTCCTGGACACCCTGTATACCTCAGCACCTGTGGAGGGATGACCATTGGTCACTCGCGTGTTTATCGCTCCAAAGATCTCCACTCCTCCCCCCCCCCCTCCTTTACTTCCCCCCTGTTAAGAATCAGGCCAGAATTGATCCGACTGTCCCAAGGTTCTGAACACCTTTCTTAATCGCATTTACTTACATAAAAACTATTGCATGGGTATAGCCAGTTTAAACATGGTTTACTGTAATGTTTATAACAATAGTTTTTTTTCTTATTTGTAAATAGTAATTGTGGAGAAACTTGTTTTACTATGTGGTATACTATTGGGTTTTAAATTCATCATTGTTGAGAAAACAAAGAACATATTTTATTTAAGGTAAACGAATCAGAGATTTAAAAAAACTAGTTGAACCCGTGCGAATTCGCACGAATAATAAATTAGGATATTATAGCAACGTCTTTAGAAGTTGCGTCGTTGTATCGGCGTTTTGAGCTCGATCGTTGGCTATATGCATTCTAAGTTCATTTTGCTGTTCAGTAGGAGTATTTTGCAGGACGAAGCTCATCGTGCTGAAAACTTGCGCGTATGGATTAATATCAACCAAATGTTGAGTCAAAATGTCCATGAGTTCAGTGCTGCAAGAGACATTATAGCTTTGTTTAGCATTCTTTCTTGAACAGCGGTTTCGACGACCGTAGATATAAATTTGGGCACATGTGGGATGCTCCCCTTCTGACGGTTGAAAGGTGCCAATTGAGTGATAAATTGTGTCGTGCACCTTATACATGAAAGGCCCTCCACCGTTATGTTCTTCAATTTTAGCTCGAGTGCTGACCATTTGCGAGCGCAGAGTTGTACGATCTAATGTTCTCTTTGTAGTTTCTGCTCAATTGATTTGCTCTATTAAGTAGGCTCTGGATATAATAGATTTCTCGGTATGGTGGTAGATTCACTTTTCTTTATGGCAGCAGGATGAAAATCCTTCGCCTCGTCCTCTTTGTTCTTCTTTAAAATGTAGCGCACCACATTTCTGACATTTTAATGCCATCTCGCCAAGTGAATGCTGCTGAGAATTTTTCAAAACTAAACAAAACAGCTGGGATTTTTTTACTACTGTATTGACATCTGTTTTAAAATACAATAACATTCAAATCAATCACAATGTTATCCTTATGGAAGGAACTTTGAGGGCAGCCCACGCCCTTAAAAAGATATATTTTGAAAATCTAAAGCCAGTTTGCACATCTACACACCTAGACGAACATTTTGGTATACAAAATGTGGGGTTGAATCTTAAAACAAAAAAGCCTTATTGTTCACAAAGTTTCATGTCGCGTATTAAATATATAGATTACCGCACAATGTCAATATTTATTTTCAAGGCGAATCGAGTTGCATAAAACCATATATTAAACATGCTCCCTTTAAGGATGACACTCTGTACGAAGTATGCAATTTTTCAGTGTGAACTATGATTAATAGCCTCTAATTGGAATATTGTCTATAACAGTCAATGCTATAACTTGAACCGGGAAAAACGTTTTCTTACAAAAGTTTGAACACCATCATTCACAAGTGCTACAGACGAAAATTTACTTAGTATAGTTATAGCTGTTGTAACCACAGAGCAGAGATGAAGAATTGTAGCTCATTTGGCTTTAAATAAATAATCCTTGCTAATGAAACAGCTGATCTTAGTCAGAAAGCTACACAGATCATCTCACTCCATTCTACACTCATTCTTCACTCATATTCGGGTTTAAATACGCACCTAGGTGGCGTCCCCATCTCAATTATTGATAATTGGTTAATAATTAATTAAATGGTGTACTATAAGATCCATTGACTACGCTTAATAAACAAAGATTATTCGAAATGTTCATTATCATCTGAGGACAAGGGAAATTAAAATTTTAGTATTATGACTGATTTCCTTTGCTAAAAACGATTAAGAATATAGGAAGTAATATATTTAGGCATTAATCACTCAAAAATACTGGCAAAGCTGAAACGAATCTATGGAAAACAATTGAATACAAACAATTTAGTAAATGTGCACTATTTATTCCGTGTTGTAAATTGTTAAAACCAACCTTCTGCTGCACCAAACACTGCTGCAACTACTACTCACTTGCGTTTAAACGATTACGAGATAAGTTAGAACTCATCAGTTTATCTGCAAATCCAAGTTTTCATAACTGTCACCTATCACGAGGAACTAGACGAGATTTAATTGGAATTTGTCCTAAACAAACAACAAGTAGTGCAATGTTAAACAGTTTGCACCCTTGGTTGGCATATAGTTTTCTTAAAAGAACATTCATAGTTTTAAATTGGTTCTAGCTAGTATGTAAACAGAATTAAAATTTGTTTACATGAAAAATCATTGCAATATGTAAATGTCTAGGAGGATGCAGATTGGAAGAAAGGTCACACCAACATCATAATTAGGAGTTAAACAGAAATTGGTTTACTCCTAAAATTATATAACTATCCAGCATTGAATTGTATACACTGAAGTGGATATTTATAGGTATGATCTGTGGATGCGATACTCCCTGGTGTGGACTCCCTTGTAAGTAATTTCCGCACTAGTTGCAGTTTGTGGACTATCCGCAGTACTTTTCTGATAAAAATGTGGTTCGGATTCCAATATAAACTGTAGGTCTCTTAGTTGCCATTAGCTGTATAATTAACAGCTGTGTCTAAGGAACATGTGGGCCTTAGTTGAACACAACCGACTTAAACAAATATCTCTCATAAGCCAGACTACAAGATCGCGCCACTCATCCTACACTCATCTCCATTTATACTTGGCGTTTTTAATAAGGCGAGAAGCTAGCAATGGCAAAACATATACATTGAAAGTACAAGAAAGAAAACTTAGAAACCTATTTAGAATCTCAAAAACGAGGGTTGCACCTCGGTTTGAGCAAGGACGTTTCTTTAATCATTGATTGTAAAACACTTTGAGTAAAATCCTTCTTTCAAAAGTAGATAGCCTGTTTATCAACTCGGAAATTCTTCTTACTTTTGTTTGATCAATAAGTGCTTCAGGTTGTTTAATTGTACCAGATTAATTACTTCCCCGCGATGAAAGTTTTATCCCACTTCCCGAGCGATCACAAACAGTTAGTTATCTACTAACAAGGTGCTCGTTAAAGTCCTAATTGGCTAATTGTTTGACCGTAAACAATAAACAATGATGATTGTTGGTAGAACAGGCACATGGTCCTTACTGGTTGATGTACTTGTCTTACATACTTTCTTCATAATTGACGTTATAAACACATTTATGAATCTTTTGAACATAGGACAAAGGAAGAATTATCTTAAATTGGTCAAATTTTGTCTCTGTGTTCAGTGTTTTGGTATTCGCAGATTATTTTAGATTCATACTGCTCACCGATCATCATGTGGAGTCCATATTCTAAGTCCTGTTGCTGTTAATTATAATTGTCCTGGTTTATTTTATTCCTGTTAAATATGTACATATCAATCGTTAGGTACTATGAACTGTGTCATCCAATGGTGACTTGAAACAGTTTTAACACAATACATATATACTTCCCAAAATGTAGCTTACGAATCGCAAATAATATACTAGAAAAAAAATTGAATGTTTTTAAATAAATTGTGTTGCGATTTTAACTGAAGTTGAGCTTATCTAGTGGAATAATTACGTAAGTTATTTAGTTTCACAGAAGTTGAACAGCTCACGGGCTAAAATATAAATTTATATATAAAACATGTAAGGATGATTGGCATATTAAAAATGTAGAATTTATTGATATCGATAGTAGCCTCATTGACCAAGTTTTCCGTCCAAATGGGCATTAGCTTTGTGCATTGTATCGAGCAAAGAAAAGGGTGACTAAAGTAAAAAATGAATTACACTATCAAAATTAAGTCTCAGCACCGGGACTTCGCTGCTATAAATTCGTAGTCACGCACCAAACTAACCTAACCTAGCCAATCTAACGTAGCCTAACCTAACCTAAGCTAAGCTAACCTAACGTAACCTTACCCAACCTAACCTAACCTAACCCTAACCCAACCCTAACCTAACCCCAACCTAACCCTAACCTACAACCTGAAATAACCTAACCTAATCTAACATAACCTAACATAACCTAACCCAACCTAGCCACGTGCTCAACATTAAATTACAATCTTACAATAATCTCCAAGACACTATCAGCGCAAGAGAGGAAGACAGGATGATTCGCGTGACGATCTGTTGACTGTTGTCATGCGGCGTTAGTGACGTCAGCGTTACGCGTCACGCACCATAGCGTTACAGTGACAGCGTTACGGTTGTGCTTCCTAATCACGGGGTATCCACTTAATCCTACATCCATGAACATGTAGCACAAGTGGGGTTGACAGCCTGATTATTCGACAAGTCATATGTTACAAGTATTGCATGCATAGGACGTGTAGCGTGTACAATCTTAATTCTGTCACGAATTTGAAGCTTTTGTTGAAATCGTTTAGCACTCCTTCTATGTGTGTGATTTCGAATGAGTTATATTTGAAAAAAGTGAATATAGCATTATATATTAGTAAAAGTTGAAAAAATAAAGATATTTAACTATACCCACGCTGCAGCAAAACTGCAGACTAAGTGAATTTTCAGATAGGATCTTCGCGTGGATATTTCCTTAAATTTGTCAGATGTGTTCAACTATTTAAATTACTTTAAGTTTAATGAGTACGTAGGTTTGCTGCTAAAAGGAGGGTAAGAAAGTGTGCTTTTGTTAAATGTTGATAGCTTAGTATGAAATAAATTAATTTGTCAAATTTTATCAATCCGTATCCATAAACGAGCAAACTACAAAAGTTTACTTATTCTTCACTAAAATAACTTGGAATTTTAAATTTACAGTTTTTGGACTTTTATCCGTAACCATTTATCATGCAACAACGCTTTAATGTACTAAATTATTTTGGGCTCTACAATTGATTCAGAAAAAATTGCCAAGTCTTATGTTTTGAGGATAAAAATTGGGAAAATTTTTAACAATATAACCCCGTTAAAAACGATATAATTATAAAAATAACTCATCCTCTATATATCCAAACAGTAAAGCACAAATCATGAAATTTACTCTAAAATAATACAACAAAATGTTGTTAACACTAGCAACCAGTGTCACCGGACATGAACTAGACACGAAAAACGAGCTTAAAAAATTTACAAATGGATGGGAAGTCTACTTGTGTTGGTTAGTCTAACGTAGTATATATATATATTTGCACCGAATATAATCAAAATTGAATTATTTTTACGAGTTATCGTGCTAACAGACACAGTTAAACATATGAATTTGAACGAATGATGTTTTTGGCCTCTGGAACCTCAAATCTAAAAAAGTAAACTGCTCCCGGATCCAGGTCTTACCATAAGACTTCCGGTAGTAGTGGATTCTCTATCTGGGAAATTCGTTTATTACAACACTCATTTTTTGCTAGTTCAGAAGTCGTTTCCAAAATTTCATGTACGTATAAGGCTATTTTGGGTTATCAGTGTATTTTAGTATGAAATATAATATGTTAGTAGTTCCACATACATACGATTTAAAAATGTAAACCAACCTAAGTAGTTTTATGAATTTGTTTACACACTTTTGTATTTGGTCACGTGCATAAGCGAGGTCCAATAGATAGAAAGGAGTTCTGTCATGAAAGCCTACATTCAAATCCCGCCACTCACAAATAGCTATACGATGACCTCATAACACGGTGGTTCACAGCACACATGAAGCTGTATGTGCATGTGTTGTTGCATGTGCTGTATGTGCGTGTGTTGCAGCTGTATGTGCTGTATCTCTTGTCATCGCATACGTGTGAGCTTAAGAAAACTCCTGTGAAAAGTCATACAATATTTTTCCAACTACGGCGGTCACCATCAAAGATGTTTGAAGAAGTCACGAGAAAATGTCTCCAAACTGACGAAAATTCTAACGCCAGCACTACAGCATAATGTGAAAACTACGCGAAGAAAGACTTTAAAACTTTAGCTCATAGTACACTAGTCCTCCCCCAACCAAAATCACTCCTGATGGAGTGTTTCAATTGTCAGTCGCGAACAGCTGGTGGTCTGGACATCCTACACTCTGTGTCGCTCCTCAGGGCGCCCGTAGTCTCGAATATCCTGACCGGAAGGAGGGAAAAGCGTGTCGATAGTTGCGTCAGGAGTGGTGGGTTACATAGACTAACCCAGGTTTCAATGAGTTTATTTCCCAGCAAATGCGTTTTTTGACATTTCAAAAGAAAGTAGGTGAGTATACAACGGTTAATGTGTTGGTCTGAAGTCTAAATAGCAGAAAATGCACTTGTAGTCATTAATATGTATTAATTAATTAAAACGCAAAAATACAGTTGCTAAACACGAGTGAAACTGAATCTAAAATAATTAAAGTAATTATCTGGGATTCTGTTAATTTTTCAGTTTCTGGTTTATTGATCCTAGCTGAAGAAACAGTTGGTCAGTCAGAAACAAAACTTCACAATCTTACTGCATTTTCCACTCATGTTCAACTTTGAAATATGTAGGGAGTATTTTGTGGTTATTTTAGTTAAACATTATTAGGAAAATACAAAAGCACATTAATAGATTACATAATTAGTTCTCAAATCCCATGTATAATTTTATTGTTTTTAATTAGCACTATGAATGTGTAAAATTCAATTAAAAACATTTGAGGACAGATGCTATTTTGTTATCCATAAAGACCGATTCCCATTTACTTCCCAGCGTTTTTTAACGGAACTCTGAAGATTTGGGGCTAATCCCAAAGCAAAAATTTGTACTCCAATGTATATACTTAAATTTTAACATTTGTCTATTGGTTTTCGTTTAATCTACGAGCGGACATTTGAAATACAACACCTGTTTTATACCTTTTACATGATAAATATGCATAAACACCTTCTTTTACTCATCACTGTGTTCCACCTTCGATATATCTTCGTTATCTTTTAGCCTCTCCCTTATCTTGTCAGATTATTGGCCTCGTCAATAAGATCAGCTGGCCACACGCGAACGATAGCGTGTACAAAGATTACCCGCCAAACCTTGCAATTCCCGCCATATTTCTTTAATCAGCTGTGAAAAAGCGCCATTACGATTACATGGCGTGCCTACTGGTAGCATTAGGGTATTGACGCTGCCTTTCAGATTGTTTGCTTTAGCTCCTCTCTTCCTCGGAGGCCTTTGTTCGATTGTCAAGAATAAAAGTGGAAGGAAGTGTATATAAGATTCCGTGCGTATGGAATTGTACTGAGTTTATCCGGTAGGAACCAACTTAAAGTGTAGTTGGTATGGTCAGTTAGGTTAAAACAAAGTGGATGCAATGCGAAATGGTAACTACGGCGCTCGTTATGGTTTTCAAAGAAGACATCCTTTGGCACTGAAGCACATATTCAATTCATGCATTTGTTGAATAAGTATCCTGTCTATCAACAGTAATCAACTTATTAATTGATTCAAAATAAGTAACGTGTATGTCCAATCTTTGGCTGTAGAACTTATTACGTCATATCTGACAATGTTCTATAATTTAAATCAGTAAGGGTTGGTTTATGCTCTCCAGGACACGACCCTTAGCTAAGGGTCCTTAGACTGCTCGACTTTTCCCATATTTATTTTTATGGCTAACTTGAGGAACAATTTGGAAGATATAAAAAAAAAAAAGTTTTCATCAACTAACTAACGAACGGCCAACAGTGAGCAAATTAGTTTTAGAAATTAATATTCGTTCATTAAATATTTTTGTCACATTGTTGTTTTATAACTTGACGAAGATCTGATCAAAGGAGCTATTCTTGTAGGTGACAAATCAGACTTCCGATACCACACTGGAATAAGTCTCATCGCTAATTACGACCCGATATTTCCCATTCTCGACTCTTACTTTATCCACTGTATTTGTAAAACTTTTTGCGTTAACGTAAAAAAACAAGCAGATTAAATATTGAAAAGTTATATGATTAAGTAAGGGTATCGCTAAACTATCTACACATATTTTCTTGGATTGGATTTCAATTTAGTTGTCATCAGACTATAGTAACGTTTGAAGATTAACAATAACCTCTAGAAATTCAAAACCAATGTTTGTATCTATCCAATGTCTATTCTTACAAAATCATTTGTTTTTAGGTTAAAATACACTGCCTTCCAACAAAAAATGAGACACTTTTCTAACGCAAATTGATTTAACTAAAATATCTAGTTGTTCCATTAAAAAGCTTCCCGTGCATCTTTTTCAGTTGTTAGTAATATTTATAATTTCACACAATATTCCTAATACTCTGTAGTAATCCATCTCTGTAAGTGTTATAAAACCATCGGAAGCTTTGCACACACGAATACAAATAAATAATATATACATTTCTTAAATAACCTTTATCAAAGATTTCTGCACTATATCATGTCGCATTCAAACGACCACGACATAACTGGTATTTAATATAGCGTTAAAACTATAAACGAACCTTTTCTTGGGTTAGATATGATCAAATAGTAACTCATCAAGCAATTAAAGCTAAAACCTGCACGAAGTCACAGTAAACTCGAGTTTATTAGACATTAATAATTTCTAAGTAACATTCAATAGTGAAAATATAGAGTTGAGTCGTTTTATTGCCCTATTGTACTTTACTGCAATAAAAAATAGTCTTACATATAGACTTTGTGTTTTCAAGCTTGTGCAATTATTCTAGTCTGTTAAAGTGAGTTTATTTACTGTTACTAACTCAATTGTGAGATGAGTTAACGTTTTAACCCATTTTGAAGCACCAAACTAAAATATTAGTCGTATTCACTAAATTAAATACTGTACAAATGTATAAAAACTGTTTATTCATATAAAAAGTCTAAGTTTATTATTATTTATAGTTTTAATTCCATATCGTTTTAATCTCGTTCATTTTGTAAATTCACTTTTTATGTAAACTTTGAAATATTCCTCAGTCCTCAAAATATTACAAATTAAATAATCATATTGTTACCATGATAGGTGTGTTTTTTTTAGCGATATTCTATATAGCGAAGTAGCTATTACCGTAGGTGGTACGGTAAGACCTAGGCCCGGGACGGATTTACATTTTCATTTTGATGTCCCCAGAGGACAAAAACACAATTCGTTCAAATTTGTATATATGACCAATTTTGATGAAATTTGGTTTATAGGTGTAAGGCGAGATCAACTTGAATGAGTTCGCGAACGAGAATGATCGGACCATGGGAATGGGGGTTTACAGGGGGTTTTATGGGGTAAAAATGGGTTTTCTCATTTTTGACCCTCAAAACACAAAATTTCCCAATTTTTCTCTAGACCTTTTTAAAAAAACAAATAATTTAGTATAACAAAGTGCTTTTGTACGGTTATTGGTAATGGAAAAATTCAAAAATTGTAAATTTAAAATTCCCATTTTATTCTTATGGAGAATATTGTAAAATGTTGTAGTTTACTTGTTTATGGATATATTTTGATAAAACTTGGCATATTTAATTCATACTAAGCTATTATTATTTTACTAAAACACACTTTATTAGTTTCAGTTTCCTTGTAGCAGCAAACCTAGGTCAATTCAGACGAATGGAAATTCGTTTAGTCGTCGTTAGGTTTGCTGTGGCGGGGGTATTTTCAATCTGGAAGAATACTTTAAAATACTTCAAAACTTATAGATAAATTATATTGTTTATGAATTACTTTTGACTGTAATTCAGAAATTGAATGCAAATAAAATTGTAGGTTCGATAGTTTTAAAGGTTCTACAAAATGTTCAATGTTAGATAGGGAAGATAGGCCGAGCACACAACAATAAGAAGACAGTCTAAGTTAGTGGGTAACTTAGGCGTTATGTCCAGTGTTAATATACTGCCTGTCGACATGCACACCTAGCTTTATTCTTTAATTACTTATTTTACTAACCTTAATAAATTGCAGTCTTTCATCTTCGAAATTAGTTCGTTGAGGAAAATGTTCCCAAGCTTCAATATTAATGATAAATTTCTTTTAGAGTTAAAGTTTTGTTTATGTATGTTTTACTTGGAAGTGTTAGGATAGATAAGTTGTGTGTTAAAGTATACAGCTATACTGTAATGTTTATTTGAAATAAGGGTTTGAATTGTTAATACTATTTTGATCTTTACTGCTAGCTCAATTGCGAAATTTTGGATTCGAAAACTCATCTATAAGCTGATAAAAAGGCAATGTATCACCCAGCGAATTGAAATGGTGTTTACATAGCAAACACCTATTCTATGTGGCTTTTTAACACGAGTCTTAGTAGACTTACAAAAAGATTTACTATTCCTTTAATTTCTGGTCTAGAATTGTTTTCCACATTACTTCACGCTATGTCTAGAGGGGATCGTGGCATTATCGCTGGGATAAAATCCATTGGTGATTGGCGGGATTTGAACCAGTGACCTCGGGGACCGAAGTCTCGCACTCTACCAGACCAGTTCACTCCTACAGACTTATAGGAACCATTACGAAATTAAATCTGTCGTTTACCATAGCTTAATCATAAAATAATACTGTACTACTACTTGTGGAAAGATAGTTGACTTCTAAATCCCCATCAAAGTGCCATTGAATATAACCGTTTACAGAAATATACTTTATTGAGCAGTAACCTCAAAACAGCTGTATAACAAGTTAGCCCATGACCCAAATAGACGTAAATGTATGCACGAGTGGAGTATGCCGTGTGGACGCGTCTCGCTGCGTGTCTGACGTCCTCGTTGTCTTCTTTGAGAATTCATAAAGTTAAAAGTGTCCTTTAATTTAAAGACATAACTAATGCCTTGATACTTAAAATGATTGGTAAAATAGCTTCGATAAGTAGTTGTGTTTGTCTAAATGTCTTTTCATTTTATTAGTTAACTCCAGTAGGCATATATTAAATCAAATTTCATAAAATTTTAAAGTTAAGCATTTCGTGGAGACAAAGGCTTTTCTACTTTTACCAAAAAGCTTAAATTAAAAACAGAGCCTTTCGTCCAAATTACAAAAACTTTGTTTTTATAACTGTTTAAATAACATACAGTATTTGTATCACACATAATTTTTGAATAGTGTTAGATCACGCATCAGCTAAATGTAGAAAATTCAATACTACTGAAAACATGGGAAAAAATTCGTTTTTATAATAGTTTTAAATAACAAATTTGTATCATACACATTTTTTAATATTTTTTAGTTTACATGACTCATCAGCCAAATATTAAAAATGCAATACTAATTAAAAAATGGAAACGAAAAGCTTGATAGGCCTACTTCATAGACCGATCATAAGAACAGTTATTTGATTCCGGATTATGGGTTATAAATTATGGAGATCGACGCACATTTTTTATACCAAACAAGAGTACTTATCGCTGTTAAAATAAAACATACGATTTGAAATAATACGACACGACTATATCCGTTATCAGCAATTGCAGCTTCACAATGTAATTGAGCTTTAGTGCCCATAAACATAATAAATGACAAATTTGACTCACTTGTCCCACGCGACGTTTCTGGTGTGGCTGTCGGACTTCATCAGGTTGTTGGCGCTAAGTACCTCCACTTCATTCTCTCTACTCTGAGCCTTGGTTGCCGCTCGCACTGTCTCCACCGAGGAATTGGACCTGACAGACTCCACGGAGGCGAGAGTCTCTCCCTTCGGACCTCCTGGGTTCTCGTCCTGATCCTCCTCAGAAGGACCTTCACTGATCGACTTTGAGATCTCCTGCTCTCCCTTGGACAAAATCGTAGGGATTACATCCGGCTGGGCCAGTTCCAGGGCCGGAGCAGTTGTAGTTCGTACAAGAGTAACAGTTGCTTCTGGAACTTCTTCTTTGGTATCTTTAGCAGCAGTTGGAGCTTCCTGGGGTTTCTGAGTTTCCTCTGTTTTATTTTCTTTTTCTACCTCCACTGTCTTTGCCGGTGGAGGAGATTGTACCTGAGCCTGGGGTTGCACCTCAATCGGAGCTTCTTGTATTTCTTTCTTCTCAAGTTCCGGAGTCTTGTCGTCAGTTCCTGGAAGTGTTGAAACAACAGCCTCTATAGGTGTTGGAATTTTATTGTCAAGGTCTAAGTTAAGCTTAGGCTTCTCTTCGACTAGTGTCGCTGGTGTTGTTGGCACGGATGTTTTTGGTGTTGCATTCTTCTTATCTGCAATCGGGCCAGTTTTCTTAGCGTTGTTTCTCCTTTCTATATTCGAAACACCCTTTTTGTCACCGTTAGCAGGTTTAGTTGATCCTTGAGGTAGTTTTCGTGAAGCCCTTACAACCGCTCGTACAGGAGATGAAGCTCGGACATTATCCTCCCTCCCTCTCGAGACACTTCTAGTTCGCGGTATCCTAGAGGGGGATTTGACCGCTTCAGGTTTGCTCGGCTGAGGTCGTTTCCTATACGGAGATGTAAGATTACCCCGTTTGTCATTTTCCTTTTCACCATTTTTCTGATTCTGCGTTCCTTGAATCTTCGGAATCGGTGGTTTCGTCCCATTCACTAGGGATTTTGAGATCTCCGAAGATCCAACTCTTTTAGGAGAAACGCCAGTCTTAACGGAATGCCGAGGAGATTGAGACACTGGTTTTATTATCACTGGTTTTCCTTGGGAGGGCAACTTTATAGATTTGTTTCTATTCACTTGATTCAACACTTGAGTTGCTCTATTTGGCGACAAAGAGTTTCTTCTGCTGATAGGCTTAGGTATACCAGAGACTCCTGGAGGGCTGGTAGGGGTGCTGGAGCCGTTGACAGTTCTAGGAGTAGCTACAGGCAGTCTACTGGTCGATCTACTCCTCGCTCGTGGAGGGATTCTCCTCGCTCGGTCAGGTGACGGGGATGGCTCTCTGGAGGCATGCCTGGAAGTCTCTTCGCGGAAGCCTCTTCCTCGGAAAGGACTCACTCTCCCATTAGGAGAATTGTCTCTACTTCTCCCGTGTGGTGGCGCCTCGTCGTTGAGGATGACGAAGGCAGTCTTCTCCCTCCTGACTACAGGGGGAGCCACTCGATGGGGTGGCGGAGCTCTAGGAGGCGCCGGAAGCTCTGGACTTAGTGGCGGAAGAACCTTGAACGCCTCCGGGATCATGATGCGTTGTCGACTCATGCTAGGAGAGGTCCATCTTCGCCATCACTACCTCGTGGCAGCTTCTTGCATTGCAGCTCTTCACCTGTAACATTTGAAAGAGGGTGAGTAAAAATATTCAAGGGTGATGTCTCTGCTTCGTTAAACCTTTAAATTACTAATCCTGACAATGTCAGCGACATAGACTTAGTCATTATTGGGTTTCACGTGGAATTCTACACTCTGTAACTTGCAAGTATCAAAGAACTCGCCATGTTGCGAACTGTTTCCATGCACCCCAGTCACCAAATTAAAAAGTTTTGATTCATTAGTTCTTTCAGAGTGGTTATAAACCGTAGGAAAATCAGTGGAAGTTTGAATCAAAGATTATTATATTTTAATATTTTAATTGAAATCAAATTTTTTTACATGTTAGAGTTTTAACGTACGCATTCAAAGTAATCCATCTACTCATGGATATAAAGCAAAAGCTAATAAAGTTTTAGGTTAAGATAAATTTCGGTTAATATTATAAATAACATCAAATAATTCTTTTTCTTCATGTAAAACTGGTAATTGATTTAAATATATTTTAAAATAAATAATTCACAAATAATTTTGGAATGTTTATTTATAAACGTAACTCACAATGTGTTTGTTGTGTCTGACGAAGGCGAAAGGTCTCACGAAATAAATATTACAAAAATATTAGTGAAGTATTTAATTTTAAAGTTGTAATATAATTAATTTGTAAATCGATGATTTATTTAGAACTGTCATTCAAATATAAATAAAAGTGTTTGAGTTTTGTGTTTCATGAAAGAACAATTTGTAATGATTGGATTTTTGCATAAATTAGAATTCCTGAAGAAACTAAAACTCTTTCGGACAAGTTCTTGATATAAATTCATCTTCAATATTAATTAAAACATATTTCATTTTAACGTGTTAGTAAGTTAACCTTAAATATTGTATATGTATCATAAGATATAAAATCACGCAAACTATTTAATTTTAAATTTTATTATTAATTGGGGTTTGAAATTTACAGTTTTACCTATGATAACACCTTTGTTTTGAAATGCTCGAACAAAACCATCCAACGAATAAATAAACCACACTTTTTTTAGTCTAGTGGGTTAGTTAAAAGGACCTAACCTTTAAGGTTCATTAAAAGGCAAGTTGACCGGAAATGCATAAATAAGCACAGACAAGATAACCTAGGTAGTTGTTAGATACATAAACTTGCACGAATGCATATCACTACACTAATCATGAACTTTTAAAAGCCTCAAAATGATTTGCATAGCATGGCACAGAACCCTCTAACACACTCTTTCAAGAAAATTTATAAAATCAAAGTTAGTTTTTTTTTTAATAATGATTTTAATACGAGTCTTACTTTTGGGCCAGAAATTTTACTGGCAAACCATTAAAATAAATTATAGTTTATGCTATTTTCACTGATGTTGATTTATTTAATACAAAGATTGTTTTAAAACTAGGTGTTTCCTTTGAGTTTATATTACAATCAATGCTTGCTTTTTACATGGCTAAAAATTTACGTTAAAACAATTAATGGTTGTTTTTTAAATAGCTTAAAAAATACGTGCTTACCCTTTTCTTGTTCAAAATTTTTAGGGAAAGCAACTAATGCTAGACGCGCTTGAGTATTTTTTTTATCTACACCGATCGTCCTACAAAAGGTGTAGGTTGGTTTGGATTTAGCTTCATTTGCTGGCCTGTTAATGTAACATTCGATTATAATAATAAGGTAACATTGTCAAATTATAAAATGTTGCCTTTCAATCAAAATAGATACTCAATACGTAAATATCCCCAGACCAATTATTAGTTTATTTTAGAAGTATTTAAACGAGTTTGAGTAATTGTAAATTATCCTATATATGTCACAGTCAGTAAATTATATGTGGTGAAATTAACGGAGAAGCAGTAGTAATTGCATACATAGACGTGAACATTATAAAAGTACAATTTTGTTATAATAAAATATGAATTTCAACGAAGAAACAAAAGAAGACCAAACACTAAATGTCGTAGGTAGTCTTTTAAATTAAATTAAACATGAAGTGATTGCTTTGGTTAATAAATTAATTCCATTTGTATGTTGGTAAATAACACATTTTACTTTTCGTTTTACCAACATTTAATACTGACTAGCTACTAACTATATCTGTATTGTTTATAATTTTTTACATATTCGTATTTCTTTTCCAATTTGTTTCTATCAATAAATAACAATTTTCGTACAATTCAAATTACCTATGTAAATGGAAAGTATTTCTCATACGAACATATGAGAATTTAATTTCTCAACCAAAGTTGCTTCTTTTTTACCGATAGAAAATAGGTTTTGTATTAATAGACGGGGAAAGTGCTGTACTTAGGCTATAAATCCACTAGGGTCAACCGGGGCTAATATGAACAAAAAAAGTAAACTTTTGACATTAACTCAAAAATGGTAAATGACAGAAGAAAAGAAAAAATAGTAGTGTATACAGCTCTTTTAGCTGAATCTATTTATTTACTAACAAAAACCATAAATGTAACCATTATTAAAAAAAAAATTAAAAACCACTGTTCACATTAGCCCTGCTAAAAGGGGCTAATGTGAACAGCCCATGGGGCTAATGTGAACACTCTTAATAACTCTGTTATTTACAACACTAGGCATTATGTGGGGGCTGTTGTGAACAAGCCTAGGGTCTAGTCTACCAGTTGCAATAAGTCTCAATATTTTATCTTAAATAGTTTTTGAGATATGAAGGTATCTTTGGAAAGCCGCGGGTCGCCCTACGGTAACCCTTTTTTTAAAACCATTTATAAATATTATACAGGGCTAATAATAAGATAAAAACAAGAAAAAAATTATCTGTCAACATACCTGAGTATTTATTAAAAATTTCTTCCACATACAAATTGTTTAAAGCACTTAAACAAAAAAATAGCCTAATTTAAGACAATGCAAATTGTTCGCTTAGGCAAATGACAGTTTATTGCATTTTTAGGCCTATTAGGTAAATATAAAAATGTGGGCTAGGCCTATTCAACACCTTAACTGTTGTCTTTGTAAAATTAAAACTGTTTTATCACTGTAAGGCCTTCAAAGAAGTTTATTGAGGAACTTACGCCTCAAAAACTTCGACAATTTTGTCGAAGACATACTTATGTCTATCACTGGTTCCACATACATTAGGGGCTGGAAGTTCCCCCAAAATGTCAGTGGTAGAAACAATAAACATACCTATCATCTTCTTTTTTCAGGAATGATTTTTTTTCCTCATCACAGGATTTAAATCCCATCACTTCGATCTCCCTGTCAGCCAGTGTTTTTAACACTGTGGCGACATAGCGGAAGGTGGTACTGTTCACAATAGCCCCCATTCACTGTTCACATTAGCCCCCCAACTTTGAAAGCTTATAACTTTGGCTGTTATTAATATATTTTAACTTTGGGAAAAGAAAAATAATCCCCAATTCTTATTTAACAAAATTCAGGCTTAAGATTATTCCTACAACCAATGTAAAAATTGTTATAACAAAAGTTTTCACTTTGCGCGGAAAAGTTTTTTGGGCGGAAAAAAAGTGTTTTAACAAAGTATTTTTTTAAAGTACCTAAAAGTCAAATTTGAAGTTTTCTCATTATGGACACAAAAAATACAATAAATTTCCTTTCTAATTATATTTTTTTCATGATTAAAAATCCCAGATAAATGACTTTTTAAGTCATTGTTCATATTAGCCCCAATATTTCGGTGTGTTCATATTAGCCCCGGTTGACCCTACATCATAGGTTACCAAAACATTACAATGTCCGAATGAATTTAATGTATGAATTTAACCTATTTTTATAATGCTACCTACACTACTTTATTTTGAAACAGTCTTTTGCAGTGATCTTTACTTCCTACATCACATTCAAAGTAGGTTTATCAGTGAAAAATGGGGTGTTCAAAACATAACTTTTGTATTCTTCTAGAAGGTATCTTTAGCTGGAAATTTAAGGGTGGATTAAAATATCTTAAAGTTTAAAAACTGCGAACTTCGTAAATTCATTTTGTAGCCTAGGCTATTACATTATTTCAACAGTCAAACTGCAACCAGTTGAATATATTATTGTTTTAAATGTATTTATAATATTCTTTTATGTAGTATCAATATGTATCCCTATAGCCTATACGAAATTTAAAAATGAAAATTTCTAAAAAATGCCTTCTTTGTTTTATTTTTTGCCCTTATAAATATTCATTAACTTCTCTTTAATTTGGTTCAATATGTACAAATTTGAAACAAACCATAAAAAACAATAAATATACACTGTATTTCTGTGGACCTTAAGACTGTATTCCCTTTTTAGTCAACAGAAAAAAAAACACGTCGAAAGATAAATAATTTTACCAACAATTAATTGTTATTTACAAACTGTTAAATCCTTTTCACTGGAGAAGATTCAAATATATTATTTAACTGAATTTATTTTAAATTAAGTTGTGTCCATTATGTAATGTCGTGAAGTTCCTTTTTAGGGGGTTTCAGAGTACCTACCTATGGATAAAATCCAAACCCTACAATAAAGACATTATGAGTAAATTCATAAGAAACCCCTATTACCTACTAGCCTACCTATTTTACAGAAGTTTTGGAAAGTTGATTCAATTTTGAAAATATACTTATCACGTTAGATTCACATAATTGTCTGTAGGCCTACATTCTTTTTTACGTTACTCTAATGTAGCTTGTGTAAGATGACACTAATGTGTCTTTACATTTGTGTTTACTTTTATAAAGAAAAAAAATAGGAAAATGTAGTCCTTATAGGCGGTATTGAATTTGAAAAGGAACCATGCTATTTGTATCTACATTTCAAAGTTTATGAATATTTCAAACTTAATGTACTAATAATCTTTTTCACAGTAAAATTGTTTTGTATATTTATTAATATCTTAAAATTAATATTTTGCTTGTATATGTAAAAATGTATCTTGGGCACAAAAATAAATCCGGCCATAGCCTACAGCTTGTATTTAAACAATGTAGCCTATGTTTTTTGCGGTTTTGTATGGTGATACATTTTTTTCATCTCATATATCTCAGAATACGAAAAAATAGTCCCGCGCATAGGCCTTACAAGACCTGTGCGCGGGAAAAGATTTTGCATAAGTTCTGCCGTCTCTAAAACCTTTAAAATATGCAATTTTACAGGACTAGGCTAGTTTTTACACAAGAAACTTTCCTACGGAAAATATGTAAATGGATAATGTAAGTTTATATTACAACATACTATTTGTCAAAATAAATATTCATTCAACACACCATTAGGCAAATATCCTGCAATTTTAAAATGCCATTAATTTTTGTCACAAAATATTACCCTACAGTAAATATTTAAAAAGTGTACGTATTAACATGGTAAAAGATATGGAAACATTGAGACAAAAGTAGGTCTACTTACAAGCTGTAGGGTGGATGACGCTGGGTCGCCCGCACATACACAACTGAAGTAGCATGAGCGCAGAGTGCGCCGGTACAGCCACCTCCCGCGCTTCTCACTGACTCACTGACTCACTGACTGACTCACTGACTCACCGGGCGTACTCACATTAACTGTACAAAATAACGGTATAAAAAACTAGTTGCACTATTCATGCTTCAAGATGGTTTGAGACAAATGAGTTTATCAAATATTTGAAACCACTGTAAATTTTTAATCACGTTAGTCTCTTCTCGTCACCATTTCTTTAGTGTATTAGAAGTTTTGAATATTAAAAATAGTTTTGAATTTACAAGTTGAAATGAGCCTAATTTGAAGTCTTATTTATTTACATTGAAACACATTAGAACAATAATAATAACATATGATTGAAAATAACTAACAAACACATAGCAGTTGTTGGAACAGATTGTGTAAACACATAGATACAACACTACCATAGATTATTACTACTTAATGGTTCTTAGTTTTTACAACATATACTCTTTCATTCAGTTTAATTTTAATTGTCAGGTGTTTGGAAATATAAATTAGATACCTTTTCCTGCAGCTACTTACAAAAAGATTACATCAAAGATATTTCTATTATTCGCTTTGAACATGCAACAATTATACTTTCAAACTTATTGAGTACTACAAGTTATTTTATGGTGTGTTTCATAATATCCCTGTAAGTAATGCGTAAAACAATCCCAGTTTCATGGCTAGGACAAAAAATAAACATTAAATAAATACATTTTATTTTACTAATTGATTCAATATTGAAAACTATTAAACTGCCAAAATGCTTAAAAGTAAAATAAGTGAGTGTTGAAATTTTCTCATCGCATGCATAAAAAATTGTACAATTGATTCAAATTGTATCATATTATGATTCTCGTAATTAAAGTGGTAACTTTGAAAGCCTGAGACCAAATAAAAAATTTCTGGTCAGCTGACAACACGGAAAATAATAAACCTCATTGCACTTAACAACAACTTCCCATAGGTTCTCTGCGGTTGTATAGACGGTTTGGTAATGCATAAAAACAAACATAAAACCGATATTATATTTCAACCGATGCAATAGTCCGACTGTTTACAGTTCCTCTTTTACCCCCCAGATACTGAAGGTAATGATGCTTATAATTAAAAGATGGCCGTTCCGCGCCAATTATGTAGCTTTCCCTCCAAACGTTCCAGCCTACTGAGAAGGCAGGAATGACAGTAAATGCGCAGTTTGTTGGTTTACATCACTTTGATTGATGCTTCAAACAGGATGATTCGAACATTCTTTGAATGTCTGGGTGAAGTGTGCTAATGTAAATGGTGCATTTCATTGTGATATCTCCGTTACATCGGTTTCTTCGGCCGTTCACGATTTCATATTTCTTTTATTTGCATTATTTATTTTTATTTTTTCTGGCTTAAGAAAGTCTGCAACACCTATGATTGAAGAGATTTCTTGTTAGTATATATCTAGAACAATAGTAAGACAAACTCAATAAAACAACTAAGTCGAAAATACTCAACTAAAGTCAGTGATTAGGTATCCCATCAAATGAAGCGCACATCTTAACTTAGTGTTAAATTAAGTAATCGTGAAGATTTTGGTGGAGGATGTTTTAAATAGAGTAAAGCGCCTATGCTTTTTTATAAAAAAAAAAAAAAAAAAAAAAAATTTAAAAACATGGCTTGTAACTAAGGATAAGTAACCCGAGTCACAGCGATTTTACAAGTTTAAAGCCTTTGGTTCTGGTCTGGCAGGATTTGAGCCCAGAACTCTATAACCGAAGACCCGTGCACTAACAAATACATTTCATGACTATTATGTATATGTATTTTACTTTTTACAACATTCCCACGCAAATAGTGCAGTTTGTAAACAGACTTTGACGGTGAGATCTATTTTGAAGTATGTGGGACGTGGGTTCTTTTTTATAAGTTATAGGGTGAATCTACCAGCCCTTGTCCTTTATTTATTTCAGACAGATCCCAAATGATGAAATTAAAAATTATCCCGCTAAACCAACACCAAGAAAAACTTTTAAATATTTTTAATGTTTTTTATACTAGAAATATTAAAACCAGAGGTTCACTAGCTAAAATTTAATTGTCAAATATATATGCCATACTATACACAATTTTAAAGCTCTTTTTTATACAGACATTTTGACGTAATCAGAATTTTACTATTCTTATCCCTTTGAAAATGGCGGTTTCATTATGTGGAAATGATAGTTTTTAATACCCTATCATTTTCTTGAAAAATCTCCACTGTCATGAAAATTTTGCATTTCCTGTGAGTTAAGCTTTACTTTGCAATATGCAATATGTACACATATATCAAAAACATAAACATGTCTTAAATATTTCAACACATAAAAAAATAACAAATAGTTTAATGTAACGGGAACTATGCAACTTTCCTACAATAGCACACGCAAATACAAAACCACACTTCAATCAGTTACTAAGTACCAAGTACAAACAAAATGTATAGGCTTTGAACATTTAAAAGTCTACACAATCTCTAAACTAATCCATTAAAATCAAAAGTCCACAAAACAAATGTAAATTCCTCACAGCAAATAACGTGTTTAACGTACCTCGACAAATTGAAATACACCTTCGGACACCGTGTCATTTATATGCTGTTTCCAGAGCATTAGAATAATCTGGAAATATATCTGTCAACAAGACAGAAATGGTTCTTACTGAAATAGAACATAGAAACAGTCTGGAATATCACTGCAGTCACTGAAGCGTCTTGTATCTTCCAGCCTGTCTGAGAAGACGACGATTTATGTATCAATATTTCAGGAGTAAACTGGCGTAGTTTTTGGAAACCGGATGTACTGTTGAGTCAAAACTTTTAAGGTATAGCTACATGGTGTGGACTGAAAGAGAGTAAACGGTTCTTGAAAGAGAGTGGTACGGTTCTTTAATTATTGACTAATCATTTACAACTTATAGTTTATATTTTGATTAGGAAATAGTTATTTGTGTAACTAGTCGGTAAAGTGGCACTTTGCTGCACCCGAGAGCAATGATCTCGAGTGCAGCAAAGGCCTTTTGCACTCGTGTTACACATTATATTTTTCCTACAGTCACTATAACGCACATAAATAATTAGTCTTTTAAACACTATACTACATGTTTTTAGGTTCAGCTGGCAACACAAATAGGTGCCCTTAAAGAAAGTAGTACCCGGTCCGTATCACTCCGCAAGATTCCGTATTTTCCTCGGCAAGAAATGTGCTCCGCGTTTTGAGAATATAGTTCCGTATTTTTTTTGTAATTTGAAGTGGTTTCCGCGCCTTAAAAAATGCCTTAAAGGTATTTTCATGTTTATTAAGATCGTAGGAATGTTTTAAAAACGTTTAAAAGAAAAGTCCAGAAAGTTCAGAAATACCGAAACTATAAACACGAAATGACAGGAATAGTAGTTATGATACTGTAGTCAATCAGCTGCTCATAGTATTATTATCTTTAAGTGTTGCCAACCTATTTCCAAGCGTACACGGATTTCGTGCATAATAGAACCAGGCTGTTTTGTGTTGTTTCGTTGGAATCCTGATGTGCGGCAAAGTATAAACCGTACGACAAAGTATAAACCGTACGGCAAAGTATAAATATTCAGCAATTAGCAGCTTTCTGTACTATAAACAGTACAAGGAAGCCAACTTTGTCGGGTGACTGTAGGAAAAAAATTTAATTGCACCTCTTTTTGGTAAAGCTTTAGTTCAATTTAAACTTCGTGACAGCCTTGACTATTGGTTGAAGTGTGTTTAAATTTTTGCCAACTTTACAATTAAAATTGGTGTAGTTCATCTGAGCCTAGAACCTACAGACATGATGTCAGTAACTACTGGTAGTCAAACAACCAAAAGATTGCCGGATCTATCCTGAGAAAATCAGCAGTTTTTGATGGCTCAAAACTGGAATAAGCTGTGTCTGATCACTGAGCTTTAAATTAATGATCCTATATAAAATAGTGAAACAGCTGATCTTAGTTAGTAACATAGCTACAAAGCTATTATACAGTTCATCTCACACTAGTCTACGCTCATCCTTCGCTCATTTGGGTTCAAATACTTTGGGATCAAAAAAATAATATCCAAAGGGGGTAATCGGGTTTTTACAGCAACTCTAGGAGTTGCATAACTCAACTATGTTCTAAAAAATACAGTCAGTCCATATAGACTCTCTCTAGTAGTCTCTATTAGTAGCCATTATGTCAATAGTGATAGCATTGACTATCAATACTTCTGTATCCAATAGTCAATGGTGATAGCATAGGTTAATCACTCCCTTGGTGTTGTTGTATGGTGATAGCTAAACTTAAATAACTTCATTGAAATCTAGATAAAGCAAATATAAAATGAGCAAATTTTAAGATAAAGGAATGTTTGGGTCGATGTTTAAGGTTCCTAAGTTCCCTAAGATTTATAAAAACTCAGTTTATACAGCTAATGAAAATAATAAAAATCATGAAGTATTTAAATTGATATTTAAAATACTTAAAATTGCATATTTAACAAACAAAGAATGAATAGTTTATGTATTATCTAAGTCTGTTATTATATAGTAACTAATTTTAATTGTCGGTTTTTGTAATTCAGTGTCTCGTTTCGTTTTTTGTTTTAAGCTATTGAAAAGTCGATATAAAAAAGTAAACTAAAATCCATACCAAATTTATAATTTTAAACCCGTTTATATGCAACCAGATAACGCTCCTCTATTGGTCCAAATTGTAACGCATGAGGTTGAAATAAAATTATCTAAATTCTCTTTTGAAAAAATAAGAGCAATAATAACTATAACCCCTGTCCAAAAACAAGCGTTGTGTCGTTTGGCTTGGTCGGGCCTAACTGCTGGAGTCACTAAGTTTTCTCCAACTCCAGCGGGTATTTCCAGTCCGCTAATTCTGGACCGTCTGGACTCAAAAATATCCTGGACCGCATCGGGATGCACTGAACCCGAACTTGTTTACTATAGAGGTTTGATAAACACTCTATGTTTCTATAACAAATCCTGAAAGGATAGTTTTTAACTATACGGAAATGTAAAATTGAAATGTATTCTGTAACATTCTGTATTTTTTTGGAGATACAAATTAAAATAAAGAAATTTCCTCGAGTATGTTAGAAAGTAAGAATAACTGTGAATGTAAACATGTATTTCACCCTAGATAATAATTAATTAATCTCTGTTTAAACAATTAAATAGATTAAATTAATGTGTATTTATTGTGAATCCCTTTTTTGTAGACTCGGTGAACTATAGGTTACGCCATGCTGGTTTTGTGTTGGAAATGCCATTATAGACAAATAACCTAATTTTACAGCATAACATGCACACAAAAGCCACTTAAAATGAAATATTTGTGTAAAACATAAACTTTTTGGTCATTTGGTAGAAATTAAATTTGCACATAGCTACAGAATCAAGATTAATTATTAGATATAGCTTTTCGCACCTAAGCAAGATAGATGTTATGGTTTTCAGGATTTGTGCTATTTAAGGGCTATGTTTATTTCCACAGATGTGATGCATTTTTAGCGGGAATGCTTCAGGTAACTCCCTAACGTCTAATGTGTTTCGATAAAAAATAATGGGCTGAGTTCGTCATCGAGTCTTAACTAGTATATTATTTTAGGGTTGATTTGTACAGTTTAATATAATTGAAACGATATTCACTGAACAGACCGCGAGCACAGTTCTAGTTTTTTTAACCATATAATAGCTAGTAACTCTCGAAAAGTGTCTAAGCGCCGCTTAATGTTTCTAAAATCAATCTTCTTCGTTTGTGTTGACAGACTCAATTATGCGGTGAAGAAAGCGGGTTTTTACGGCGCGTGGAACAGTGGAACGGATCAACCGTCACGGGGAACGACGGTTTAGGAACCACGGTTAACTAATTTGACTGTTGTATACAATAAAGTTACCTCATGGTTTGGATACAATAATGCAACATAACATTCAACAAAAGACTGTTTGTTTGCACTGCTCTTCTCTTCATACTTGTCGAACTTACGAAAGTACGAAAGACCAATTTATTATAAAAATAATGCATACATAATGTACGGAGTGGCATTAGAACTGTGCAGTGCATATTTTGTTGGAGTTCCTTAAATTTGATAACACATACAATGCTGATCAAAAAATAATTCACATTTTAATAAAGATTTTGGAAATGTGGATATACATATTCGCTAGTTCTACAGGATTGGTGTTTTTTTTTACAAGGATTGAAATAGTAAAAGTAAATTTAAGTTCCTTCAAAATTATTGGATTGGTATTTTTGTTGTCGTCAAAAAATTTTAGTAATCCACTTTATACAGAAAGTTAATACGGCTTTTTATGCACTTTTGCCACACCAAACTTCGAAGTTAAAAAAGTGTATTTTAACTAAGGAACTTCTTTATGTTAACAAACCTGTAACAATTAAACAACAATTGAATATCTCTATCTTCTCTATCCTATCTACTCAGTAGACCTCCAGCTCATATAACAATAGTATATTTCAACCATCAGTAAATTTGATTAAGATATGTGGTTGTAGCATAATAATTTACCTCATTTTTTTACCTAAACAAATTTTTATTAACTCGATTGCCCACTTAAACTACCTAGTGCATTACCAAGCACCCAGATATGTGTTTAGAAAGGCCCAATTACAAAGAACATTCTGCACGACGATATACAGTAACCACTGCATTGTCGCTACAATTAACATGTTCTGCAGATTATACCCATGAAGCCATGCAGCATGCTCTACAGGCTTTCTAGGTGATAATCGTTTACAGTTCGGTGGCTAAAGTGTCTGCCTAGCAAAACATGCTGTTGTGTCTGGGACTATTTGGTTATCTAGATTACAATAGTTTTACCCATTTTGCGCATCTTATAGTGAACGCAGAGTTGTTAGTGTTTTAAGCTACTATAGAGGTATAGTTGTATTACCATTGATTATAGAAGGTAACACATATTATCTTTAGTTAATGGTACCAGCAAGCTATTAGTTTTACAGTGCATAGTCTTATAGAGTTACCTTATTGCAATAATTTGAATCAGCTATTCAGATGTACCGGAATGCAAGCGTAAAATTAATAGCAAAAGTTAAAATATTGTTTCTTTAATAAATAGAAAGTATTTTCTAAAAACAGCTTGAGCTTTTAATCTACAAATAAATCATTCTGTCTATATTAACATATGCATCTAAAAAGAAATATTCAAAATTCATACGATCCAAAACATAATTCTAAGAATAGCGTTGAATGCTCCCTGGTTCATTAGAAACAAATATATACATAAAGAGCTTGGAATAGAGTATATTTCAAATTTCATTGAATGATCCACATTAAAATTCGACATCTCTACACGATGTTCCTGGAGCACTTACGTTTTCTTGGTGAAGCAACTGAAAATAAGAGGCTACGTCGAAGCATTGACTATAAATCCTTAAGGATTTATAGTCAATGGAAGGATTTATAGTCAATGGTCGAAGGCTTCCCCAAGACCTGCTGAATGAAGCTTAAATGAAATTGAACATGTTAAATCTTATCTAAATTTATGAAGCTAACGGGGTGCTTCAGGTCTAATCGAACCGAACCCACAATGTTACTATACAGTAGTTATTTTGTTCCAATTTTTGTTCAAACTTCTGTGAATAATGTCCTGCTACATTGAACCAGAAAAAATTGATGCTGTAAAAAAGCGATCCAAACAATATCCAGTGATAGGCGGAAAAGCAGCCTGTGTGCTGAACCAGGTTTTTGGTGACACGGAAAACAATCAAATTGCATTTTATAAACGTTACTATTTGCATTTTATGTTAGGGCCAATCCGTATAAATTGATGAGTTGAACCTTTTGGGTAATTTTTTGACTGAAAAGGGGAATATTTTTATATAGGCCTATATTTTTTCCATCGTTTTGTTTTTCAGTCTAAAATACAACAATATAAACAAACTAGTGGCTTGTAGGGACATAAGTCCCTAAAAAGCTCAAATGTAAAACAACTTTTTGCAATACCGGTATTTAAACAAACTCAGAATAACATTATCTATGTGTCAGAATAGGCATCCATACACCATATATTTTGTGTAAAAACCAGTTTGTTGTTCTTCTTTGTTTGCTTTTGTTGATGTCATTTTCAATAAATAATTTGAATCACTCCAGTGGTTTAACATGAAAAGGCAGCAAACATATCATTGTTTGTGAACAAATACTGGTTTACTAAGGTAGCTTTGGTCTTGTGGTTAATGAGGATAAATAAAAGCTTCCCTGTTTGGAATTTTAAAAATTCATTGGAGGTTCGCCTTCAGATGAATTGAAGACGCCTGCAATTTCAACTGCAGTATGCTTATTATACCTACGACGATCTATATTTATCCTGTCTACAAACCTAAGTTCTAATTCACTGTCACCTTGTACAACCATTTCTTCCGAAGCTCTTTTGTAAATTTGTGCAAATGGATTTTCTAATAGAATTTCAGCTAGTTTTGACAATATTTCAGGTTTTAAGTCACTATTTTCTCGACGCCTTTGACGAATTTCTGCTGCTGTTGATGTGTCAATAATGTACAATTGGCCATACACGGGGTCTTCATCATGTTGAGGCAGCAAATCTGAGATTGAACGATAAATCTGTCCTTGAATTTTGAAACAGTACGGTCCTTTTCCTGGAATACCTTTCTTACTGGCTGAAAAATAAGCAAAAGCCATCGCACTGTTGCATTGTCGAATGAATTTATACAGTTGTGGGCTCTCTTCAAACAAACTTTTAAGTTCTACATTAGTTTTTGACTGAGGAAGGTTAATAAGTCCGTTATGGCAACATGTAATAAAATGATTATTCGTTAGTTCTTCTCTAAAATGAAGAGCACTACATTGAATGCACTCTTGGTCCAATAATCCTGCATCATGGATCTTTACATTTCTCTCGTCTACCATGGGTCTCCTAAAAAGGGGTTGTAACATATCTTGATTAAGTTCGTCATTATCTAATCTTGCTCTCCTACGCGCACTGTCATTCCTATGAACAGTTCCCCGCCTTTGTGGCATTCCCCTGGCGTTCATATTAATTACAGTACTTATAATGAAAAGAATATATATCCAGCAGCCTACATACCAAAACATCTTGAATCCCTGGTGATTTTATAAAAGTATGATCGAATGATTACTCTACGTTGTATATTCACTGCACTAACAAAATTTACTTACCTACAAAGGAATGCAAATACACCATTTTAGAACCAATAACATTTATAGGTTATTTTAGTTGTATATATTTACACAACCTTAACCTTAAAATGTGTAGAAATATAAGGGTCTGACTTAGGGGAGGTACGAATGAGGCATTGGTTCAAAATTCCTCCGTGAACAGCGCTGTAGTAGAGAGCACTTTGGCAATGAAGGTTTACTAATACTAATCGCAAAAACAGTTCTGTTCATAAAATAAAATTATAAATGCCTCAAATTCAATTTTATAATTTTTTAAATATAAAATTAAACTATCATAACCTAACCGAACTAACCAAACTTGCTGATAATGAAATAATATAACAAATGTTTAGTAATGAAAAAAACATTCTGTTTATTAAATAAAACTAGAAATTGCTAAATTAAAATTGTTTAATGACTTATAATAAAATTAAACTGTCATAACCGAACCAAACCAACCAAACTTGCTGATAATGAAAAAATCTTGGACAAAAAGTTAATGCTACCAGCAGGATTCGATCCTGGGTCCTTCAGCATGTCAGCCCGGTACGCTAACCACTAGACCACCGAGGCCGATGGCCACTGACCGTATTGTTACGGTAATGGCGTTCCTCCAGCTAATAAGAAGTCCACAGCTGTCATCGTAGCCTCTTCTATACCTCCCCTGAGTAAATACCGAAATATAAAGAAAACAACATCACTTAAAATAAACTTGAACATATGATTTAAAAATAAAAACAAAACAGAAGTTAGATTTAATTTCGACTCTTTGATTATTTATACAGAATATTTATTCTATGTCGTTTATTCCTTTAACACGACAATAACGTAAAAGGATGAAAAAATGAAACTTGAGTATATGATTTAAATATAAACAAAGAATGCAGACGTTTTTCCGACTAATCTTCAATATTTCAGTTTTATTATAGTATACATTTCATAGTTGACTGGCTAAAAGTAAACCAAATGTGTGTATTGATCACTGTTTTCAAATCTGTGGCACAGCTGTTTTAATTTCAAAAGATGTAAACAAATTAAACCCCATGTTGTTTTAATGGGAAAAGTTTTATTCTGTTGCGAATTTATGGTAAAAAAAATAAGAAAAATGAATAGTTTTCCCTCAAAATTCACGTCAAGACCTTTAAAATAAGACCCCTCCTATCCTTCTACGGCCATCCAGTCACTCACAATTTCTTTACAAAAATTTGACTTACGGAATTATATATAGTCTATTAAATATAAACAAAGAATGCAGACGTTTTTCCGACTAATCTTCAATATTTCAGTTTTATTATAGTATACATTTCATAGTTGACTGGCTAAAAGTAAACCAAATGTGTGTATCGATCACTGTTTTCAAATCTGTGGCACAGCTGTTTTAATTTCAAAAGATGTAAACAAATTAAACCCCATGTTGTTTTAATGGGAAAAGTTTTATTCTGTTGCGAATTTATGGTAAAAAAAATAAGAAAAATGAATAGTTTTCCCTCAAAATTCACGTCAAGACCTTTAAAATAAGACCCCTCCTATCCTTCTACGGCCATCCAGTCACTCACAATTTCTTTACAAAAATTTGACTTACGGAATTATATATATTAAATATAAACAAAGAATGCAGACGTTTTTCCGACTAATCTTCAATATTTCAGTTTTATTATAGTATACATTTCATAGTTGACTGGCTAAAAATAAACCAAATGTGTGTATTGATCACAGTTTTCAAATCTGTGGCACAGCTGTTTTAATTTCAAAAGATGTAAACAAATTAAACCCCATGTTGTTTTAATGGGAAAAGTTTTATTCTGTTGCGAATTTATGGTAAAAAAAATAAGAAAAATGAATAGTTTTCCCTCAAAATTCACGTCAAGACCTTTAAAATAAGACCCCTCCTATCCTTCTACGGCCATCCAGTCACTCACAATTTCTTTACAAAAATTTGACTTACGGAATTATATACTGTATATAGATTTAAGAGAAGATGTTTTATATAGTTTGAAATTTACATTTGAGACCCGAAATAATCTTTCCACCCATGGAATTAGAATGAATTTATTCTGTTGGCAATCTTTAAGTATAAACAATTCCAACTTAGCCCCAACAAAGGCGTAACCACTACAGGTCGCGGCCTTTCTACACGCGAATGTGACCTGAGGTCATATTTTGCCGCCAGTTCGTATAAAAGTGGCGGTAAATGGCTCATTAAACTAACCTCACTGCCGCACCGAGGGAGCTGTTTGGGAAATTGTTTGTTTGCCTTTGACGGTGATTTCTAATATTACCAATGGCTTTTTACTGACTAATTTGAGGGTTGGCCAATACGATTACCAAGTATAAACAGCAGCAAATATTTGGAGCAATTTATCTAAAGAGATATTTTACTACAAGTATACTATAAACTTTGATTAGGTATTCTCAAATCAATATTTTTTATCTAAATAAGCTATTAAGCTGAACGTGCTTTCTTATTATTTACTTAAAAATATTTTTGATGATATCATCGTGTTGGCTCCACACTTGTGTTGGCAACGACTTGGGGTATATTATTGCCCAAGAAGGATAAAGTATTTTTAGCGTTTTCGTTTTACAAGAAAATACCGAATTCACATAAGAGTTTCCTATTAAGGAAAATTTCAGAATGCAATCTCAAAACCTCCCTGATATTAAAAAAAATGAACTAATGAAGACGAGCAATAAACGCCTGATACGCACGAACAACTACTTCTGGCAATCTTTTGCACTTGCTTGACAACAATGCTTTTCATGATTATGTTAAATGTACAAAATTTAAGAAAACAAACCTCATAAGGTATGGTAACAACTATTTTCGCAATTCTCTCAAAGCAGGCAAGTCACAAAGCATAAAAGTGACATCTACTAATCGTAGATCCATGCAGGATTATTCCTGCGTAAATTGCAAAATCTGGCCAATATTGAGAAAATGTCGATTGGTTTTAGGTTCAAGGTCGGGTTCAACCAGAAGCGGTGGGTTTACCAGATGACAAGCAAGCAAACTCATGAAAAATACCGCTACAAAGTATTGTATGTAAGGTCCACACCTTTTCTTATGAAACTTTTTATAGATGTTGAGAGTTCTGAGCGAAACTGATATGTTACATTGATGAAATAGTTGTACTGTATTTTGTATTATAAACATTTCTTTATTTAGGCCTATTGATTTATTAAAACCATGAAACGTGATCGCTCCGTTCACCTGGCTTTCGCTCTGCTATGAAAGCAATCCTGGTATAAAAAGTTATATTATGTTATTAAATTTGTATTTATCATAATATTTAAGCTATTTAATATGCTAAGGCTGGCAACTGTGACACTGTATCGTCGTGTGGTCGCGTGAGGTGGTGCGCTCATTCACCACAACTTGGAACATTGCTACCAACTTTCCCGCATCTAATTAACCTCTCATAAACTAAACATTCCAACAGCCCTTAATTTATTGCTTTCGAGCTGTCAACTTATTGAGTAATCCAACCGCAGATACAAGGAAGAAGGAAGGGGCGTTTTCTTGGTTCCATGGCATAAATTAATTTTGAGTTATAAACATACCTTATATGTTTTTATCTAGTAGTCAAAATTCGATGTAAAATCCATCTTAGAAATCATTCAGAGATGAATCTTTGTTGTTGAGTGGTTTGTTTATACTGCCGGACAGTATTTATTGAATTAATTTGACTATTACCATAGATTAAACATGTTTAAAGTATGTTTAATCTATGCTATTACTTCCTAAGCAGTCAGCTATAATACAAACGTTCTTCAGGGTGGCGAAAATTCATAAATTTGAAATTCGAAACATTATGCAAACTAAGTATTAGGAGAATCTTTTTGACTGACTTAAACCTTAATTTCAAACATTTAAACCGAATTAACTTTAACTTTAGGATAAGTTTCAACAAAAAAGTAAAGAATGCAATGAATACAAAGCGTTGAACTGTATTCATACATGATGCATGGTGGATTATACATGGTGCAGAGCATAATCAATGGAATGAGGTTAACAGTTATTCAAGTGATAAATAGCGCGTGATAAAGAGTAAAAACATCGAAATTCACCCTTCAACCTAGGCACCAGTTAAACCTAATGTTATTTAAATAGGTTTGTGAAAATCAAATCAAGCAAATGGAAATTCACTTAGTCTGCAGGTTTGCTGAGGTGGGGGTATTTTTATTCGTACTTTAATTTATTTACTATTAATAGTAAATAAACTGGCATACTCTCTAAATCAATACGGTGATTGCTTCAAACAACTATATTGTGGAAATATTGAAAAACCCACAATTTTTATCGGTCTTTGGAAAATTTATCTATTTTGATGGTCTGTATTTTGACCATTATTTTCGCTACATACTTGCTGTTGGGTTTTAACTGCCATAAATGTATTCTTCTTTAATGTAATAAAATAAACTTTTCGGTAAAATCAACGGTTCGCGAGATTGAGTGAAAAACAATAGGAATTGCCATATTTTTGATATTTCGATAACAAGTGGCGCGCCCCGCGGCGAGCGGCAGTATCTCGAGGTGGATAACTTGGATTTTATGTTATGGGCCCAATACTAACAACATATCCAAAAATCAGAACTACCCGACCTTTTGCATACCAAAATGTCTTATTTTACTGGATTATCAAGTAGTTGAATTGTTTTTCTAGTAGTTGGAGAGGATACTAGTATTTGAATATACATTATTTAATTACCATTAGATTAGTAGGCTACTGTTATAATTGATTGTTATATAATTAATTAATCTTTTCTCTATAACTATTAAAAACTTGCTTAAATAAGTTAAAGAATATAAAAAAATAATTATCTATCTATATATTAATAGGCAAGCATGTTTCTTTAAAACCTTTTTTCTCAGCTCGTGTGTATCGTAGGGAAAATCTACGCATACCGTTAGAAAGCTATTTTCCTGTAGGTGTGCAGAATCCCTTTATAAATTAAAATAGGCTCAAAAATAAGCACAAAAAATTAATTTGAAATTTTAAAAAATTAACATAGGTCATATGGGTTGCTATGGTGATGACAAAATAACAACAAAATATAAACAGAAAATCAAAACAAATGGAAGACATTTCAATCACATGTTTTATTTACAGTGTGGGGTGAAAATAGAGAAGTTTGCACAAAACATACTTTTGGTCGATTTTTCGACCACGGGGCGTACTCTCGTAATTATTATTATATGTTAAGCAGGTGTTCCCCACTGCATCTAGTATCACAACATCATCTGACTACATTCATTATTGATCCAAACTTTTACAATATTTGTCTTATATTCTGCTGCCATAACATTTATGTACTTTTAAATAAATCAATATTTGTTAAAATTCGTTTTGGAATGTTTTATACTTAAACCCAACGAATACCCAACGAAGGCCCAACGATTCCAACGAATACCAGTTTCCGTTGGGCCAACGTTGGCAAATCGTTAAAATTTCTGCCAACCATTTCCCAACCGTGCCGACCATTTCCCAACGTTGGGCCAACGATGTGTGCTACTTGGGTCAGGGGTGGACACGGGGGACGTAGGGCTCCTTCACGACTCACGATAGAAACATTGGGGGGAAATGCATATTAAATTATCGTTTATGTCATCGTCAACACTGAGCTATAATTCTAACAACTGGAGGTAGCACTGAATGTCAAAGATGCGTGTCGCCAGCCGCCATGTTTGCGTGAGGTGGGTGTCCATAAGAAGCCATGTTATTGCTATGACAAAAAAACTCACTGCTATACAACCTAGTTATAAGAAGCCATGTTATTGCTATGGTAAGAAAACTTACTGCTATACCAACCTAACAAAATCAGCGACTCGCTTTTGACAGACTTCTGCCATGGCAGTGCTACATCCAGTTATAATTTTAGCTCAGTGATCGTCAAACGTCCATTAATTTCAAAAGTACTCCGGAAACATCAAAACGTGGTATTTAACACCTATATTTTTAAAACATTTTCGGGGAGGACCCTAAAAGATTCTACCCTCCGGGTCGCCTCCTCACAAATTTCCTATATTCGCCCCTCTCGGTCCTCCTTACCGTACTCATACTGCAAATATCGCAGTAACATATCTACATTTTCCTCAGACAGGAGGACATCTCCTCTTTTTGAGATGCTTCCAGCCGAAGCTGAACGCATTATCAAAACTTGTTGTCTCATCCAGCGGGTGTTACCTATCTTAAAAGAAGGAACCAACATATTTGCAGATTTAAGACAAGTGTAAACACTTGGAGGAATTGCTGGACGGGCCTTTGGACAAAAAAATATTTTATACACTATCCAAAAGGTAATTTGTAGATAGGAAGGAATTAGTAATAAAGTTTTGGCCCTAAAATGTTTAACAAACTTCCCTTTGTTAAAAATCCTTTCAAGAAAATGTTTTTAAATGTTTGGTAAAGCATCCTTTTGGGTCATTTTAAACACCTTGTATTGATTTAAATGTTTTATTTGAGCCTTTCTTCGAGTTTTTGTACACTACCGACCGGTACTCGTTATGTTTTATGTGAGTAATTTTGTGAACCAGTTTGTACAGAGACCGCACAAGCCTTTGCTCAAGCACAAAGGTGTTGATCAATTATTGCTTTAATATTAATTTATCCCTATTTCATCGACAATACGACTATTTGAACAAAACAAAACTAAGTTTATATTATATTAAAACCAATGTTCGTCCTCAGTTATTATATATCCTAATAAATAATAAGACTACTGCCTAGTTTAAGTTTTCGCCCTAACCTTTGAGTTTTGAGTGTTTACTCAATGATTTTGGTTGGCTGAGGCTCGTCGACTCAGAAACTTAAGAAAAGAGTAAGAAGTCTTGACTGTTCAATGTTGTGTTGTAGTTGAGTTAGGTTATGTTGAGCCTTTGTGTTGTTGTGAATTTAATTTAAACCACCCAATTTTCGCAAGCATTAGAAAAATCTTATGATAAATCTCTTATTTTCTTAATGCAATCCGTTTCGTATACATGTCAAGTTAATGCTTTTTCGAATTACCATCCAACCGTAAAATCAATTTTAGTGTGTTGCCTCTGCCTGATCAGCTGAGAGCTGAGAGCCGAGAGCGACTTCAACGACTTGAGTTCGGAGTAGGAGTTTCTTGAATCTGGGGTATAATAAATAATAGGGATGGGTGACTTGGGCGTTAAAATTGTTAAAAGTTCTCATCAGTCGCTGTGTTGTGCTGTTGTTAATATTTTATTTTGAGTTTTACTGATAATTTCAACTACGGCGTATCGTTAGATTGTTGTTGTGTTGAACTGCATTTGTGCACCAGAACTATAATATAGTCGTGTGTAACAGTTTAGACACATTATTTTCGGAATACTAAACCGATGTTTATCAACGAATCTAAAAATATTTTAATGTATCTTATAAGAGTTATTCAAGATGTCAAATCCACCTGTCAAAATGGAAGTTGACATTCCAGCTTCATTAAAAAGATCCAGTAGTGCACCAATGATCAATCAGTTAAATCCTACAATGACTACATCAGCAACAACTGCTACTACCTCAAGGTAAGTTAGATAAAGTTTAGGCCTAGTTAATTTTTAATTTTATAAGTAGTCCTTAATATTACATTCTTCAGTAAAATCAGCAGCCATATCCCAGGAAATGTTACAAGCGATGTTACAGTCAGATCAAGCGAGGAGTCTGACTAAGTTACCAGAGATTGGGTTAGTGAGGTTATTAGTCCGTGGTTTGAATGTGATGTACCTTGGGCCCAGTAGGTAATTGCTCCCCCCCTGCAACACCGACATAGATTTAAATAATACTTAAAATGAAAATAGGCATTTTACGAGTTGCTTACGCATCCGCAATCATAACAAAGGCAAGGCTCGTTATAAGTAGGCCTATTGTGTTTAAGTTACTTTTGATTGTTAATAAAGTTAGGCCCTACCCACATAACTTAGTAGGCCTAAAGAAAAAACGTTAACCATCAATTAAATGGTATAGGTACCGGTAACTTACAATAAGCAGTGACGTAGCCAGGATTTCAAAATAGTGAGGGTCGACCGACCGGGGCCCCAGGTAAAAAGGGGGATCCGGGAAAAATTTTAAAAATATAGGCCCTAAAACAGTCTCTTTTAGCTCTCTTGGCATTGAAAATAATCAACCCCAACGTCAATGATATAGGCTATGATTAACTTATATAATGGTTAATATGCATTTTAGGGTTTGCACGCGATTTTTGAATTTTTTTTTTCATTCTACTCGAAATTTAACGCTGATTCCGAAAATGACGTTCTTTTTCCGCGGAAAACGACCATAACGCGGAAAAACGACCAAAACGACCAAAAACTCTTTTTTTACCAAAACGCGTCATGTGGGTACTCAAATTAACCGGAATATTTAGCAGATCACGACTATGCAAGAATTTTTTTGGATCCGAGGTCAAATAAGCGAGATATTCACGAAAACGTGATACTACCAGCAATAACTCCAACTCACTAGGGGACAGGTGGGAATTCGGGGTTTTGGGTGGGGGAGACATCTAACGTGGTTTATCGTTGTAATTTAATGTGTAAAAAATAATGGGTAATTAGTCGGGAGAATTATGGGAGATATGCTTGAAATTGGGAAATTTTTCAGTACCAACCTATTCATTGGTTGTAGTAGCACTGCCATGTTGCTCGTTAGGTTAGGTTAGGTTGGTTAGGTTAGGTTAGGTTGGTTAGGTTAGGTTAGGTTGGTTAGGTTGGTTAGGTTAGGTTTGGTTAGGTTGGTTAGGTTAGGTTAGGTTGGTTAGGTTAGGTTTGGTTAGGTTAGGTTAGGTTGGTTAGGTTAGGTTGGTTAGGTTAGGTTGGTTAGGTTAGGTTAGGTTAGGTTGGTTAGGTTATTTTGGTTAGGTTAGGTTAGGTTAGGTTGGTTAGGTTAGGTTGGTTAGGTTAGGTTGGTTAGGTTAGGTTAGGTTAGATTGATTAGGTTAGGTTAGGTTAGATTGATTAGGTTAGGTTAGGTTAGATTGATTAGGTTAGGTTAGGTTGGTTAGGTTGATTAGGTTAGGTTAGGTTAGGTTAAGTTAGGTTAGGTCAGTTTGGTTAGGTTAGGTTGGTTAGGTTAGGTTAGGTTGGTTAGGTTAGGTTTGGTTAGGTTGGTTAGGTTAGGGTAGGTTAGGTTAAGTTAGGTTATGCATAGTATCATCCCTTTTACCTGTTAAATTAAAACATAAACACCAGATAACACAGACCAAAGTTAGAGCAAAAATCCAAAATAGCATCGCATATTTACGTGAAAATCTCGCTTATTTGACCTCGGATCCAAAAAATTCTTGCATAGTCGTGATCTGCTTAATATTACGGTTAATTTGAGTACCCACATGACGAGGAGTGGGGATAAAGACACGAGTCACCCTAGTGGCGAGCGTCGCGCCCGCGCTATCCGCGTGTTGCAATGTTAGTTTTGTGGAAATATTACGAGTAAAATTTATTATATCGAACTTAAGGAGGTTTGTAAACAGATATAATTAATCTAATTACTTGCTCACACTTTACAGACTATGCATCACAAGTAAATCCCAGAAGAAATTTAGTGATGTTATGAAAGAGTTAGATTTATTTATAACCTATTTGAACATTGGTCAGAACAAAATACCACAATAATTATTCTATCACATAAGCATGTCATCATTTGCTGCTGTGAGCCCCAATTATTATACAGAACCTTAGCAACAGAATATACATTTTGGTTATATTACAGTATGTTTCTTTGTCATAAAATATATTATATGTTGTTAAATAAAAGGAGTGTATAATATTTTATGGCAATAACTCCGATTCATTAATTATTCTCAGTAAAGTAAAATAATTGCAAAATATTTTCCCACATTAATAATAAATACTACTGTACTGTGAATCCAAAACGTATTATTTGATTCAACGATTAAAAAAAAAAAAACTATAGACTACGGTAAGCAATAAAATTCATAAACATACGTTTGTAGATTTAGTTACTTAAGCTATGAATGTAATGACATATTTAATGTGTATAATGATCATTAAATGCCAGAAACTCAGTATCTAAATCCCGTAAACTGATGCCTAGCCGGCCAAACTCCTAGCGCCAATGCCGCGCCAAGCGATTTTATGCCTACTTTAATCACTTAAAAATTATAGAAGCAAACTCTGTATCGAAAAAAGCTACAACTAAAAAATAAAATTCATACTTTAATTTTAATCTAAAACTTTGCCACAGGATTTTTTTTCTGACCAAAAATTAATAAAGTTCCTCGCTTACTACATTTTTCATGTTTTTAGTTGTGTTAAAAAACGATCATCAGTTTTTATTTGCCTAAATAAATTATGGTTAATATGCATTTTAGGGTTTGCACGCGATTTTTGAATTTTTTTTTTTCATTCTACTCGAAATTTAACGCTGATTCCGAAAATGACGTTCTTTTTCCGCGGAAAACGACCATAACGCGGAAAAACGACCAAAACGACCAAAAACTCTTTTTTTACCAAAACGCGTCATGTGGGTACTCAAATTAACCGGAATATTTAGCAGATCACGACTATGCAATAATTTTTTTGGATCCGAGGTCAAATAAGCGAGATATTCACGAAAACGTGATACTACCAGCAATAACTCCAACTCACTAGGGGACAGGTGGGAATTCGGGGTTTTGGGTGGGGGAGACATCTAACGTGGTTTATCGTTGTAATTTAATGTGTAAAAAATAATGGGTAATTAGTCGGGAGAATTATGGGAGATATGCTTGAAATTGGGAAATTTTTCAGTACCAACCTATTCATTGGTTGTAGTAGCACTGCCATGTTGCTCGTTAGGTTAGGTTAGGTTGGTTAGGTTAGGTTAGGTTGGTTAGGTTAGGTTAGGTTGGTTAGGTTGGTTAGGTTAGGTTTGGTTAGGTTAGGTTGGTTAGGTTAGGTTTGGTTAGGTTAGGTTAGGTTGGTTAGGTTAGGTTGGTTAGGTTAGGTTGGTTAGGTTAGGTTAGGTTGGTTAGGTTATTTTGGTTAGGTTAGGTTAGGTTAGATTGATTAGGTTAGGTTAGGTTAGATTGATTAGGTTAGGTTAGGTTAGGTTAGGTTGGTTAGGTTAGGTTGGTTAGGTTGATTAGGTTAGGTTAGGTTAGGTTAAGTTAGGTTAGGTCAGTTTGGTTAGGTTAGGTTGGTTAGGTTAGGTTAGGTTGGTTAGGTTAGGTTTGGTTAGGTTGGTTAGGTTAGGGTAGGTTAGGTTAAGTTAGGTTATGCATAGTATCATCCCTTTTACCTGTTAAATTAAAACATAAACACCAGATAACACAGACCAAAGTTAGAGCAAAAATCCAAAATAGCATCGCATATTTACGTGAAAATCTCGCTTATTTGACCTCGGATCCAAAAAATTCTTGCATAGTCGTGATCTGCTTAATATTACGGTTAATTTGAGTACCCACATGACGTGTTTTGGTAAAAAAAGAGTTTTTGGTCGTTTTGGTCGTTTTTCCGCGTTATGGTCGTTTTCCGCGGAAAAAGAACGTCATTTTCGGAATCAGCGTTAAATTTCGAGTAGAATGAAAAAAAAAATTTCAAAAATCGCGTGCAAACCCTAAAATGCATATTTACCTATATAATTTTACATTCAATTTAACAAAAAAATATTAACTTATATTTAAGACCGGAAGGGGGGGTCCAAACCCCCAGGACCCCCCCCCCTGGCTACGTCACTGCAATGAGTTTAACTTTTACTTAGGCCTACCGGTACATAAACACTTCCAAGGCTGTGTTCTTAAAATTAAGTAAAATGGTTTTAAGTTAATGTAAAAAAAGATTGAATTGAAGGTGTAGTTGCAAACATTAAAAACTAGAAACAGGCAACACATTAGCCTAGACCTATTAAAATGACTGGTTTTCCTAATTTTTTTTCGGCAAACTTGTTTAACTTAACTTATAAGTTAACATCATCAAAGTTCATTTTAGGGTTACATCACTTTCTGTACACATAATCAATAACTTAGGCCTAAAATGATTTAATGAGCGTGAAAACTACTTACTTCTGCTTAGAAACTTTTTTAACACTTTCTTACCGTCCAAAATTTTTTTGCCGCCCTCTTTCTTAACTCATGCCACTTGGTTTTTTTTTCATTTCACAGAAAAAGGGTGTATCATTACAAAATAACATTCGTCGAACATAAATAAAATCATATGCAAAAACACGGCAGCAACTTATCTTAATTTGCTAACCAATTGATAATAAGTTTCTCGCCCGATTTGACAATAGCAACTGACATTATGAGTAAGTTAGGTACCGGTAATGAAATAATGACATAAAAAATTAATAGCCTTCAAATAAAGATAGAGGACTATATTCAATGATAATATGCAAACAGTGGCAGTTCAGATGGCTCATGAGTGGGAACAGAAGTGAGGAGGATTCTACTGTCGCGCTATTCCAGATATTTTCCAAACATTGTCTGTTACTTGCCCCCCCAACAAAACAAAAACTCTTGCGCCCCTGGGCCTGGACCCACCGGGACCATTTGTAACCGCGGTACTGTTCTAAAGCACGGGTCATACTAGGCTGGCATCAGCGGTGAATTGAAAGAAGCCGTGACTGTCGGCTTAAATGTGACCACAAAATTCGCAGCCAGCTGACACTGAGCTGACTCAGCCTGGATTGGTGAGCCGGTGATGCTGGTGCCAGCTGCTGATCACCAGCGGCTGGCGAACAGCCTAGTGTGACCCGTGCTTAAGTTAGCCTACTGTATTTCCCTACCTAGAAATATTTTTAAGGATTTTTCTAATATAGGCCTAATGTCCAATACAAATGTCCTACCTACTTACTTCAGTTAGATTGTTGCCTGTATTAACTGAAGGCTTAATGCACCTAGATGAGAGAACTCCCAACCACTGTCCTGAGTAAACTTTTTTAATCACATTCCCCTTGTATTAACAAAAAATCCAAAAAGTAGTACGGTAACTTTCCTAGGCTGAAGGTAATAAACTTAGTCTTAAGATGAGGAATTGTCAAGGAACTTTTATTATAAATTTGTCTAAACGATTGTTATAGGGAATCAACAACCTTCAACGTGTTTTCATCAATGGCCCCCAGAACGCGGCGATTCAGTGCCAGTTTTACTTCCGGGTCCACTGCACCTTTGCTGTCCCCCCGCTTGACTCCACGGATCAGCCAGCTTCGCCAGGAGGAGTGCCTAGACGTGGCTGTAGGCCGAGAGACGGCACATGAGCGGGAACTGAACAACACAATGGTCATGTCACAGTCTTGGGAGGACCTCACCATTGTCGGCAATTCACCCAAGGTAGAAAATACATTTTGCTATGGAGATTACAAGTAGGCCTAGGCTTTCCATTTCAGAGCCAAGTGCAACTCTTTTAAGTTTTTTTTACTGTCTATGTTTGTGGCATTTTGATTCGAGGTGAGCTCACTGTATTATCCGAACATATTAAAATTCCATTTGATATTTTACTCTTGCCTTTTCTGTTACTGTTATTATCAGAATTTTTAATTCTTACAGCAAGTTTGGTTAGTTATGTTAGGTCAGCTTAGAACAGTTGAATTTCTTAATCCATATATTATTTTAGCCTTAACAAGATCAGTGTCAATTTGTAAGGCTGCACTTAAAGTAAAATCAATAAAATAATGGATTGAACAATCGAATGAAATAATTGATTGGCTATATCAATAGTTTTAATCCAAAATTTCAATCAAATGAATGTGAGGTCGTTTAAACTAAAGTGCAGCCATATAATAGCTTAGTTTCAAGATAGACAAAAAGAATTAAATATAGACTGTCAGCCGTGCTGCGGTTACCATGGTTACCATAGGTTCTGGTGCACACTGCTGGGAGCGCCATGTAGTTACGTAGCGTGTACGTCGTAACTACATGGCGCTCCCAGTGGTGTACGCCAGAACCTATGGTAACTGCAGCACGGCTTACGGTCTATATTTAATTCTTTTTGTTTGTGGTTTCTCAAAGGCTCAGTGGACAAGTGGTCCAAACCCATTAGGCCCAGAGGCTACATGTTTTGTGGGAATCAAAGCTCAAAGATTGAACAATCGAATGAAATAATTGATTGGCTATATCAATAGTTTTAATCAAAAATTTCAATCAAATGAATGTGGGTCGTTTAAACTAAAGTGCAGCCATATAATAGCTTAGTTTCAAGATAGACAAAAAGAATTAAATATAGACTGTCAGCCGTGCTGCGGTTACCATGGTTAACATAGGTTCTGGTGCACACTGCTGGGAGCGCCATGTAGTTACGTAGTGTGTACGTCGTAACTACATGGCGCTCCCAGTGGTGTACGCCAGAACCTATGGTAACTGCAGCACGGCTCACGGTCTATATTTAATTCTTTTTGTTTATGGTTTCTCAAAGGAAACTAGTCCTATAACTTTTTCATGTCACAAAGTTACATGAAAATTGTTCTAGTTTCGTCTGCTTGTCCAAAAAGGATATCAATGAATTTGAAATATGTTAAAATTACCTGTTTATTTCCTAAATTAATTGTTATTAAATGCATTTGGTGTGTTTGGTATGCTTATTCAGTTTAGCAGCTATGCGATTCATTCAACTTGTCACATGTGAGAATAAAGTTGTAGTCTTGCGAAGTATGATCTGAGAGCGATGAACGATTTTATTTCTGTGGTGAAAATCTAGCATTGTCAGTTGTCGGACATGAATAGAGTAAAGTTTTTGGACATAAAAAACGTGATTAAAAGATCGAGGAAGTCGGAGGTGGATATTGTAGACATATGCCCAATGTTTAAGATGTTTTGCCTTGATTAGGTCCGCTACGGTTTTTCATCATGTTTGAAGCAGTGATCAAAGTTTTGCCTGCAGATATCGGTGCGACTAGACAAGAGCAGGACAAGAGAACTAACAAGAGTCGTCTCTGTAAGACTAGGAATAACGCTATACCCTGATATCTCCAGATAAACCCACCAATCAGGATGTTTCCTCAACTCTTCATTGTCTTTATCAAATTTGATGAATTGCCCCTACCGGCTTCACAGTGCAAATTGCCTGACAAACTCCCTACTTTTTCTATGTCATAACATTTTCCTCCATAGGCCACAAATCTACCAAACGGCAACAGATATGTGTTAGGGTAGATACCCTTCCCACAGAAACCTTATCATGGAAAGGAACGCTCCTCAAACACTTGGCAGCTTTGATTTTCTATTATCTTTATTGGCTACTACTTATGAAGGAACTAATCAATGTGTTAGGGTAGATCCCCTTCCCACTCCCACAGAAACCTTATCATGGAGAGGAACGCTCCATACACTTGGCAGGAGCTTTGATTTTCTTTTATCTTTATTGGCTACTACTTATGAAGGAACTAATCGTCAGATGTAGGTGAGAACCGGCTAGATTTGTAGATGGATGAAGTAAAGGACACAACGTTGGTGTCAGATGTTAACTAGCTCGGACCTCAATGGAGATCTAAATTTAGGGACCGCCCTAGTAGTTTTGAATAGTAAAGATTGTAAATCATGAAAATATCTCAATGTTTCCTTGACACTTTGGGTTTTGTAGCCTAAGTAACCTCTCAGTAACCCATGTCTAGGCCAAATTATGAATTTTTATGAATTATTATGAGTAGATCTCTCCAACCAGCAATAATACCTCATTTCTTGTCCGGTATGATGAATAATAACATATTGGTACTCAACACTTTATTTACATTTTTATCAAACCAGTTGAAATTTACAGGAAATATATTATACTCCTTACTTGGTTGAACATGTCGGCAAAAGTAGGCCTATACCTGTAAGTTACTGGACTAGCGGTTGTTGGTTTTGTTTAGATTTCTGTGCCAAAATATAAATTGGTTATGAAGGGAAAGCCATAGGTGGCAATTTAGATTGAAAAGACAGCTAACTTATTTGAGAAAGTTTGTTCCCAGAGGTTTATGGATTTCCACAAAAGATCGCTTAGCAAAACAATGATATTTCAACATACACCTTAGTCTAGAACATGATTCCGAAGGTGATTATTTGTGTATGGTTCACTCAGTTCATGCTTTACATTTTATTCAGTAAAATTATTGTTAAATCTGGCAATTTTTGGTATATTTGTTTTACTCTTCAAATTGTTAACCCACCTAGCTCTCAGTGTGATGTATGAAGAGGAATGACTGTGAGACGATGCCACCTAGATTTCTGCTAATTGTGTTGTTTGTAGCTTACAGGATGGGTATTGATGAGCTTGTGGTTATGTTACAGGGAGATGCCGGGGACCGTAGTCCCAAGCCAAGAGTAGGCTTGTGTGACCCTCTACATGTCCACCTCCCCTCTCTCTCCCCCGTCTGTTCCTCTCCCTCCCCCACCCGGATGCTGGGCACCAAGCAGGTGTTCTCACCCAACGTTTGGAAAACCAACCTCTCACCAAGTCCTACCAGGAAGTTCACCACCAGGTACGCCAATGTTTGTGAGATTTGCTGAGAACAGAGTTTCAAAGTGTTACTGTTACGCTAGTGAAATATCTCATCGTCTAATTTAAAAGACTTTTGGTGTCAAAATATATAGGATTGTGAAGATGGTGAAATTTTAATTCGCTCAGATCAGATGGGGCTACTTTTTTAGGATATAAATAGGAAAACCAACAGTGTTTGAAAGTTTCATATTCAGATAGTTTAACAGCTTTTGAACTTATTTAATGCTTGTGTTGTTTTTGCATAGCCAAAGGTGGCAATAGGAAAATGTTTTAATTCTCTCCTATCTAACAGAAAATCTAAAGTGTAGCACATACTATGTATCAGTATCAGTGTCTTTGGACGTACGGTAGTTCTACAGAATATAAATGGGTTGCAGGTCTTCAGTACGGTACTGTAAAATGCAAGCAAATTGTAAAAACTATGTATTATAGTTATATAGGACTGATATAAAGTGCTGTAGGTGCGAGTACGCTCCTGTAAAAATTTAGCCTCATTAAAAATAATGTAAAAGGAAAATTTTGTTTGTTCCAATACTGTTACTTTGCACCATCATTATATGCACTTTTACGCTGTACTGTGAAGGCCTATTACAACTAGTTGCGTTGTTGCTAGATGTCGTACCTTAGCCTATATATAAAGAGGAAGGTGAAATCCATTAAACATGGCCAAACTCTACTGAACGCTCCCAGAATGTTTTTTTTTTTTTTTTTAACATCCTCTTAGAAAAAAAGAATCCTTAAGTCATTAAGTTTTCATAGTGTAACCGATATAAATTGTCACCTCTTTTCCCATGTAGGCCTACAAAGTAATAGCTGTAATTTCAGCTTGCAGTCCAAACCAATAATTTGTTAATCTGTAATTTACACTTTCAGACGGAGTTTGAGCCCTATTGCATTGCGGACACCAACTCTGGGCCCCATCAAACGCAAATTTGACTTGGATGACAACGAGCCACCTGCAAAGCGGACGAGCATGGGACTGCTCATGCCTCAATCAAGGTTTTTATTTATAATGTTTTAGTAAACTACCAACACCTTCTTAGTCTAAAAGACTTAGCGAGAATACTTAGGATGCTATGGATGTTTCCATTAACAGTGGGAGTTAAATTATGGTAATTTTACTGTATACCCTACACTACAAGTAAAGTTGCAAAATTTCTCTAAATTTTCTCAAGGTTTTCATTAAAAGAAATAGTCATACAATCACTTTATTAATAAATTTTCAATCTAAAAGGTAATTTTGATGATTAAAAAGGCGTCCAAACCCTCAACTTTTTTTATTTTGATTTTTGTTGGAACAGACCGTGCAGTTTCTTGTTACCTTCAAACTACAATATTTGTTTGCCACAACTTTTGAGTGTATAATGTTGATATCGGTGCAATCTTTCTCAATTATTGATCCTGTTAAACTATTAAAGACCTTAGTGTATTGGGGTATCAAATTATGTACAGTAGTTCCTTAGGTTTGGTGAGAAAATGCCGGCTTTAATGAGTTGCGTCAACATTTCAGAAAACTAACATAAGAAGTACCTTCAAATACCACTTCAAAATGATTCTAATAGAAATTTGGGACGTGATCTTCCAGATGATCGTATAGTAAATAGTGTTACAAAATGATTTTAAGCCTTAAGGTTGTTTCTGGTTGGATACACTGGGCTAGGCTAGGATTATTTAATACAGTAAAGTCCCACAAACTCAGCACATGAAGTGGCAGTGCTGATTTCCTACTTACCCGCAAAGATGTGTTGAATCGGTAATTCATTGCGTAGTCACAATGAATTTTGTACCCAACGCAGCAATGTTGTGGGTTTGTTTTCTGCCAAGTTATGTTTTATCAGTACAGTTCAACTCTTGGCTCACCCCTGGCTTTGCTGGATACAATCCACACTAAGGCCTGATGCTGTTTATTTAATTATTTGAAGACTTGAAGTTGTTTTGGGTTGGCTATGTTAGGCTGGGTTAGGATTACTTAATACAGTGTAGCCCTGTAAACTTAGCACACAATAAAGTAGCAGTCAGGATTTCTTGACGAACCAATAAAGAATGTTTACCCTTCAAGGGTATTAACTCCAGCTCTGTAAGCAACCCTGGTGAAGAAATAAACAACTTCGATAGTTACACAGGAAATAGACTTTGCCATTTGTACTTCACACTTTGAAACTGACATTTGGCTCTAACTTACTACTAAATGCTATCCATATTGCAGGCTAGACTTGACTGCCAGTCCACTGGCTGGATCGCTTAGCTCTGTTGGCACCCCTGAGTCATTATCAAGTGGAGACTCACCGGTAGGGTTCAGCTATCGTAACGTGGACAGTCCCAACACTACGTCGGAGCACACATCCTCAGATCAACAGTCCTCCGACCATCCGATGGATCAACCCACGGATACTCAAACTCGGATGGATCACTCGTCCAGCAACTCAACAGACCAGACCGACTCTACAGATCACCCGATGAGAGATTTGACCACGTCAGTCCCCAACCCGTCATAACTGGTGATATCAACGCTTATGTATAATTGTGTCCTAGTCTTAGGTTATGAGTTATGCCGGTATTGTAGTATTATACATCCTTCGTAAATAGCTTTGGTACAAAGTTTAGAATATTGAAACAAAGTTCATCACTAGGTTTGTTACAATTAAGGCTTTTGTCAGCATATTGCTACTCGTGTTAATCTTGTATTCTTTCTCGTTTAAACTTGACTGATAAGAAAATGCTAACGGCAAATTAGTAGAGATGGACGGGATTGGACTTTTAGTTTGGGACGGGCAGAATTTTATTCCCTTCCTGATTTTTGGGACAGAAACATGACGGGATTTTACTTCTTATGCAAAATGAGTTTGATTTTAAAATCTTGCCTAAAAGTTCTCGCAGAATAAATTCATGACAAACAAAATCTATATGGTCCTGTAGTACAGAGACCAATAATGGGTTAAAATAACAGAAACCTTTTTCCAAAAATAAAAATGTTATATATTTGATAAAATTTGACTGCAAAACGTCAGTCTAGCTAAAAATCACTAGCTAATCACAAACGGGTATTAAGGCCAAGTATCACTTTATTTTAACAAATTTATCATATAGGGAATATTAGCGTATTTTCCCATAAGCCTATAGGAAATAAGCTATTACCTATAAACTCCGTCTATTCGAACGATTTTCGGACTATGGGTTTTATGGGAGATTTTAGATTTTTCCCTTTTTTAACCTTGAAAAACAAGTAGGCCTATCTTGTAATTTTTATCTAGACCTTTTTGTTGAGATATAATTTTGCATATTGAAGCATTGTTGTATGCTTAGACAAAAGGTTACAAAAAGTTTTTTTGAAACTGCACCATCGCTAACGTCTTGAAATGGGGAGCAAGCTGGTCTAGTGGTCAGAGCACGGGACTTCGGTCCAAGAGGGGTCCCGGGTTCAAATCCCGCCAAATCACCAATGGATTTTATCTTAGTGATAATGCTGCAACCCCCTAGGTCTAGCGAGTAATGTGAAAACAATCCCGGGCTCTTGCCTAGCGTCCTAAGGCAAAAAAAACCATCTTGCATATCATTTATTGCACTAGGTACTATCATTTATGTCTCGCAATCACCGCGCCATCGTTAAACCATGTCTCGCAATCATGGCAAAATAGTGAACATCTACTATTGCGGAGACGTATTTGCTGATGGTTGGAAGAGATTCGTGAAAAGATCATATATATATTTTCCCAAAAATGTTGAGAAATTTTGAGACCCGTCCATCTCTGCAAGTGTTTTGCCTGTTGTTGCAGCAGAACAAATCTTGAACTTATAACTGTTAAGAATAATAATTATTCAAACCATTTTTATTTTTAAGACTTCCTAGGGTTGAAAATAGTCTTTCAAGTTACTTGGAAACAAAATAAACACCTATTTGTGAAAATACCTTCTTGTATTCAACTACAAAATACTTTTCTTCTATCTATATAGTGTTTTTAGACATTCAAATACAGTTTTAAAAATCTTACTAATCTTTTCAATAGGTCGAATTTTCCCCTACTTAGTAAAAAGGAATATATGTCATCAAATGCTTTCATATCAGTGACAATCTGAAGTTTTTATACTTTACTCAGGAATTTTTGTATGGTGAGTTAAAAGATTATGTTCATACTGAAATATCTGTTAGAACATTCATGGTGAGGCTTAGCCATTTAGAAGTAAATCAGTGTTACAGTGTTTGTTGAGTTTGATAATCTTAAGATTTTTTATTATTTTCCAGTAACAAAAAATGCTTTTTTTGTGATTGTTGTACTTTTTATCTGATTTTTCCAATTGTTCAGTAAAGTTTGTAACTTCTTAATTATGATAAGTAATTTCTATTGTTCATAGTTTTACCAGAACAGTTTTTATTGTTAATATTTTAAGGGAGTAACCTGGCTCATGATTGTTTAAGTTCAGAAAGTAACAGAAGTTTTAGAACATATCTTAAAAGTTAAACAATTTTTTTTTTAGTTTTCAAGTTGTGTACCACCTTTAATTTAAAAAAATCGTAATAAAACATTTTTATTTTATGATTTTGTAGTGTATGAATCAAAATTGAGGCTGTGACTGCCAAACGGGTCTAAGTCGAGATGGGCCCTTTTTCGAGGAGAGTCGATTCCTCGTGTCTTCTAGTATAATCTTTGATAACTTGGAATAGTGTATTTGAGTTTGTTTGGTTGGCATGACTCTTAAAGTCAGCTTGTGTCACTGGCCCTTTAAGCATAGAAGACTGCCAACGCTGACAGCCAAACATAACCTCTAAACTTTAACAGGGATTATCTGAAAACATCAGTTTTTGAGATAGGCCTGTTTAGCAGCTACCCCTCAATTATAAATTAACATTATTAAACTATTACTACTTTACGTTACTTTTTTTAAGGATATTACCAACTCCAAGGCGGCTTGTTTAACTATTACCCTAATTTAAGGTTTTCCAGAAGTTGTTGTTTTCTTTCTGTTAAGTTTTTTTACTAATCTGTGTTTTAATTTTAAAATAATTTGGATTCTTAGAAACGTGTGTAGACGCCTCATAGCGTAGATAATGTGTAAATACTAGCGAGACTTGGTCGGGACTATCCCGAGCTCTAGTCCCAAGTTACCGTAACTTTACGGACCTTATCTTAGGGAGGAACCAAAGAATCCCTGTGTGTATGATCTGAGTTTCTCCGGTGTGTGTTTGTTTGTGTGTATTTATTGTCATAGACTGAACGCAATATCTATTGTTGCCTTGTAGACGCATACTCATACTCGACTTCGTATTGTATATTGTAGACTACGAGTTATTCGATTTGAAATTAAACAATACTCTTGTCATGTCCATGTTGTGTACTTTGTCATTTTCCAATTTGACTTCATAATGTGAGGGGTTCAGCAAAAAATATGTTTAAAGGGGGTTTCTGTGTTCTTTTTAAATTAACTTAAAATATGTTGGATCTTAAATAGATAAGTAATCATAGTATTCTAAATTAATGTACAATATCTGTAAGAAGTTGCAAAAACTTTTGATTTCTGAAAAGCTACCATTTTCTATTTGGTTGCAATGGATCTCCTCTTTTATTTCTGTTCAAACAATTTTCTTGGTGTGTGACCTAATCTTACGATTAAATGACTACAAAAACTCTTTCATATTGGTCATATTTCATGTAATTTATTTTTAAATATAAATACCCATAAGGTACACATGGGAAACTCCTTACTGAGGCTGAGCCCAAAAGGATCTTTGAGATAAGAATATACCTACAGGGTGGCCGAAAAATCCCTTTACACTAAAGATAAATTCAATTGGTGTTGATTAAAACTATAGAAATCTATTTTAATCAGAAATATTTTGTGGGCTACATCAAGTGAACATCATTTTTAGTCTAAAACATCAGCATGCATAGGCCTATCTCCATTGTTTCAGCAAACCTTGACTCGACTCCAAGTTCGTTAACTCATTCGTTTCAGCATAATGTGGGTGACTCGTGCAAAGGCCACCCTTACTCTCTACTGGGCGTCGCCGCATGTGGTTGGCTAGGGAGAGTGAGGCTTCAATCTCTCCCCCCACTGTTGCCTTACTACTCACGTACAAATAATAACAAATATAACAGTGTACATTTTCCATCACGAATGTAAAAAACAATACACAACGTTTCGGGATCTGGAATCTGATCCCGTCTTCAGGTGAAAAAAACTTAACTAACACATTACAACTAACAATACACAAACGCCCAGCCTAAGTTGAAATACACTACAGAGGGTAGCAGTCAAAAAATATGCACTGAATAGCAATCAAGTCATGATACAACATGCAATTAATAACAAATCACAAAACGATATAATCTATAAGGTTTAACGTGACAAACTCACACAATGGAACACTAATAGCACCGTACGCAATGACTCCACCAATGAGACTGAAACAACATGGCTGACCAATCGGAAACACGGAGACAACAGAAATGGCTTCCGGTCCCTGCAAAAGTAAAACCAACAAAATGGCGGAGCGATGTACGATGCCGCAAGATGGGTGTTAATTCTGTTTATTCCTATCTCGAGTTTTACTACGAGTTTACATGACGTGCAAATTTTGAGGAGAACTCGTTATTTCCCTATTTATTGAACAATTTAGTTCCCTATCCTTTAGTTCCTTGTTCAAAATGGGTAGCCAAAGTGGCCTTATTTCAACCGATGACTGACTGATTGGTTGGTCTGCTAATTTAATGTATGAGGCTTCAATGAATTTACGTTAGAAAAAATGAGGTTCCTTATGGACAATTTTTGCCTCTTCAAAAAAAACACAACAAACAACTAACAAAAACTAACTAACTAAAATACAACTAACAATTCTTTGTGTATTGTTACTTGTAATGTGTTAGTTTCGAGTCGTTTTTTTCACCAGAAGACGGGATCAGATTCCAGATCCCGAAACGTTGTGTATTGTTTTTTACATTCGTGATGAAAAATGTCCGCAATAAACCTTTGAACAACATTAACTCACCATCACCAACAATGAACTTCAAACAAAGAATAACAGTGTAATACGTACTGCAATATTGTGTAAAGGGGCTTTTCAGCCACCCTGTACATGTTAATGAGAAATAGAAGTTTTAATCATGCAGAATTTCAGCCTAAAGGTCGATTCACACACATCAGTTACAACACGTCACAGTAAAGTCACTTCAGGCACGTCACAGTTAACAAAAATATTCTTTGATGGATTTTCTATTGCGCAATCTACACTCATCCGTTGCAGTCCCGTCAGTCTCTCTGCCGGCATCCGTCAGTCAATTTCAGATTTCTTTTCACCGATATTTTTTTATTGTTCGGAGGCCTGACGGAACTGTTTGAGGTTAGAAAATAGTGTTATTGTTATTTAAATGGTTGCGTTTGTATTTTGAGTACTGTTTGTGACAATCAACAAGATGGACAATGATAATTTAATAGAATATAGGTTTAAAATTTAAATTTTTTGACTGTAAATTACTGTAAATATTAGAGACGGAAGACTGACTGAATCCAACTGACGTACAATTGACTGAGAAATTGCGAATGCAACTGTGACTGGACTGCAACTGGACTGTAACGGAACTGTGACTGGACTGATGTGTGTGAATCGACCTTAATCCGACCAGTAGTTAATGTGTGATTGAGCCCAAAACAAATAAACACACAAACTTTCAGCTTTTATAGTATGACTAGCTGTACTTGCGGGCTTTGCCCTTTTTAACTTCATAAGTGAGCTCGTTCCCATTGCTCAATCACGTCCTGGTTGAAGTTCGTTCGCTACGCTCACTCATCTTTTGGTTGCAAATTAGCTGTTGTCATAAATTAAAAAAAAATAATAGTGCTGCACCCTGTCGGTAATCCTTGTAACTTTAATGCTATTGAACATCATAGAACAGAACCAACTTGTTTAACTGAAACAGCTGTTAAGATTCATTAATTCCATTTAAATATGAGTACTCATAAGGTTAACATGGGAAACTAGAGAGCCACTGGGGCGGAGCCCGAAAGCCCAATCAGAATAAAAACTACTTAGTTTTCCTATTTAATGCCCAACGAATCGGTGTACCGAATTTCAGCCTCCTAGGTAAGTGGGAAGTGGGAGATTTAGTGATGAGTGAGTCAGTGAGGGCTTTGCCTTTTATATATGTAGATTTCAGTGGCTAAAGGTTTGTCTGACAAAAGCTCCTGTAAATGGTTCAAAATTGTCCTCAGCTGTCCTTCATCATTGTGCACTTGGTCCTGGTGAAAGAAGAAGCAGGTCTTGGTCATGAACAAAGTTTCTGGGATAGAACTCACAACTAACTAAGGAATAGAACTCTGCCACTCATCCTTGCCCAAAGCTTGTCATGTCTGAAATTAATGATGCCGATGAAGATAGTGATCAACATTTCATTGCATTACCTATTTAAATGTTTGGGAATCAGCCTAATTTGACCATGGGAAAGGGGGAAAACGAAAAAGATGGTTTGGCATATTTTTCTTACAAAATTTTTAGCAATACTTGTCACATTTTGAATTCTGCTTAAAACCCCAACCATATAATTGACAATATTGTTCTGGTGTATTGGGTACAGAGAAATTCCAATAGTGCTAAACCCAAAGTTTCCCCCCTAGATATCATTATGGAAAATTTACTAATTACGTAGCATCATTGACCATTGGATACTGAAGTAGACAGCTATATGGACCACCTGTAGCTATTTTTTTATTAAAAAAGAACGTAGTTGTGTGAGCCAGTCACAGAATGCGCTAGAATTGCAGAATTCTATTTTATACACTTTTTCTCTTCCTTCTATAACTCATCATTAGTCATTCCCTATGTTTGACTAAAAATGTTGGTAAAAATGTTTTATTTAGATCAGCAAAATCTGTAGGTGGCTCACATCAACTACAACGAATTTGATATAAAATCTGGCTACGAATTCAACATGGGGAAGGAATGTCTAGTGTTAATAGCCAAAGGTATCATACTAAAAAAAAACTATATAATTGTAGTAGGTGTGGGTTTCAATGGTAATTTTCTATAAATTTTGAAGCTCATTATATACATTTTAATTAAGCAATTTTGGGAACAACTG